>NC_090923.1:662182406-662484924 GCF_040938575.1 Ambystoma mexicanum | reverse complement strand
AGGCGGGGCTGGCTGAGTGGGGGTAGGTCTAGAAGGGCATGGCGTAGGTTCCCTGGTAAAGGAAGGGAGGAAGAAAGCATAGAGGAAGTGCAGGATATAAAGGAGGAGGCAGGTTAGGCTAAAGGGTAGTGCCGGATGTGGAAAAAAATGTTGGCCCATTGTGGGGGGTCCATTCCATACTCCACTGGGCACCCTTTTACTCCCCTCCTCAATGGCCCCTTTCCCCACATTAGGACCCTCCTTTACACACAACCCCCTCCACTATTCAGGGCCCTATTCCCCCCCTCACACCGTACCCAGGGCCCACTTTATCCTACATCCCCATGCTTCTCTCGTCCTTCCCCCCTCTCACCCAGCCCCCTCCTCTTCTCCACAGGGACCCCTTCATCCAGCCCTACCTTCCCTTTTTGCCTGCCCCGCCTCCTCCTTTATTTACTCTGCACTTCCTCTCCCCCACCTCCACAGTCCTGCTTCTCTGCTTTCTTCCAACCTCCCTTTACCAGGGAACTCATTACATAACCACCAAACCTTTTAGAAGGACTCTGGGTCCCCTCAACTGATTACCCAACTATACCGTTTCTGTGCCGGACCCAGGCCCCCAGCGCTGTAACGCAAGCACTTAACCTCTAGGCCACTGCAGTTAGCTTGTGTTTGGTGGAGCGCCAGGGTGGGTGGGGGGGTCAGATGTTCTATCCTCCTTGGCTTCAGTGAACATGTTTCACAACTGAAATGGGTATGCTCACGGGGGCATGCAGGAGAAAGATATATATGCCCAAAAGCTAACCTCAAAAATACAGCCACCAGTGGCTCAGGTGCTAAGTGCTTGCTCTTAGAATGCTGGAGACCTGAGTTCTAATCCAATGTCTGCAATCTGCTGGGCATGTTTTTTTTTTAATTAAAAAAATATATTTTTTCATTGAAAATGGGTATGTATTGCCCTGCGCGATCAGCCAACAGCTAATGCCCCTTCAATACCTGCATTCCTACTAACAGTTGGGCCTTTGTTTTCTGCATTGTGGCCTAGGTAGCGCCCATGCAAAAGTTTGTCTCTCTGGCCCCAATTGACTGGAAAAAAACGAGGGGAAAAGGTGTAATCTACGGGTCATGGTTGATACAATAATTTCCCTGGGACTCAAACAGGACACCTTCTCAAGGTGCTGTGAGGTGACCACCAGCCCCTGCATAGCAAACAAACCTGTATCAGCATGTCACCAGCAACTGAATGTGTCGCCTGCAGGCTACACATAGGAGGCTGCAGTAGGTGATTTAACCCATTGGGCTGTCGACCCTCCTTCCTCTGAGAGCAGGAAAGTGAATTTCCATGTTGCCTTCCTTTGGCACATTAGATCTATCTTTCAACCCAATTCAGAGGATGTTTTGTTTCACAGAGAAATGATAATCATTGTGAGGTGTCAGCCAATAATAGCTAAGCAGGTCAGTTAAATCTTTGACTTTGTCATTGGGGTGTACTGATATGCGCAGGGCAGTCTTCTGTCCTGTGCTACTGTATGCTTTCGTATTGCTGCTTGTTCAAGATTCCTAAATGTAAACACTCTGCTCTCAAAAGTGAAAGATTTGAAAGACTCTTGATGCAACAAGCATTTCCCACTCTTTGCCCTGGGGGTGAGAGGGCTGCTTTCTGCCTTTAACACCCTCAATTTGGGAGTGGCTGGCTCCACCACTGAGAATGAGGGCCTAATCCTGGTCGGAAACGGACAGAGGTCTGCGCCCTGCGTCCTCCACGCGCCCCTAACGCTCCCAAACGCGACCACAGCCCTTTACGGGCACAGCCCTATGTCCGGTGCAGCCTCTATGGTGCAGCCACCCAGGTAGCTTAGGGTTAGGATATGTGCTCTTCAAGATAAGCCTGGCCAACCAGGCCCTGGAGAGTGTCACAGCATGCTCTGTAATTCCCTAGTGATGGTGGCCTTGGTGACGATGATTTTGCTGGAATACTGATGCCTTTTTTCCTCCCAGAAGCCCCAGAAGCCTAGTGAAATGAAGGGGTGTGCACCTCTCACTGGCCTCTGTTTACCCTCTGGCTAACTGAAAGGAGTTCTGGGCTCTCCAGGCAAATGTATCCATTTGGGAGAGAGCTAGAAATAAGAAGGCTCTTTCTGCAGGCTCGGTGGGGAAGAGTCAGAGAGCTACATGCCTGAGGAATCTTTCCTCCTCCTTCGCTCATTGTGTTCCCTAACTTCTAGTTCTCTGCCAGGCCAGGCCCTGTTTCTTTTACTGCCAACCCCCCTGACCCCTCGTCTTCCACCTACTTCCTGCTCTATTATGCCTTCTCCTTTTTTGCTCTCTTCTATGGCCCATTGAAAAGGAATGCAGGCCTAGCTAAGCCTCATGAAGGAAATCTACCAACAAAAGATGCATTCCTCGCTTATGGGAGGTGCTGTGAGATGAGCAAGAAGGGCTGAAGGGGTGATTGGGTTGTTGAGTCGGGAAGCACCAGAGGCGTAGCCAGGATTGTCTAGCAAATGGGACCTGATGCTAATGTAGTTGGGCCCACTGCACTGCCAAAAATATCTGTAAATACCCACACAGCGCTGCTGAGTGGGCATTTACAGATTTTGGGTGGGCCTTGCCCCTCAGGCCCTACCCTGCCTACGCCTCTGCTCTCTCCCCCAGGGCAAAGAGTGGGAAAGGCTCGCTACAGCAAGAGTCTTTCAAATCTTTCATTTTTGAGAGCAGAGTGTTTACATTTAAAAATCTTGACCAAGCAGCAATACCAAAGCATACAGTAGTAGAGGACAGAAGACTGCCCTGCACATATCAGTACACCCCAATGACAAAGGCAAAGATTTAACTGACCTGCTTAGCGATCAGTGGCTGACACCTCACAATGAGTATCATCTCTCTGTGAAGCAAAACATCCTCTGAATTGGGGTGAAAGATAGATCTAATGTGCCAAAGGAAGGCAACATGGAAATTCAGTGTTCTGCCCTCAGAGGAAGGAGGGTCGACAGCCCAATGGGTTAATGCACCTACTGCAGCCTCCTATGTGTAGCCTGCAGGCGACACATTCAGTTGCTGGTGAGATGCTGATAAGGTTTGCTTGCTATGCAGGGGCAGGGGGTCACCTCACAGCGCCTCGAGAAGGTGTCCTGTTTGAGTCCCTGTGCAAATATCTTCTCAACCATGACCCGTAGGTTACGCTTTTCCCCTCGTTTTTTCCAGTCAGTTGGGGCCAGCGAGACAAGCTTTTCTATGGGCGTTGCCAAGGCCAGAGTGCAGAAAACAAAGGCACAATTGTTAGTAGGAATGCAGGTATTGAAGGGACATTAGCTGTTGGCTGATCACACAGGGCAATTCATACCCATTTTCAAAAGAAAAAATAAATAAAAAATGCGTTGCAGATTCCAGACACTGGATTAGAACTCAGGTCTCCAACATTCAAACCGCAAACACTTACCACTTGAGCCACTGGTGACTGTGCTTATGAGAGTTGCTTTTGGGCGTATATATCTTACTTCTGCATGCCCCTGTGAGCACACTCATTTGCATTGTGAAACATGTTCACTGAAGAAAATGAGGATAGAACATCTGGCCTTCAGCTCCCCCAAATATCAGCTAACTGCTGTGGCCTAGAGGTTAAGTGCTTGTGTTACAGCGCTGGGGGTCTGGGTTCGAGTCCTGCTTTCGGCACTTAAACGGAATAGTGGGATAATCTCCTTGTACAGTTGCTGTGCAAACATAGCAGAGAAGTGGGACTGAGGGAGTGCAGGCTAAAGGTGGGGCATGCTAAAGGGAGAGGTAGGGGTGGATGCACGAATCCCTGTGGAGTGGGGGTAGGTCTAGAAGGGCATGGCGTAGGTTCCCTGGTAAAGGAAGGGAGGAAGAAAGCATAGAGGAAGTGCAGGATATAAAGGAGGAGGCAGGTTAGGCTAAAGGGTAGTGCCGGATGTGGAAAAAAATGTTGGCCCATTGTGGGGGGTCCATTCCATACTCCACTGGGCACCCTTTTACTCCCCTCCTCAATGGCCCCTTTCCCCACATTAGGACCCTCCTTTACACACAACCCCCTCCACTATTCAGGGCCCTATTCCCCCCCTCACACCGTACCCAGGGCCCACTTTATCCTACATCCCCATGCTTCTCTCGTCCTTCCCCCCTCTCACCCAGCCCCCTCCTCTTCTCCACAGGGACCCCTTCATCCAGCCCTACCTTCCCTTTTTGCCTGCCCCGCCTCCTCCTTTATTTACTCTGCACTTCCTCTCCCCCACCTCCACAGTCCTGCTTCTCTGCTTTCTTCCAACCTCCCTTTACCAGGGAACTCATTACATAACCACCAAACCTTTTAGAAGGACTCTGGGTCCCCTCAACTGATTACCCAACTATACCGTTTCTGTGCCGAAAGCAGGACTCGGACCCAGGCCCCCAGCGCTGTAACGCAAGCACTTAACCTCTAGGCCACTGCAGTTAGCTTGTGTTTGGTGGAGCGCCAGGGTGGGTGGGGGGGTCAGATGTTCTATCCTCCTTGGCTTCAGTGAACATGTTTCACAACTGAAATGGGTATGCTCACGGGAGCATGCAGGAGAAAGATATATATGCCCAAAAGCTAACCTCAAAAATACAGCCACCAGTGGCTCAGGTGCTAAGTGCTTGCTCTTAGAATGCTGGAGACCTGAGTTCTAATCCAATGCCTGCAAACTGCTGGGCATGTTTTTTTTTTAATTAAAAAAATATATTTTTTCATTGAAAATGGGTATGTATTGCCCTGCGCGATCAGCCAACAGCTAATGCCCCTTCAATACCTGCATTCCTACTAACAGTTGGGCCTTTGTTTTCTGCATTGTGGCCTAGGTAGCGCCCATGCAAAAGTTTGTCTCTCTGGCCCCAATTGACTGGAAAAAAACGAGGGGAAAAGGTGTAATCTACGGGTCATGGTTGATACAATAATTTCCCTGGGACTCAAACAGGACACCTTCTCAAGGTGCTGTGAGGTGACCACCAGCCCCTGCATAGCAAACAAACCTGTATCAGCATGTCACCAGCAACTGAATGTGTCGCCTGCAGGCTACACATAGGAGGCTGCAGTAGGTGATTTAACCCATTGGGCTGTCGACCCTCCTTCCTCTGAGAGCAGGAAAGTGAATTTCCATGTTGCCTTCCTTTGGCACATTAGATCTATCTTTCAACCCAATTCAGAGGATGTTTTGCTTCACAGAGAAATGATAATCATTGTGAGGTGTCAGCCACTAATAGCTAAGCAGGTCAGTTAAATCTTTGACTTTGTCATTGGGGTGTACTGATATGCGCAGGGCAGTCTTCTGTCCTGTGCTACTGTATGCTTTCGTATTGCTGCTTGTTCAAGATTCCTAAATGTAAACACTCTGCTCTCAAAAGTGAAAGATTTGAAAGACTCTTGATGCAACAAGCATTTCCCACTCTTTGCCCTGGGGGTGAGAGGGCTGCTTTCTGCCTTTAACACCCTCAATTTGGGAGTGGCTGGCTCCACCACTGAGAATGAGGGCCTAATCCTGGTCGGAAACGGACAGAGGTCTGCGCCCTGCGTCCTCCACGCGTCCCTAACGCTCCCAAACGCGACCACAGCCCTTTACGGGCACAGCCCTATGTCCGGTGCAGCCTCTATGGTGCAGCCACCCAGGTAGCTTAGGGTTAGGATATGTGCTCTTCAAGATAAGCCTGGCCAACCAGGCCCTGGAGAGTGTCACAGCATGCTCTGTAATTCCCTAGTGATGGTGGCCTTGGTGACGATGATTTTGCTGGAATACTGATGCCTTTTTTCCTCCCAGAAGCCCCAGAAGCCTAGTGAAATGAAGGGGTGTGCACCTCTCACTGGCCTCTGTTTACCCTCTGGCTAACTGAAAGGAGTTCTGGGCTCTCCAGGCAAATGTATCCATTTGGGAGAGAGCTAGAAATAAGAAGGCTCTTTCTGCAGGCTCGGTGGGGAAGAGTCAGAGAGCTACATGCCTGAGGCATCTTTCCTCCTCCTTCGCTCATTGTGTTCCCTAACTTCTAGTTCTCTGCCAGGCCAGGCCCTGTTTCTTTTACTGCCAACTCCCCTGACCCCTCGTCTTCCACCTACTTCCTGCTCTATTATGCCTTCTCCTTTTTTGCTCTCTTCTATGGCCCATTGAAAAGGAATGCAGGCCTAGCTAAGCCTCATGAAGGAAATCTACCAACAAAAGATGCATTCCTCGCTTATGGGAGGTGCTGTGAGATGAGCAAGAAGGGCTGAAGGGGTGATTGGGTTGTTGAGTCGGGAAGCACCAGAGGCGTAGCCAGGATTGTCTAGCAAATGGGACCTGATGCTAATGTAGTTGGGCCCACTGCACTGCCAAAAATATCTGTAAATACCCACACAGCGCTGCTGAGTGGGCATTTACAGATTTTGGGTGGGCCTTGCCCCTCAGGCCCTACCCTGCCTACGCCTCTGCTCTCTCCCCCAGGGCAAAGAGTGGGAAAGGCTCGCTACAGCAAGAGTCTTTCAAATCTTTCATTTTTGAGAGCAGAGTGTTTACATTTAAAAATCTTGACCAAGCAGCAATACCAAAGCATACAGTAGTAGAGGACAGAAGACTGCCCTGCACATATCAGTACACCCCAATGAGAAAGGCAAAGATTTAACTGACCTGCTTAGCGATCAGTGGCTGACACCTCACAATGAGTATCATCTCTCTGTGAAGCAAAACATCCTCTGAATTGGGGTGAAAGATAGATCTAATGTGCCAAAGGAAGGCAACATGGAAATTCAGTGTTCTGCCCTCAGAGGAAGGAGGGTCGACAGCCCAATGGGTTAATGCACCTACTGCAGCCTCCTATGTGTAGCCTGCAGGCGACACATTCAGTTGCTGGTGAGATGCTGATAAGGTTTGCTTGCTATGCAGGGGCAGGGGGTCACCTCACAGCGCCTCGAGAAGGTGTCCTGTTTGAGTCCCTGTGCAAATATCTTCTCAACCATGACCCGTAGGTTACGCTTTTCCCCTCGTTTTTTCCAGTCAGTTGGGGCCAGAGAGACAAGCTTTTCTATGGGCGTTGCCAAGGCCAGAGTGCAGAAAACAAAGGCACAATTGTTAGTAGGAATGCAGGTATTGAAGGGACATTAGCTGTTGGCTGATCGCACAGGGCAATTCATACCCATTTTCAAAAGAAAAAATAAATAAAAAATGCGTTGCAGATTCCAGACACTGGATTAGAACTCAGGTCTCCAACATTCAAACCCCAAACACTTACCACTTGAGCCACTGGTGGCTGTGCTTATGAGAGTTGCTTTTGGGCGTATATATCTTACTTCTGCATGCCCCTGTGAGCACACTCATTTGCATTGTGAAACATGTTCACTGAAGAAAATGAGGATAGAACATCTGGCCTTCAGCTCCCCCAAATAGCAGCTAACTGCTGTGGCCTAGAGGTTAAGTGCTTGTGTTACAGCGCTGGGGGTCTGGGTGTAGGTTCCCTGGTAAAGGAAGGGAGGAAGAAAGCAAAGAGGAAGTGCAGGATATAAAGGAGGAGGCAGGTTAGGCTAAAGGGTAGTGCCGGATGTGGAAAAAAATGTTGGCCCATTGTGGGGGGTCCATTCCATACTCCACTGGGCACCCTTTTACTCCCCTCCTCAATGGCCCCTTTCCCCACATTAGGACCCTCCTTTACACACAACCCCCTCCACTATTCAGGGCCCTATTCCCCCCCTCACACCGTACCCAGGGCCCACTTTATCCTACATCCCCATGCTTCTCTCGTCCTTCCCCCCTCTCACCCAGCCCCCTCCTCTTCTCCACAGGGACCCCTTCATCCAGCCCTACCTTCCCTTTTTGCCTGCCCCGCCTCCTCCTTTATTTACTCTGCACTTCCTCTCCCCCACCTCCACAGTCCTGCTTCTCTGCTTTCTTCCAACCTCCCTTTACCAGGGAACTCATTACATAACCACCAAACCTTTTAGAAGGACTCTGGGTCCCCTCAACTGATTACCCAACTATACCGTTTCTGTGCCGGACCCAGGCCCCCAGCGCTGTAACGCAAGCACTTAACCTCTAGGCCACTGCAGTTAGCTTGTGTTTGGTGGAGCGCCAGGGTGGGTGGGGGGGTCAGATGTTCTATCCTCCTTGGCTTCAGTGAACATGTTTCACAACTGAAATGGGTATGCTCACGGGGGCATGCAGGAGAAAGATATATATGCCCAAAAGCTAACCTCAAAAATACAGCCACCAGTGGCTCAGGTGCTAAGTGCTTGCTCTTAGAATGCTGGAGACCTGAGTTCTAATCCAATGCCTGCAATCTGCTGGGCATGTTTTTTTTTTAATTAAAAAAATATATTTTTTCATTGAAAATGGGTATGTATTGCCCTGCGCGATCAGCCAACAGCTAATGCCCCTTCAATACCTGCATTCCTACTAACAGTTGGGCCTTTGTTTTCTGCATTGTGGCCTAGGTAGCGCCCATGCAAAAGTTTGTCTCTCTGGCCCCAATTGACTGGAAAAAAACGAGGGGAAAAGGTGTAATCTACGGGTCATGGTTGATACAATAATTTCCCTGGGACTCAAACAGGACACCTTCTCAAGGTGCTGTGAGGTGACCACCAGCCCCTGCATAGCAAACAAACCTGTATCAGCATGTCACCAGCAACTGAATGTGTCGCCTGCAGGCTACACATAGGAGGCTGCAGTAGGTGATTTAACCCATTGGGCTGTCGACCCTCCTTCCTCTGAGAGCAGGAAAGTGAATTTCCATGTTGCCTTCCTTTGGCACATTAGATCTATCTTTCAACCCAATTCAGAGGATGTTTTGCTTCACAGAGAAATGATAATCATTGTGAGGTGTCAGCCAATAATAGCTAAGCAGGTCAGTTAAATCTTTGACTTTGTCATTGGGGTGTACTGATATGCGCAGGGCAGTCTTCTGTCCTGTGCTACTGTATGCTTTCGTATTGCTGCTTGTTCAAGATTCCTAAATGTAAACACTCTGCTCTCAAAAGTGAAAGATTTGAAAGACTCTTGATGCAACAAGCATTTCCCACTCTTTGCCCTGGGGGTGAGAGGGCTGCTTTCTGCCTTTAACACCCTCAATTTGGGAGTGGCTGGCTCCACCACTGAGAATGAGGGCCTAATCCTGGTCGGAAACGGACAGAGGTCTGCGCCCTGCGTCCTCCACGCGCCCCTAACGCTCCCAAACGCGACCACAGCCCTTTACGGGCACAGCCCTATGTCCGGTGCAGCCTCTATGGTGCAGCCACCCAGGTAGCTTAGGGTTAGGATATGTGCTCTTCAAGATAAGCCTGGCCAACCAGGCCCTGGAGAGTGTCACAGCATGCTCTGTAATTCCCTAGTGATGGTGGCCTTGGTGACGATGATTTTGCTGGAATACTGATGCCTTTTTTCCTCCCAGAAGCCCCAGAAGCCTAGTGAAATGAAGGGGTGTGCACCTCTCACTGGCCTCTGTTTACCCTCTGGCTAACTGAAAGGAGTTCTGGGCTCTCCAGGCAAATGTATCCATTTGGGAGAGAGCTAGAAATAAGAAGGCTCTTTCTGCAGGCTCGGTGGGGAAGAGTCAGAGAGCTACATGCCTGAGGAATCTTTCCTCCTCCTTCGCTCATTGTGTTCCCTAACTTCTAGTTCTCTGCCAGGCCAGGCCCTGTTTCTTTTACTGCCAACCCCCCTGACCCCTCGTCTTCCACCTACTTCCTGCTCTATTATGCCTTCTCCTTTTTTGCTCTCTTCTATGGCCCATTGAAAAGGAATGCAGGCCTAGCTAAGCCTCATGAAGGAAATCTACCAACAAAAGATGCATTCCTCGCTTATGGGAGGTGCTGTGAGATGAGCAAGAAGGGCTGAAGGGGTGATTGGGTTGTTGAGTCGGGAAGCACCAGAGGCGTAGCCAGGATTGTCTAGCAAATGGGACCTGATGCTAATGTAGTTGGGCCCACTGCACTGCCAAAAATATCTGTAAATACCCACACAGCGCTGCTGAGTGGGCATTTACAGATTTTGGGTGGGCCTTGCCCCTCAGGCCCTACCCTGCCTACGCCTCTGCTCTCTCCCCCAGGGCAAAGAGTGGGAAAGGCTCGCTACAGCAAGAGTCTTTCAAATCTTTCATTTTTGAGAGCAGAGTGTTTACATTTAAAAATCTTGACCAAGCAGCAATACCAAAGCATACAGTAGTAGAGGACAGAAGACTGCCCTGCACATATCAGTACACCCCAATGACAAAGGCAAAGATTTAACTGACCTGCTTAGCGATCAGTGGCTGACACCTCACAATGAGTATCATCTCTCTGTGAAGCAAAACATCCTCTGAATTGGGGTGAAAGATAGATCTAATGTGCCAAAGGAAGGCAACATGGAAATTCAGTGTTCTGCCCTCAGAGGAAGGAGGGTCGACAGCCCAATGGGTTAATGCACCTACTGCAGCCTCCTATGTGTAGCCTGCAGGCGACACATTCAGTTGCTGGTGAGATGCTGATAAGGTTTGCTTGCTATGCAGGGGCAGGGGGTCACCTCACAGCGCCTCGAGAAGGTGTCCTGTTTGAGTCCCTGTGCAAATATCTTCTCAACCATGACCCGTAGGTTACGCTTTTCCCCTCGTTTTTTCCAGTCAGTTGGGGCCAGAGAGACAAGCTTTTCTATGGGCGTTGCCAAGGCCAGAGTGCAGAAAACAAAGGCACAATTGTTAGTAGGAATGCAGGTATTGAAGGGACATTAGCTGTTGGCTGATCGCACAGGGCAATTCATACCCATTTTCAAAAGAAAAAATAAATAAAAAATGCGTTGCAGATTCCAGACACTGGATTAGAACTCAGGTCTCCAACATTCAAACCCCAAACACTTACCACTTGAGCCACTGGTGGCTGTGCTTATGAGAGTTGCTTTTGGGCGTATATATCTTACTTCTGCATGCCCCTGTGAGCACACTCATTTGCATTGTGAAACATGTTCACTGAAGAAAATGAGGATAGAACATCTGGCCTTCAGCTCCCCCAAATATCAGCTAACTGCTGTGGCCTAGAGGTTAAGTGCTTGTGTTACAGCGCTGGGGGTCTGGGTTCGAGTCCTGCTTTCGGCACTTAAACGGAATAGTGGGATAATCTCCTTGTACAGTTGCTGTGCAAACATAGCAGAGAAGTGGGACTGAGGGAGTGCAGGCTAAAGGTGGGGCATGCTAAAGGGAGAGGTAGGGGTGGATGCACGAATCCCTGTGGAGAGGAGGCGGGGCTGGCTGAGTGGGGGTAGGTCTAGAAGGGCATGGCGTAGGTTCCCTGGTAAAGGAAGGGAGGAAGAAAGCATAGAAGAAGTGCAGGATATAAAGGAGGAGGCAGGTTAGGCTAAAGGGTAGTGCCGGATGTGGAAAAAAATGTTGGCCCATTGTGGGGGGTCCATTCCATACTCCACTGGGCACCCTTTTACTCCCCTCCTCAATGGCCCCTTTCCCCACATTAGGACCCTCCTTTACACACAACCCCCTCCACTATTCAGGGCCCTATTCCCCCCCTCACACCGTACCCAGGGCCCACTTTATCCTACATCCCCATGCTTCTCTCGTCCTTCCCCCCTCTCACCCAGCCCCCTCCTCTTCTCCACAGGGACCCCTTCATCCAGCCCTACCTTCCCTTTTTGCCTGACCCGCCTCCTCCTTTATTTACTCTGCACTTCCTCTCCCCCACCTCCACAGTCCTGCTTCTCTGCTTTCTTCCAACCTCCCTTTACCAGGGAACTCATTACATAACCACCAAACCTTTTAGAAGGACTCTGGGTCCCCTCAACTGATTACCCAACTATACCGTTTCTGTGCCGAAAGCAGGACTCGGACCCAGGCCCCCAGCGCTGTAACGCAAGCACTTAACCTCTAGGCCACTGCAGTTAGCTTGTGTTTGGTGGAGCGCCAGGGTGGGTGGGGGGGTCAGATGTTCTATCCTCCTTGGCTTCAGTGAACATGTTTCACAACTGAAATGGGTATGCTCACGGGGGCATGCAGGAGAAAGATATATATGCCCAAAAGCTAACCTCAAAAATACAGCCACCAGTGGCTCAGGTGCTAAGTGCTTGCTCTTAGAATGCTGGAGACCTGAGTTCTAATCCAATGTCTGCAATCTGCTGGGCATGTTTTTTTTTTAATTAAAAAAATATATTTTTTCATTGAAAATGGGTATGTATTGCCCTGTGGGACTGAGGGAGTGCAGGCTAAAGGTGGGGCATGCTAATGGGAGAGGTAGGGGTGGATGCACGAATCCCTGTGGAGAGGAGGCGGGGCTGGCTGAGTGGGGGTAGGTCTAGAAGGGCATGGCGTAGGTTCCCTGGTAAAGGAAGGGAGGAAGAAAGCATAGAGGAAGTGCAGGATATAAAGGAGGAGGCAGGTTAGGCTAAAGGGTAGTGCCGGATGTGGAAAAAAATGTTGGCCCATTGTGGGGGGTCCATTCCATACTCCACTGGGCACCCTTTTACTCCCCTCCTCAATGGCCCCTTTCCCCACATTAGGACCCTCCTTTACACACAACCCCCTCCACTATTCAGGGCCCTATTCCCCCCCTCACACCGTACCCAGGGCCCACTTTATCCTACATCCCCATGCTTCTCTCGTCCTTCCCCCCTCTCACCCAGCCCCCTCCTCTTCTCCACAGGGACCCCTTCATCCAGCCCTACCTTCCCTTTTTGCCTGCCCCGCCTCCTCCTTTATTTACTCTGCACTTCCTCTCCCCCACCTCCACAGTCCTGCTTCTCTGCTTTCTTCCAACCTCCCTTTACCAGGGAACTCATTACATAACCACCAAACCTTTTAGAAGGACTCTGGGTCCCCTCAACTGATTACCCAACTATACCGTTTCTGTGCCGGACCCAGGCCCCCAGCGCTGTAACGCAAGCACTCAACCTCTAGGCCACTGCAGTTAGCTTGTGTTTGGTGGAGCGCCAGGGTGGGTGGGGGGGTCAGATGTTCTATCCTCCTTGGCTTCAGTGAACATGTTTCACAACTGAAATGGGTATGCTCACGGGGGCATGCAGGAGAAAGATATATATGCCCAAAAGCTAACCTCAAAAATACCGCCACCAGTGGCTCAGGTGCTAAGTGCTTGCTCTTAGAATGCTGGAGACCTGAGTTCTAATCCAATGTCTGCAAGCTGCTGGGCATGTTTTTTTTTTAATTAAAAAAATATATTTTTTCATTGAAAATGGGTATGTATTGCCCTGCGCGATCAGCCAACAGCTAATGCCCCTTCAATACCTGCATTCCTACTAACAGTTGGGCCTTTGTTTTCTGCATTGTGGCCTAGGTAGCGCCCATGCAAAAGTTTGTCTCTCTGGCCCCAATTGACTGGAAAAAAACGAGGGGAAAAGGTGTAATCTACGGGTCATGGTTGATACAATAATTTCCCTGGGACTCAAACAGGACACCTTCTCAAGGTGCTGTGAGGTGACCACCAGCCCCTGCATAGCAAACAAACCTGTATCAGCATGTCACCAGCAACTGAATGTGTCGCCTGCAGGCTACACATAGGAGGCTGCAGTAGGTGATTTAACCCATTGGGCTGTCGACCCTCCTTCCTCTGAGAGCAGGAAAGTGAATTTCCATGTTGCCTTCCTTTGGCACATTAGATCTATCTTTCAACCCAATTCAGAGGATGTTTTGCTTCACAGAGAAATGATAATCATTGTGAGGTGTCAGCCAATAATAGCTAAGCAGGTCAGTTAAATCTTTGACTTTGTCATTGGGGTGTACTGATATGCGCAGGGCAGTCTTCTGTCCTGTGCTACTGTATGCTTTCGTATTGCTGCTTGTTCAAGATTCCTAAATGTAAACACTCTGCTCTCAAAAGTGAAAGATTCGAAAGACTCTTGATGCAACAAGCATTTCCCACTCTTTGCCCTGGGGGTGAGAGGGCTGCTTTCTGCCTTTAACACCCTCAATTTGGGAGTGGCTGGCTCCACCACTGAGAATGAGGGCCTAATCCTGGTCGGAAACGGACAGAGGTCTGCGCCCTGCGTCCTCCACGCGCCCCTAACGCTCCCAAACGCGACCACAGCCCTTTACGGGCACAGCCCTATGTCCGGTGCAGCCTCTATGGTGCAGCCACCCAGGTAGCTTAGGGTTAGGATATGTGCTCTTCAAGATAAGCCTGGCCAACCAGGCCCTGGAGAGTGTCACAGCATGCTCTGTAATTCCCTAGTGATGGTGGCCTTGGTGACGATGATTTTGCTGGAATACTGATGCCTTTTTTCCTCCCAGAAGCCCCAGAAGCCTAGTGAAATGAAGGGGTGTGCACCTCTCACTGGCCTCTGTTTACCCTCTGGCTAACTGAAAGGAGTTCTGGGCTCTCCAGGCAAATGTATCCATTTGGGAGAGAGCTAGAAATAAGAAGGCTCTTTCTGCAGGCTCGGTGGGGAAGAGTCAGAGAGCTACATGCCTGAGGAATCTTTCCTCCTCCTTCGCTCATTGTGTTCCCTAACTTCTAATTCTCTGCCAGGCCAGGCCCTGTTTCTTTTACTGCCAACCCCCCTGACCCCTCGTCTTCCACCTACTTCCTGCTCTATTATGCCTTCTCCTTTTTTGCTCTCTTCTATGGCCCATTGAAAAGGAATGCAGGCCTAGCTAAGCCTCATGAAGGAAATCTACCAACAAAAGATGCATTCCTCGCTTATGGGAGGTGCTGTGAGATGAGCAAGAAGGGCTGAAGGGGTGATTGGGTTGTTGAGTCGGGAAGCACCAGAGGCGTAGCCAGGATTGTCTAGCAAATGGGACCTGATGCTAATGTAGTTGGGCCCACTGCACTGCCAAAAATATCTGTAAATACCCACACAGCGCTGCTGAGTGGGCATTTACAGATTTTGGGTGGGCCTTGCCCCTCAGGCCCTACCCTGCCTACGCCTCTGCTCTCTCCCCCAGGGCAAAGAGTGGGAAAGGCTCGCTACAGCAAGAGTCTTTCAAATCTTTCATTTTTGAGAGCAGAGTGTTTACATTTAAAAATCTTGACCAAGCAGCAATACCAAAGCATACAGTAGTAGAGGACAGAAGACTGCCCTGCACATATCAGTACACCCCAATGAGAAAGGCAAAGATTTAACTGACCTGCTTAGCGATCAGTGGCTGACACCTCACAATGAGTATCATCTCTCTGTGAAGCAAAACATCCTCTGAATTGGGGTGAAAGATAGATCTAATGTGCCAAAGGAAGGCAACATGGAAATTCAGTGTTCTGCCCTCAGAGGAAGGAGGGTCGACAGCCCAATGGGTTAATGCACCTACTGCAGCCTCCTATGTGTAGCCTGCAGGCGACACATTCAGTTGCTGGTGAGATGCTGATAAGGTTTGCTTGCTATGCAGGGGCAGGGGGTCACCTCACAGCGCCTCGAGAAGGTGTCCTGTTTGAGTCCCTGTGCAAATATCTTCTCAACCATGACCCGTAGGTTACGCTTTTCCCCTCGTTTTTTCCAGTCAGTTGGGGCCAGAGAGACAAGCTTTTCTATGGGCGTTGCCAAGGCCAGAGTGCAGAAAACAAAGGCACAATTGTTAGTAGGAATGCAGGTATTGAAGGGACATTAGCTGTTGGCTGATCGCACAGGGCAATTCATACCCATTTTCAAAAGAAAAAATAAATAAAAAATGCGTTGCAGATTCCAGACACTGGATTAGAACTCAGGTCTCCAACATTCAAACCCCAAACACTTACCACTTGAGCCACTGGTGGCTGTGCTTATGAGAGTTGCTTTTGGGCGTATATATCTTACTTCTGCATGCCCCTGTGAGCACACTCATTTGCATTGTGAAACATGTTCACTGAAGAAAATGAGGATAGAACATCTGGCCTTCAGCTCCCCCAAATATCAGCTAACTGCTGTGGCCTAGAGGTTAAGTGCTTGTGTTACAGCGCGGGGGTCTGGGTTCGAGTCCTGCTTTCGGCACTTAAACGGAATAGTGGGATAATCTCCTTGTACAGTTGCTGTGCAAACATAGCAGAGAAGTGGGACTGAGGGAGTGCAGGCTAAAGGTGGGGCATGCTAAAGGGAGAGGTAGGGGTGGAAGCACGAATCCCTGTGGAGAGGAGGCGGGGCTGGTTGAGTGGGGGTAGGTCTAGAAGGGCATGGCATAGGTTCCCTGGTAAAGGAAGGGAGGAAGAAAGCATAGAGGAAGTGCAGGATATAAAGGAGGAGGCAGGTTAGGCTAAAGGGTAGTGCCGGATGTGGAAAAAAATGTTGGCCCATTGTGGGGGGTCCATTCCATACTCCACTGGGCACCCTTTTACTCCCCTCCTCAATGGCCCCTTTCCCCACATTAGGACCCTCCTTTACACACAACCCCCTCCACTATTCAGGGCCCTATTCCCCCCCTCACACCGTACCCAGGGCCCACTTTATCCTACATCCCCATGCTTCTCTCGTCCTTCCCCCCTCTCACCCAGCCCCCTCCTCTTCTCCACAGGGACCCCTTCATCCAGCCCTACCTTCCCTTTTTGCCTGCCCCGCCTCCTCCTTTATTTACTCTGCACTTCCTCTCCCCCACCTCCACAGTCCTGCTTCTCTGCTTTCTTCCAACCTCCCTTTACCAGGGAACTCATTACATAACCACCAAACCTTTTAGAAGGACTCTGGGTCCCCTCAACTGATTACCCAACTATACCGTTTCTGTGCCGAAAGCAGGACTCGGACCCAGGCCCCCAGCGCTGTAACGCAAGCACTTAACCTCTAGGCCACTGCAGTTAGCTTGTGTTTGGTGGAGCGCCAGGGTGGGTGGGGGGGTCAGATGTTCTATCCTCCTTGGCTTCAGTGAACATGTTTCACAACTGAAATGGGTATGCTCACGGGGGCATGCAGGAGAAAGATATATATGCCCAAAAGCTAACCTCAAAAATACAGCCACCAGTGGCTCAGGTGCTAAGTGCTTGCTCTTAGAATGCTGGAGACCTGAGTTCTAATCCAATGTCTGCAATCTGCTGGGCATGTTTTTTTTTTAATTAAAAAAATATATTTTTTCATTGAAAATGGGTATGTATTGCCCTGTGGGACTGAGGGAGTGCAGGCTAAAGGTGGGGCATGCTAATGGGAGAGGTAGGGGTGGATGCACGAATCCCTGTGGAGAGGAGGCGGGGCTGGCTGAGTGGGGGTAGGTCTAGAAGGGCATGGCGTAGGTTCCCTGGTAAAGGAAGGGAGGAAGAAAGCATAGAGGAAGTGCAGGATATAAAGGAGGAGGCAGGTTAGGCTAAAGGGTAGTGCCGGATGTGGAAAAAAATGTTGGCCCATTGTGGGGGGTCCATTCCATACTCCACTGGGCACCCTTTTACTCCCCTCCTCAATGGCCCCTTTCCCCACATTAGGACCCTCCTTTACACACAACCCCCTCCACTATTCAGGGCCCTATTCCCCCCCTCACACCGTACCCAGGGCCCACTTTATCCTACATCCCCATGCTTCTCTCGTCCTTCCCCCCTCTCACCCAGCCCCCTCCTCTTCTCCACAGGGACCCCTTCATCCAGCCCTACCTTCCCTTTTTGCCTGCCCCGCCTCCTCCTTTATTTACTCTGCACTTCCTCTCCCCCACCTCCACAGTCCTGCTTCTCTGCTTTCTTCCAACCTCCCTTTACCAGGGAACTCATTACATAACCACCAAACCTTTTAGAAGGACTCTGGGTCCCCTCAACTGATTACCCAACTATACCGTTTCTGTGCCGAAAGCAGGACTCGGACCCAGGCCCCCAGCGCTGTAACGCAAGCACTTAACCTCTAGGCCACTGCAGTTAGCTTGTGTTTGGTGGAGCGCCAGGGTGGGTGGGGGGGTCAGATGTTCTATCCTCCTTGGCTTCAGTGAACATGTTTCACAACTGAAATGGGTATGCTCACGGGGGCATGCAGGAGAAAGATATATATGCCCAAAAGCTAACCTCAAAGATACAGCCACCAGTGGCTCAGGTGCTAAGTGCTTGCTCTTAGAATGCTGGAGACCTGAGTTCTAATCCAATGTCTGCAATCTGCTGGGCATGTTTTTTTTTAATTAAAAAAATATATTTTTTCATTGAAAATGGGTATGTATTGCCCTGTGGGACTGAGGGAGTGCAGGCTAAAGGTGGGGCATGCTAAAGGGAGAGGTAGGGGTGGATGCACGAATCCCTGTGGAGAGGAGGCGGGGCTGGCTGAGTGGGGGTAGGTCTAGAAGGGCATGGCGTAGGTTCCCTGGTAAAGGAAGGGAGGAAGAAAGCATAGAGGAAGTGCAGGATATAAAGGAGGAGGCAGGTTAGGCTAAAGGGTAGTGCCGGATGTGGAAAAAAATGTTGGCCCATTGTGGGGGGTCCATTCCATACTCCACTGGGCACCCTTTTACTCCCCTCCTCAATGGCCCCTTTCCCCACATTAGGACCCTCCTTTACACACAACCCCCTCCACTATTCAGGGCCCTATTCCCCCCTCACACCGTACCCAGGGCCCACTTTATCCTACATCCCCATGCTTCTCTCGTCCTTCCCCCCTCTCACCCAGCCCCCTCCTCTTCTCCACAGGGACCCCTTCATCCAGCCCTACCTTCCCTTTTTGCCTGCCCCGCCTCCTCCTTTATTTACTCTGCACTTCCTCTCCCCCACCTCCACAGTCCTGCTTCTCTGCTTTCTTCCAACCTCCCTTTACCAGGGAACTCATTACATAACCACCAAACCTTTTAGAAGGACTCTGGGTCCCCTCAACTGATTACCCAACTATACCGTTTCTGTGCCGGACCCAGGCCCCCAGCGCTGTAACGCAAGCACTTAACCTCTAGGCCACTGCAGTTAGCTTGTGTTTGGTGGAGCGCCAGGGTGGGTGGGGGGGTCAGATGTTCTATCCTCCTTGGCTTCAGTGAACATGTTTCACAACTGAAATGGGTATGCTCACGGGGGCATGCAGGAGAAAGATATATATGCCCAAAAGCTAACCTCAAAAATACAGCCACCAGTGGCTCAGGTGCTAAGTGCTTGCTCTTAGAATGCTGGAGACCAGAGTTCTAATCCAATGTCTGCAATCTGCTGGGCATGTTTTTTTTTTAATTAAAAAAATATATTTTTTCATTGAAAATGGGTATGTATTGCCCTGCGCGATCAGCCAACAGCTAATGCCCCTTCAATACCTGCATTCCTACTAACAGTTGGGCCTTTGTTTTCTGCATTGTGGCCTAGGTAGTGCCCATGCAAAAGTTTGTCTCTCTGGCCCCAATTGACTGGAAAAAAACGAGGGGAAAAGGTGTAATCTACGGGTCATGGTTGATACAATAATTTCCCTGGGACTCAAACAGGACACCTTCTCAAGGTGCTGTGAGGTGACCACCAGCCCCTGCATAGCAAACAAACCTGTATCAGCATGTCACCAGCAACTGAAGTGTCGCCTGCAGGCTACACATAGGAGGCTGCAGTAGGTGATTTAACCCATTGGGCTGTCGACCCTCCTTCCTCTGAGAGCAGGAAAGTGAATTTCCATGTTGCCTTCCTTTGGCACATTAGATCTATCTTTCAACCCAATTCAGAGGATGTTTTGCTTCACAGAGAAATGATAATCATTGTGAGGTGTCAGCCACTAATAGCTAAGCAGGTCAGTTAAATCTTTGACTTTGTCATTGGGGTGTACTGATATGCGCAGGGCAGTCTTCTGTCCTGTGCTACTGTATGCTTTCGTATTGCTGCTTGTTCAAGATTCCTAAATGTAAACACTCTGCTCTCAAAAGTGAAAGATTTGAAAGACTCTTGATGCAACAAGCATTTCCCACTCTTTGCCCTGGGGGTGAGAGGGCTGCTTTCTGCCTTTAACACCCTCAATTTGGGAGTGGCTGGCTCCACCACTGAGAATGAGGGCCTAATCCTGGTCGGAAACGGACAGAGGTCTGCGCCCTGCGTCCTCCACGCGTCCCTAACGCTCCCAAACGCGACCACAGCCCTTTACGGGCACAGCCCTATGTCCGGTGCAGCCTCTATGGTGCAGCCACCCAGGTAGCTTAGGGTTAGGATATGTGCTCTTCAAGATAAGCCTGGCCAACCAGGCCCTGGAGAGTGTCACAGCATGCTCTGTAATTCCCTAGTGATGGTGGCCTTGGTGACGATGATTTTGCTGGAATACTGATGCCTTTTTTCCTCCCAGAAGCCCCAGAAGCCTAGTGAAATGAAGGGGTGTGCACCTCTCACTGGCCTCTGTTTACCCTCTGGCTAACTGAAAGGAGTTCTGGGCTCTCCAGGCAAATGTATCCATTTGGGAGAGAGCTAGAAATAAGAAGGCTCTTTCTGCAGGCTCGGTGGGGAAGAGTCAGAGAGCTACATGCCTGAGGCATCTTTCCTCCTCCTTCGCTCATTGTGTTCCCTAACTTCTAATTCTCTGCCAGGCCAGGCCCTGTTTCTTTTACTGCCAACCCCCCTGACCCCTCGTCTTCCACCTACTTCCTGCTCTATTATGCCTTCTCCTTTTTTGCTCTCTTCTATGGCCCATTGAAAAGGAATGCAGGCCTAGCTAAGCCTCATGAAGGAAATCTACCAACAAAAGATGCATTCCTCGCTTATGGGAGGTGCTGTGAGATGAGCAAGAAGGGCTGAAGGGGTGATTGGGTTGTTGAGTCGGGAAGCACCAGAGGCGTAGCCAGGATTGTCTAGCAAATGGGACCTGATGCTAATGTAGTTGGGCCCACTGCACTGCCAAAAATATCTGTAAATACCCACACAGCGCTGCTGAGTGGGCATTTACAGATTTTGGGTGGGCCTTGCCCCTCAGGCCCTACCCTGCCTACGCCTCTGCTCTCTCCCCCAGGGCAAAGAGTGGGAAAGGCTCGCTACAGCAAGAGTCTTTCAAATCTTTCATTTTTGAGAGCAGAGTGTTTACATTTAAAAATCTTGACCAAGCAGCAATACCAAAGCATACAGTAGTAGAGGACAGAAGTCTGCCCTGCACATATCAGTACACCCCAATGACAAAGGCAAAGATTTAACTGACCTGCTTAGCGATCAGTGGCTGACACCTCACAATGAGTATCATCTCTCTGTGAAGCTAAACATCCTCTGAATTGGGGTGAAAGATAGATCTAATGTGCCAAAGGAAGGCAACATGGAAATTCAGTGTTCTGCCCTCAGAGGAAGGAGGGTCGACAGCCCAATGGGTTAATGCACCTACTGCAGCCTCCTATGTGTAGCCTGCAGGCGACACATTCAGTTGCTGGTGAGATGCTGATAAGGTTTGCTTGCTATGCAGGGGCAGGGGGTCACCTCACAGCGCCTCGAGAAGGTGTCCTGTTTGAGTCCCTGTGCAAATATCTTCTCAACCATGACCCGTAGGTTACGCTTTTCCCCTCGTTTTTTCCAGTCAGTTGGGGCCAGAGAGACAAGCTTTTCTATGGGCGTTGCCAAGGCCAGAGTGCAGAAAACAAAGGCACAATTGTTAGTAGGAATGCAGGTATTGAAGGGACATTAGCTGTTGGCTGATCGCACAGGGCAATTCATACCCATTTTCAAAAGAAAAAATAAATAAAAAATGCGTTGCAGATTCCAGACACTGGATTAGGACTCAGGTCTCCAACATTCAAACCCCAAACACTTACCACTTGAGCCACTGGTGGCTGTGCTTATGAGAGTTGCTTTTGGGCGTATATATCTTACTTCTGCATGCCCCTGTGAGCACACTCATTTGCATTGTGAAACATGTTCACTGAAGAAAATGAGGATAGAACATCTGGCCTTCAGCTCCCCCAAACATCAGCTAACTGCTGTGGCCTAGAGGTTAAGTGCTTGTGTTACAGCGCTGGGGGTCTGGGTGTAGGTTCCCTGGTAAAGGAAGGGAGGAAGAAAGCATAGAGGAAGTGCAGGATATAAAGGAGGAGGTAGGTTAGGCTAAAGGGTAGTGCCGGATGTGGAAAAAAATGTTGGCCCATTGTGGGGGGTCCATTCCATACTCCACTGGGCACCCTTTTACTCCCCTCCTCAATGGCCCCTTTCCCCACATTAGGACCCTCCTTTACACACAACCCCCTCCACTATTCAGGGCCCTATTCCCCCCCTCACACCGTACCCAGGGCCCACTTTATCCTACATCCCCATGCTTCTCTCGTCCTTCCCCCCTCTCACCCAGCCCCCTCCTCTTCTCCACAGGGACCCCTTCATCCAGCCCTACCTTCCCTTTTTGCCTGCCCCGCCTCCTCCTTTATTTACTCTGCACTTCCTCTCCCCCACCTCCACAGTCCTGCTTCTCTGCTTTCTTCCAACCTCCCTTTACCAGGGAACTCATTACATAACCACCAAACCTTTTAGAAGGACTCTGGGTCCCCTCAACTGATTACCCAACTATACCGTTTCTGTGCCGAAAGCAGGACTCGGACCCAGGCCCCCAGCGCTGTAACGCAAGCACTTAACCTCTAGGCCACTGCAGTTAGCTTGTGTTTGGTGGAGCGCCAGGGTGGGTGGGGGGGTCAGATGTTCTATCCTCCTTGGCTTCAGTGAACATGTTTCACAACTGAAATGGGTATGCTCACGGGGGCATGCAGGAGAAAGATATATATGCCCAAAAGCTAACCTCAAAAATACAGCCACCAGTGGCTCAGGTGCTAAGTGCTTGCTCTTAGAATGCTGGAGACCTGAGTTCTAATCCAATGTCTGCAATCTGCTGGGCATGTTTTTTTTTTAATTAAAAAAATATATTTTTTCATTGAAAATGGGTATGTATTGCCCTGCGCGATCAGCCAACAGCTAATGCCCCTTCAATACCTGCATTCCTACTAACAGTTGGGCCTTTGTTTTCTGCATTGTGGCCTAGGTAGCGCCCATGCAAAAGTTTGTCTCTCTGGCCCCAATTGACTGGAAAAAAACGAGGGGAAAAGGTGTAATCTACGGGTCATGGTTGATACAATAATTTCCCTGGGACTCAAACAGGACACCTTCTCAAGGTGCTGTGAGGTGACCACCAGCCCCTGCATAGCAAACAAACCTGTATCAGCATGTCACCAGCAACTGAATGTGTCGCCTGCAGGCTACACATAGGAGGCTGCAGTAGGTGATTTAACCCATTGGGCTGTCGACCCTCCTTCCTCTGAGAGCAGGAAAGTGAATTTCCATGTTGCCTTCCTTTGGCACATTAGATCTATCTTTCAACCCAATTCAGAGGATGTTTTGCTTCACAGAGAAATGATAATCATTGTGAGGTGTCAGCCACTAATAGCTAAGCAGGTCAGTTAAATCTTTGACTTTGTCATTGGGGTGTACTGATATGCGCAGGGCAGTCTTCTGTCCTGTGCTACTGTATGCTTTCGTATTGCTGCTTGTTCAAGATTCCTAAATGTAAACACTCTGCTCTCAAAAGTGAAAGATTTGAAAGACTCTTGATGCAACAAGCATTTCCCACTCTTTGCCCTGGGGGTGAGAGGGCTGCTTTCTGCCTTTAACACCCTCAATTTGGGAGTGGCTGGCTCCACCACTGAGAATGAGGGCCTAATCCTGGTCGGAAACGGACAGAGGTCTGCGCCCTGCGTCCTCCACGCGTCCCTAACGCTCCCAAACGCGACCACAGCCCTTTACGGGCACAGCCCTATGTCCGGTGCAGCCTCTATGGTGCAGCCACCCAGGTAGCTTAGGGTTAGGATATGTGCTCTTCAAGATAAGCCTGGCCAACCAGGCCCTGGAGAGTGTCACAGCATGCTCTGTAATTCCCTAGTGATGGTGGCCTTGGTGACGATGATTTTGCTGGAATACTGATGCCTTTTTTCCTCCCAGAAGCCCCAGAAGCCTAGTGAAATGAAGGGGTGTGCACCTCTCACTGGCCTCTGTTTACCCTCTGGCTAACTGAAAGGAGTTCTGGGCTCTCCAGGCAAATGTATCCATTTGGGAGAGAGCTAGAAATAAGAAGGCTCTTTCTGCAGGCTCGGTGGGGAAGAGTCAGAGAGCTACATGCCTGAGGCATCTTTCCTCCTCCTTCGCTCATTGTGTTCCCTAACTTCTAATTCTCTGCCAGGCCAGGCCCTGTTTCTTTTACTGCCAACCCCCCTGACCCCTCGTCTTCCACCTACTTCCTGCTCTATTATGCCTTCTCCTTTTTTGCTCTCTTCTATGGCCCATTGAAAAGGAATGCAGGCCTAGCTAAGCCTCATGAAGGAAATCTACCAACAAAAGATGCATTCCTCGCTTATGGGAGGTGCTTTGAGATGAGCAAGAAGGGCTGAAGGGGTGATTGGGTTGTTGAGTCGGGAAGCACCAGAGGCGTAGCCAGGATTGTCTAGCAAATGGGACCTGATGCTAATGTAGTTGGGCCCACTGCACTGCCAAAAATATCTGTAAATACCCACACAGCGCTGCTGAGTGGGCATTTACAGATTTTGGGTGGGCCTTGCCCCTCAGGCCCTACCCTGCCTACGCCTCTGCTCTCTCCCCCAGGGCAAAGAGTGGGAAAGGCTCGCTACAGCAAGAGTCTTTCAAATCTTTCATTTTTGAGAGCAGAGTGTTTACATTTAAAAATCTTGACCAAGCAGCAATACCAAAGCATACAGTAGTAGAGGACAGAAGACTGCCCTGCACATATCAGTACACCCCAATGACAAAGGCAAAGATTTAACTGACCTGCTTAGCGATCAGTGGCTGACACCTCACAATGAGTATCATCTCTCTGTGAAGCAAAACATCCTCTGAATTGGGGTGAAAGATAGATCTAATGTGCCAAAGGAAGGCAACATGGAAATTCAGTGTTCTGCCCTCAGAGGAAGGAGGGTCGACAGCCCAATGGGTTAATGCACCTACTGCAGCCTCCTATGTGTAGCCTGCAGGCGACACATTCAGTTGCTGGTGAGATGCTGATAAGGTTTGCTTGCTATGCAGGGGCAGGGGGTCACCTCACAGCGCCTCGAGAAGGTGTCCTGTTTGAGTCCCTGTGCAAATATCTTCTCAACCATGACCCGTAGATTACGCTTTTCCCCTCGTTTTTTCCAGTCAGTTGGGGCCAGAGAGACAAGCTTTTCTATGGGCGTTGCCAAGGCCAGAGTGCAGAAAACAAAGGCACAATTGTTAGTAGGAATGCAGGTATTGAAGGGACATTAGCTGTTGGCTGATCGCACAGGGCAATTCATACCCATTTTCAAAAGAAAAAATAAATAAAAAATGCGTTGCAGATTCCAGACACTGGATTAGAACTCAGGTCTCCAACATTCAAACCCCAAACACTTACCACTTGAGCCACTGGTGGCTGTGCTTATGAGAGTTGCTTTTGGGCGTATATATCTTACTTCTGCATGCCCCTGTGAGCACACTCATTTGCATTGTGAAACATGTTCACTGAAGAAAATGAGGATAGAACATCTGGCCTTCAGCTCCCCCAAATATCAGCTAACTGCTGTGGCCTAGAGGTTAAGTGCTTGTGTTACAGCGCTGGGGGTCTGGGTGTAGGTTCCCTGGTAAAGGAAGGGAGGAAGAAAGCATAGAGGAAGTGCAGGATATAAAGGAGGAGGCAGGTTAGGCTAAAGGGTAGTGCCGGATGTGGAAAAAAATGTTGGCCCATTGTGGGGGGTCCATTCCATACTCCACTGGGCACCCTTTTACTCCCCTCCTCAATGGCCCCTTTCCCCACATTAGGACCCTCCTTTACACACAACCCCCTCCACTATTCAGGGCCCTATTCCCCCCCCTCACACCGTACCCAGGGCCCACTTTATCCTACATCCCCATGCTTCTCTCGTCCTTCCCCCCTCTCACCCAGCCCCCTCCTCTTCTCCACAGGGACCCCTTCATCCAGCCCTACCTTCCCTTTTTGCCTGCCCCGCCTCCTCCTTTATTTACTCTGCACTTCCTCTCCCCCACCTCCACAGTCCTGCTTCTCTGCTTTCTTCCAACCTCCCTTTACCAGGGAACTCATTACATAACCACCAAACCTTTTAGAAGGACTCTGGGTCCCCTCAACTGATTACCCAACTATACCGTTTCTGTGCCGAAAGCAGGACTCGGACCCAGGCCCCCAGCGCTGTAACGCAAGCACTTAACCTCTAGGCCACTGCAGTTAGCTTGTGTTTGGTGGAGCGCCAGGGTGGGTGGGGGGGTCAGATGTTCTATCCTCCTTGGCTTCAGTGAACATGTTTCACAACTGAAATGGGTATGCTCACGGGGGCATGCAGGAGAAAGATATATATGCCCAAAAGCTAACCTCAAAAATACAGCCACCAGTGGCTCAGGTGCTAAGTGCTTGCTCTTAGAATGCTGGAGACCTGAGTTCTAATCCAATGTCTGCAATCTGCTGGGCATGTTTTTTTTTTAATTAAAAAAATATATTTTTTCATTGAAAATGGGTATGTATTGCCCTGCGCGATCAGCCAACAGCTAATGCCCCTTCAATACCTGCATTCCTACTAACAGTTGGGCCTTTGTTTTCTGCATTGTGGCCTAGGTAGCGCCCATGCAAAAGTTTGTCTCTCTGGCCCCAATTGACTGGAAAAAAACGAGGGGAAAAGGTGTAATCTACGGGTCATGGTTGATACAATAATTTCCCTGGGACTCAAACAGGACACCTTCTCAAGGTGCTGTGAGGTGACCACCAGCCCCTGCATAGCAAACAAACCTGTATCAGTATGTCACCAGCAACTGAATGTGTCGCCTGCAGGCTACACATAGGAGGCTGCAGTAGGTGATTTAACCCATTGGGCTGTCGACCCTCCTTCCTCTGAGAGCAGGAAAGTGAATTTCCATGTTGCCTTCCTTTGGCACATTAGATCTATCTTTCAACCCAATTCAGAGGATGTTTTGCTTCACAGAGAAATGATAATCATTGTGAGGTGTCAGCCACTAATAGCTAAGCAGGTCAGTTAAATCTTTGACTTTGTCATTGGGGTGTACTGATATGCGCAGGGCAGTCTTCTGTCCTGTGCTACTGTATGCTTTCGTATTGCTGCTTGTTCAAGATTCCTAAATGTAAACACTCTGCTCTCAAAAGTGAAAGATTTGAAAGACTCTTGATGCAACAAGCATTTCCCACTCTTTGCCCTGGGGGTGAGAGGGCTGCTTTCTGCCTTTAACACCCTCAATTTGGGAGTGGCTGGCTCCACCACTGAGAATGAGGGCCTAATCCTGGTCGGAAACGGACAGAGGTCTGCGCCCTGCGTCCTCCACGCGTCCCTAACGCTCCCAAACGCGACCACAGCCCTTTACGGGCACAGCCCTATGTCCGGTGCAGCCTCTATGGTGCAGCCACCCAGGTAGCTTAGGGTTAGGATATGTGCTCTTCAAGATAAGCCTGGCCAACCAGGCCCTGGAGAGTGTCACAGCATGCTCTGTAATTCCCTAGTGATGGTGGCCTTGGTGACGATGATTTTGCTGGAATACTGATGCCTTTTTTCCTCCCAGAAGCCCCAGAAGCCTAGTGAAATGAAGGGGTGTGCACCTCTCACTGGCCTCTGTTTACCCTCTGGCTAACTGAAAGGAGTTCTGGGCTCTCCAGGCAAATGTATCCATTTGGGAGAGAGCTAGAAATAAGAAGGCTCTTTCTGCAGGCTCGGTGGGGAAGAGTCAGAGAGCTACATGCCTGAGGCATCTTTCCTCCTCCTTCGCTCATTGTGTTCCCTAACTTCTAATTCTCTGCCAGGCCAGGCCCTGTTTCTTTTACTGCCAACCCCTCTGACCCCTCGTCTTCCACCTACTTCCTGCTCTATTATACCTTCTCCTTTTTTGCTCTCTTCTATGGCCCATTGAAAAGGAATGCAGGCCTAGCTAAGCCTCATGAAGGAAATCTACCAACAAAAGATGCATTCCTCGCTTATGGGAGGTGCTGTGAGATGAGCAAGAAGGGCTGAAGGGGTGATTGGGTTGTTGAGTCGGGAAGCACCAGAGGCGTAGCCAGGATTGTCTAGCAAATGGGACCTGATGCTAATGTAGTTGGGCCCACTGCACTGCCAAAAATATCTGTAAATACCCACACAGCGCTGCTGAGTGGGCATTTACAGATTTTGGGTGGGCCTTGCCCCTCAGGCCCTACCCTGCCTACGCCTCTGCTCTCTCCCCCAGGGCAAAGAGTGGGAAAGGCTCGCTACAGCAAGAGTCTTTCAAATCTTTCATTTTTGAGAGCAGAGTGTTTACATTTAAAAATCTTGACCAAGCAGCAATACCAAAGCATACAGTAGTAGAGGACAGAAGTCTGCCCTGCACATATCAGTACACCCCAATGACAAAGGCAAAGATTTAACTGACCTGCTTAGCGATCAGTGGCTGACACCTCACAATGAGTATCATCTCTCTGTGAAGCTAAACATCCTCTGAATTGGGGTGAAAGATAGATCTAATGTGCCAAAGGAAGGCAACATGGAAATTCAGTGTTCTGCCCTCAGAGGAAGGAGGGTCGACAGCCCAATGGGTTAATGCACCTACTGCAGCCTCCTATGTGTAGCCTGCAGGCGACACATTCAGTTGCTGGTGAGATGCTGATAAGGTTTGCTTGCTATGCAGGGGCAGGGGGTCACCTCACAGCGCCTCGAGAAGGTGTCCTGTTTGAGTCCCTGTGCAAATATCTTCTCAACCATGACCCGTAGGTTACGCTTTTCCCCTCGTTTTTTCCAGTCAGTTGGGGCCAGAGAGACAAGCTTTTCTATGGGCGTTGCCAAGGCCAGAGTGCAGAAAACAAAGGCACAATTGTTAGTAGGAATGCAGGTATTGAAGGGACATTAGCTGTTGGCTGATCGCACAGGGCAATTCATACCCATTTTCAAAAGAAAAAATAAATAAAAAATGCGTTGCAGATTCCAGACACTGGATTAGAACTCAGGTCTCCAACATTCAAGCCCCAAACACTTACCACTTGAGCCACTGGTGGCTGTGCTTATGAGAGTTGCTTTTGGGCGTATATATCTTACTTCTGCATGCCCCTGTGAGCACACTCATTTGCATTGTGAAACATGTTCACTGAAGAAAATGAGGATAGAACATCTGGCCTTCAGCTCCCCCAAATATCAGCTAACTGCTGTGGCCTAGAGGTTAAGTGCTTGTGTTACAGCGCTGGGGGTCTGGGTGTAGGTTCCCTGGTAAAGGAAGGGAGGAAGAAAGCATAGAGGAAGTGCAGGATATAAAGGAGGAGGCAGGTTAGGCTAAAGGGTAGTGCCGGATGTGGAAAAAAATGTTGGCCCATTGTGGGGGGTCCATTCCATACTCCACTGGGCACCCTTTTACTCCCCTCCTCAATGGCCCCTTTCCCCACATTAGGACCCTCCTTTACACACAACCCCCTCCACTATTCAGGGCCCTATTCCCCCCCTCACACCGTACCCAGGGCCCACTTTATCCTACATCCCAATGCTTCTCTCGTCCTTCCCCCCTCTCACCCAGCCCCCTCCTCTTCTCCACAGGGACCCCTTCATCCAGCCCTACCTTCCCTTTTTGCCTGCCCCGCCTCCTCCTTTATTTACTCTGCACTTCCTCTCCCCCACCTCCACAGTCCTGCTTCTCTGCTTTCTTCCAACCTCCCTTTACCAGGGAACTCATTACATAACCACCAAACCTTTTAGAAGGACTCTGGGTCCCCTCAACTGATTACCCAACTATACCGTTTCTGTGCCGAAAGCAGGACTCGGACCCAGGCCCCCAGCGCTGTAACGCAAGCACTTAACCTCTAGGCCACTGCAGTTAGCTTGTGTTTGGTGGAGCGCCAGGGTGGGTGGGGGGGTCAGATGTTCTATCCTCCTTGGCTTCAGTGAACATGTTTCACAACTGAAATGGGTATGCTCACGGGGGCATGCAGGAGAAAGATATATATGCCCAAAAGCTAACCTCAAAAATACAGCCACCAGTGGCTCAGGTGCTAAGTGCTTGCTCTTAGAATGCTGGAGACCTGAGTTCTAATCCAATGCCTGCAATCTGCTGGGCATGTTTTTTTTTTAATTAAAAAAATATATTTTTTCATTGAAAATGGGTATGTATTGCCCTGCGCGATCAGCCAACAGCTAATGCCCCTTCAATACCTGCATTCCTACTAACAGTTGGGCCTTTGTTTTCTGCATTGTGGCCTAGGTAGCGCCCATGCAAAAGTTTGTCTCTCTGGCCCCAATTGACTGGAAAAAAACGAGGGGAAAAGGTGTAATCTACGGGTCATGGTTGATACAATAATTTCCCTGGGACTCAAACAGGACACCTTCTCAAGGTGCTGTGAGGTGACCACCAGCCCCTGCATAGCAAACAAACCTGTATCAGCATGTCACCAGCAACTGAATGTGTCGCCTGCAGGCTACACATAGGAGGCTGCAGTAGGTGATTTAACCCATTGGGCTGTCGACCCTCCTTCCTCTGAGAGCAGGAAAGTGAATTTCCATGTTGCCTTCCTTTGGCACATTAGATCTATCTTTCAACCCAATTCAGAGGATGTTTTGCTTCACAGAGAAATGATAATCATTGTGAGGTGTCAGCCACTAATAGCTAAGCAGGTCAGTTAAATCTTTGACTTTGTCATTGGGGTGTACTGATATGCGCAGGGCAGTCTTCTGTCCTGTGCTACTGTATGCTTTCGTATTGCTGCTTGTTCAAGATTCCTAAATGTAAACACTCTGCTCTCAAAAGTGAAAGATTTGAAAGACTCTTGATGCAACAAGCATTTCCCACTCTTTGCCCTGGGGGTGAGAGGGCTGCTTTCTGCCTTTAACACCCTCAATTTGGGAGTGGCTGGCTCCACCACTGAGAATGAGGGCCTAATCCTGGTCGGAAACGGACAGAGGTCTGCGCCCTGCGTCCTCCACGCGTCCCTAACGCTCCCAAACGCGACCACAGCCCTTTACGGGCACAGCCCTATGTCCGGTGCAGCCTCTATGGTGCAGCCACCCAGGTAGCTTAGGGTTAGGATATGTGCTCTTCAAGATAAGCCTGGCCAACCAGGCCCTGGAGAGTGTCACAGCATGCTCTGTAATTCCCTAGTGATGGTGGCCTTGGTGACGATGATTTTGCTGGAATACTGATGCCTTTTTTCCTCCCAGAAGCCCCAGAAGCCTAGTGAAATGAAGGGGTGTGCACCTCTCACTGGCCTCTGTTTACCCTCTGGCTAACTGAAAGGAGTTCTGGGCTCTCCAGGCAAATGTATCCATTTGGGAGAGAGCTAGAAATAAGAAGGCTCTTTCTGCAGGCTTGGTGGGGAAGAGTCAGAGAGCTACATGCCTGAGGCATCTTTCCTCCTCCTTCGCTCATTGTGTTCCCTAACTTCTAATTCTCTGCCAGGCCAGGCCCTGTTTCTTTTACTGCCAACCCCCCTGACCCCTCGTCTTCCACCTACTTACTGCTCTATTATGCCTTCTCCTTTTTTGCTCTCTTCTATGGCCCATTGAAAAGGAATGCAGGCCTAGCTAAGCCTCATGAAGGAAATCTACCAACAAAAGATGCATTCCTCGCTTATGGGAGGTGCTGTGAGATGAGCAAGAAGGGCTGAAGGGGTGATTGGGTTGTTGAGTCGGGAAGCACCAGAGGCGTAGCCAGGATTGTCTAGCAAATGGGACCTGATGCTAATGTAGTTGGGCCCACTGCACTGCCAAAAATATCTGTAAATACCCACACAGCGCTGCTGAGTGGGCATTTACAGATTTTGGGTGGGCCTTGCCCCTCAGGCCCTACCCTGCCTACGCCTCTGCTCTCTCCCCCAGGGCAAAGAGTGGGAAAGGCTCGCTACAGCAAGAGTCTTTCAAATCTTTCATTTTTGAGAGCAGAGTGTTTACATTTAAAAATCTTGACCAAGCAGCAATACCAAAGCATACAGTAGTAGAGGACAGAAGTCTGCCCTGCACATATCAGTACACCCCAATGACAAAGGCAAAGATTTAACTGACCTGCTTAGCGATCAGTGGCTGACACCTCACAATGAGTATCATCTCTCTGTGAAGCTAAACATCCTCTGAATTGGGGTGAAAGATAGATCTAATGTGCCAAAGGAAGGCAACATGGAAATTCAGTGTTCTGCCCTCAGAGGAAGGAGGGTCGACAGCCCAATGGGTTAATGCACCTACTGCAGCCTCCTATGTGTAGCCTGCAGGCGACACATTCAGTTGCTGGTGAGATGCTGATAAGGTTTGCTTGCTATGCAGGGGCAGGGGGTCACCTCACAGCGCCTCGAGAAGGTGTCCTGTTTGAGTCCCTGTGCAAATATCTTCTCAACCATGACCCGTAGGTTACGCTTTTCCCCTCGTTTTTTCCAGTCAGTTGGGGCCAGAGAGACAAGCTTTTCTATGGGCGTTGCCAAGGCCAGAGTGCAGAAAACAAATGAACAATTGTTAGTAGGAATGCAGGTATTGAAGGGACATTAGCTGTTGGCTGATCGCACAGGGCAATTCATACCCATTTTCAAAAGAAAAAATAAATAAAAAATGCGTTGCAGATTCCAGACACTGGATTAGAACTCAGGTCTCCAACATTCAAATCCCAAACACTTACCACTTGAGCCACTGGTGGCTGTGCTTATGAAAGTCGCTTTTGGGCGTATATATCTTACTTCTGCATGCCCCTGTGAGCACACTCATTTGCATTGTGAAACATGTTCACTGAAGAAAATGAGGATAGAACATCTGGCCTTCAGCTCCCCCAAATATCAGCTAACTGCTGTGGCCTAGAGGTTAAGTGCTTGTGTTACAGCGCTGGGGGTCTGGGTGTAGGTTCCCTGGTAAAGGAAGGGAGGAAGAAAGCATAGAGGAAGTGCAGGATATAAAGGAGGAGGCAGGTTAGGCTAAAGGGTAGTGCCGGATGTGGAAAAAAATGTTGGCCCATTGTGGGGGGTCCATTCCATACTCCACTGGGCACCCTTTTACTCCCCTCCTCAATGGCCCCTTTCCCCACATTAGGACCCTCCTTTACACACAACCCCCTCCACTATTCAGGGCCCTATTCCCCCCCCTCACACCGTACCCAGGGCCCACTTTATCCTACATCCCCATGCTTCTCTCGTCCTTCCCCCCTCTCACCCAGCCCCCTCCTCTTCTCCACAGGGACCCCTTCATCCAGCCCTACCTTCCCTTTTTGCCTGCCCCGCCTCCTCCTTTATTTACTCTGCACTTCCTCTCCCCCACCTCCACAGTCCTGCTTCTCTGCTTTCTTCCAACCTCCCTTTACCAGGGAACTCATTACATAACCACCAAACCTTTTAGAAGGACTCTGGGTCCCCTCAACTGATTACCCAACTATACCGTTTCTGTGCCGAAAGCAGGACTCGGACCCAGGCCCCCAGCGCTGTAACGCAAGCACTTAACCTCTAGGCCACTGCAGTTAGCTTGTGTTTGGTGGAGCGCCAGGGTGGGTGGGGGGGTCAGATGTTCTATCCTCCTTGGCTTCAGTGAACATGTTTCACAACTGAAATGGGTATGCTCACGGGGGCATGCAGGAGAAAGATATATATGCCCAAAAGCTAACCTCAAAAATACAGCCACCAGTGGCTCAGGTGCTAAGTGCTTGCTCTTAGAATGCTGGAGACCTGAGTTCTAATCCAATGTCTGCAATCTGCTGGGCATGTTTTTTTTTTAATTAAAAAAATATATTTTTTCATTGAAAATGGGTATGTATTGCCCTGCGCGATCAGCCAACAGCTAATGCCCCTTCAATACCTGCATTCCTACTAACAGTTGGGCCTTTGTTTTCTGCATTGTGGCCTACGTAGCGCCCATGCAAAAGTTTGTCTCTCTGGCCCCAATTGACTGGAAAAAAACGAGGGGAAAAGGTGTAATCTACGGGTCATGGTTGATACAATAATTTCCCTGGGACTCAAACAGGACACCTTCTCAAGGTGCTGTGAGGTGACCACCAGCCCCTGCATAGCAAACAAACCTGTATCAGCATGTCACCAGCAACTGAATGTGTCGCCTGCAGGCTACACATAGGAGGCTGCAGTAGGTGATTTAACCCATTGGGCTGTCGACCCTCCTTCCTCTGAGAGCAGGAAAGTGAATTTCCATGTTGCCTTCCTTTGGCACATTAGATCTATCTTTCAACCCAATTCAGAGGATGTTTTGCTTCACAGAGAAATGATAATCATTGTGAGGTGTCAGCCACTAATAGCTAAGCAGGTCAGTTAAATCTTTGACTTTGTCATTGGGGTGTACTGATATGCGCAGGGCAGTCTTCTGTCCTGTGCTACTGTATGCTTTCGTATTGCTGCTTGTTCAAGATTCCTAAATGTAAACACTCTGCTCTCAAAAGTGAAAGATTTGAAAGACTCTTGATGCAACAAGCATTTCCCACTCTTTGCCCTGGGGTGAGAGGGCTGCTTTCTGCCTTTAACACCCTCAATTTGGGAGTGGCTGGCTCCACCACTGAGAATGAGGGCCTAATCCTGGTCGGAAACGGACAGAGGTCTGCGCCCTGCGTCCTCCACGCGTCCCTAACGCTCCCAAACGCGACCACAGCCCTTTACGGGCACAGCCCTATGTCCGGTGCAGCCTCTATGGTGCAGCCACCCAGGTAGCTTAGGGTTAGGATATGTGCTCTTCAAGATAAGCCTGGCCAACCAGGCCCTGGAGAGTGTCACAGCATGCTCTGTAATTCCCTAGTGATGGTGGCCTTGGTGACGATGATTTTGCTGGAATACTGATGCCTTTTTTCCTCCCAGAAGCCCCAGAAGCCTAGTGAAATGAAGGGGTGTGCACCTCTCACTGGCCTCTGTTTACCCTCTGGCTAACTGAAAGGAGTTCTGGGCTCTCCAGGCAAATGTATCCATTTGGGAGAGAGCTAGAAATAAGAAGGCTCTTTCTGCAGGCTCGGTGGGGAAGAGTCAGAGAGCTACATGCCTGAGGCATCTTTCCTCCTCCTTCGCTCATTGTGTTCCCTAACTTCTAATTCTCTGCCAGGCCAGGCCCTGTTTCTTTTACTGCCAACCCCCCTGACCCCTCGTCTTCCACCTACTTCCTGCTCTATTATGCCTTCTCCTTTTTTGCTCTCTTCTATGGCCCATTGAAAAGGAATGCAGGCCTAGCTAAGCCTCATGAAGGAAATCTACCAACAAAAGATGCATTCCTCGCTTATGGGAGGTGCTGTGAGATGAGCAAGAAGGGCTGAAGGGGTGATTGGGTTGTTGAGTCGGGAAGCACCAGAGGCGTAGCCAGGATTGTCTAGCAAATGGGACCTGATGCTAATGTAGTTGGGCCCACTGCACTGCCAAAAATATCTGTAAATACCCACACAGCGCTGCTGAGTGGGCATTTACAGATTTTGGGTGGGCCTTGCCCCTCAGGCCCTACCCTGCCTACGCCTCTGCTCTCTCCCCCAGGGCAAAGAGTGGGAAAGGCTCGCTACAGCAAGAGTCTTTCAAATCTTTCATTTTTGAGAGCAGAGTGTTTACATTTAAAAATCTTGACCAAGCAGCAATACCAAAGCATACAGTAGTAGAGGACAGAAGTCTGCCCTGCACATATCAGTACACCCCAATGACAAAGGCAAAGATTTAACTGACCTGCTTAGCGATCAGTGGCTGACACCTCACAATGAGTATCATCTCTCTGTGAAGCTAAACATCCTCTGAATTGGGGTGAAAGATAGATCTAATGTGCCAAAGGAAGGCAACATGGAAATTCAGTGTTCTGCCCTCAGAGGAAGGAGGGTCGACAGCCCAATGGGTTAATGCAGCTACTGCAGCCTCCTATGTGTAGCCTGCAGGCGACACATTCAGTTGCTGGTGAGATGCTGATAAGGTTTGCTTGCTATGCAGGGGCAGGGGGTCACCTCACAGCGCCTCGAGAAGGTGTCCTGTTTGAGACCCTGTGCAAATATCTTCTCAACCATGACCCGTAGGTTACGCTTTTCCCCTCGTTTTTTCCAGTCAGTTGGGGCCAGAGAGACAAGCTTTTCTATGGGCGTTGCCAAGGCCAGAGTGCAGAAAACAAAGGCACAATTGTTAGTAGGAATGCAGGTATTGAAGGGACATTAGCTGTTGGCTGATCGCACAGGGCAATTCATACCCATTTTCAAAAGAAAAAATAAATAAAAAATGCGTTGCAGATTCCAGACACTGGATTAGAACTCAGGTCTCCAACATTCAAACCCCAAACACTTACCACTTGAGCCACTGGTGGCTGTGCTTATGAGAGCTGCTTTTGGGCGTATATATCTTACTTCTGCATGCCCCTGTGAGCACACTCATTTGCATTGTGAAACATGTTCACTGAAGAAAATGAGGATAGAACATCTGGCCTTCAGCTCCCCCAAATATCAGCTAACTGCTGTGGCCTAGAGGTTAAGTGCTTGTGTTACAGCGCTGGGGGTCTGGGTGTAGGTTCCCTGGTAAAGGAAGGGAGGAAGAAAGCATAGAGGAAGTGCAGGATATAAAGGAGGAGGCAGGTTAGGCTAAAGGGTAGTGCCGGATGTGGAAAAAAATGTTGGCCCATTGTGGGGGGTCCATTCCATACTCCACTGGGCACCCTTTTACTCCCCTCCTCAATGGCCCCTTTCCCCACATTAGGACCCTCCTTTACACACAACCCCCTCCACTATTCAGGGCCCTATTCCCCCCCTCACACCGTACCCAGGGCCCACTTTATCCTACATCCCCATGCTTCTCTCGTCCTTCCCCCCTCTCACCCAGCCCCCTCCTCTTCTCCACAGGGACCCCTTCATCCAGCCCTACCTTCCCTTTTTGCCTGCCCCGCCTCCTCCTTTATTTACTCTGCACTTCCTCTCCCCCACCTCCACAGTCCTGCTTCTCTGCTTTCTTCCAACCTCCCTTTACCAGGGAACTCATTACATAACCACCAAACCTTTTAGAAGGACTCTGGGTCCCCTCAACTGATTACCCAACTATACCGTTTCTGTGCCGAAAGCAGGACTCGGACCCAGGCCCCCAGCGCTGTAACGCAAGCACTTAACCTCTAGGCCACTGCAGTTAGCTTGTGTTTGGTGGAGCGCCAGGGTGGGTGGGGGGGTCAGATGTTCTATCCTCCTTGGCTTCAGTGAACATGTTTCACAACTGAAATGGGTATGCTCACGGGGGCATGCAGGAGAAAGATATATATGCCCAAAAGCTAACCTCAAAAATACAGCCACCAGTGGCTCAGGTGCTAAGTGCTTGCTCTTAGAATGCTGGAGACCTGAGTTCTAATCCAATGTCTGCAATCTGCTGGGCATGTTTTTTTTTTAATTAAAAAAATATATTTTTTCATTGAAAATGGGTATGTATTGCCCTGCGCGATCAGCCAACAGCTAATGCCCCTTCAATACCTGCATTCCTACTAACAGTTGGGCCTTTGTTTTCTGCATTGTGGCCTAGGTAGCGCCCATGCAAAAGTTTGTCTCTCTGGCCCCAATTGACTGGAAAAAAACGAGGGGAAAAGGTGTAATCTACGGGTCATGGTTGATACAATAATTTCCCTGGGACTCAAACAGGACACCTTCTCAAGGTGCTGTGAGGTGACCACCAGCCCCTGCATAGCAAACAAACCTGTATCAGCATGTCACCAGCAACTGAATGTGTCGCCTGCAGGCTACACATAGGAGGCTGCAGTAGGTGATTTAACCCATTGGGCTGTCGACCCTCCTTCCTCTGAGAGCAGGAAAGTGAATTTCCATGTTGCCTTCCTTTGGCACATTAGATCTATCTTTCAACCCAATTCAGAGGATGTTTTGCTTCACAGAGAAATGATAATCATTGTGAGGTGTCAGCCACTAATAGCTAAGCAGGTCAGTTAAATCTTTGACTTTGTCATTGGGGTGTACTGATATGCGCAGGGCAGTCTTCTGTCCTGTGCTACTGTATGCTTTCGTATTGCTGCTTGTTCAAGATTCCTAAATGTAAACACTCTGCTCTCAAAGGTGAAAGATTTGAAAGACTCTTGATGCAACAAGCATTTCCCACTCTTTGCCCTGGGGGTGAGAGGGCTGCTTTCTGCCTTTAACACCCTCAATTTGGGAGTGGCTGGCTCCACCACTGAGAATGAGGGCCTAATCCTGGTCGGAAACGGACAGAGGTCTGCGCCCTGCGTCCTCCACGCGTCCCTAACGCTCCCAAACGCGACCACAGCCCTTTACGGGCACAGCCCTATGTCCGGTGCAGCCTCTATGGTGCAGCCACCCAGGTAGCTTAGGGTTAGGATATGTGCTCTTCAAGATAAGCCTGGCCAACCAGGCCCTGGAGAGTGTCACAGCATGCTCTGTAATTCCCTAGTGATGGTGGCCTTGGTGACGATGATTTTGCTGGAATACTGATGCCTTTTTTCCTCCCAGAAGCCCCAGAAGCCTAGTGAAATGAAGGGGTGTGCACCTCTCACTGGCCTCTGTTTACCCTCTGGCTAACTGAAAGGAGTTCTGGGCTCTCCAGGCAAATGTATCCATTTGGGAGAGAGCTAGAAATAAGAAGGCTCTTTCTGCAGGCTTGGTGGGGAAGAGTCAGAGAGCTACATGCCTGAGGCATCTTTCCTCCTCCTTCGCTCATTGTGTTCCCTAACTTCTAATTCTCTGCCAGGCCAGGCCCTGTTTCTTTTACTGCCAACCCCCCTGACCCCTCGTCTTCCACCTACTTCCTGCTCTATTATGCCTTCTCCTTTTTTGCTCTCTTCTATGGCCCATTGAAAAGGAATGCAGGCCTAGCTAAGCCTCATGAAGGAAATCTACCAACAAAAGATGCATTCCTCGCTTATGGGAGGTGCTGTGAGATGAGCAAGAAGGGCTGAAGGGGTGATTGGGTTGTTGAGTCGGGAAGCACCAGAGGCGTAGCCAGGATTGTCTAGCAAATGGGACCTGATGCTAATGTAGTTGGGCCCACTGCACTGCCAAAAATATCTGTAAATACCCACACAGCGCTGCTGAGTGGGCATTTACAGATTTTGGGTGGGCCTTGCCCCTCAGGCCCTACCCTGCCTACGCCTCTGCTCTCTCCCCCAGGGCAAAGAGTGGGAAAGGCTCGCTACAGCAAGAGTCTTTCAAATCTTTCATTTTTGAGAGCAGAGTGTTTACATTTAAAAATCTTGACCAAGCAGCAATACCAAAGCATACAGTAGTAGAGGACAGAAGTCTGCCCTGCACATATCAGTACACCCCAATGACAAAGGCAAAGATTTAACTGACCTGCTTAGCGATCAGTGGCTGACACCTCACAATGAGTATCATCTCTCTGTGAAGCTAAACATCCTCTGAATTGGGGTGAAAGATAGATCTAATGTGCCAAAGGAAGGCAACATGGAAATTCAGTGTTCTGCCCTCAGAGGAAGGAGGGTCGACAGCCCAATGGGTTAATGCACCTACTGCAGCCTCCTATGTGTAGCCTGCAGGCGACACATTCAGTTGCTGGTGAGATGCTGATAAGGTTTGCTTGCTATGCAGGGGCAGGGGGTCACCTCACAGCGCCTCGAGAAGGTGTCCTGTTTCAGTCCCTGTGCAAATATCTTCTCAACCATGACCCGTAGGTTACGCTTTTCCCCTCGTTTTTTCCAGTCAGTTGGGGCCAGAGAGACAAGCTTTTCTATGGGCGTTGCCAAGGCCAGAGTGCAGAAAACAAAGGCACAATTGTTAGTAGGAATGCAGGTATTGAAGGGACATTAGCTGTTGGCTGATCGCACAGGGCAATTCATACCCATTTTCAAAAGAAAAAATAAATAAAAAATGTGTTGCAGATTCCAGACACTGGATTAGAACTCAGGTCTCCAACATTCAAACCCCAAACACTTACCACTTGAGCCACTGGTGGCTGTGCTTATGAGAGTTGCTTTTGGGCGTATATATCTTACTTCTGCATGCCCCTGTGAGCACACTCATTTGCATTGTGAAACATGTTCACTGAAGAAAATGAGGATAGAACATCTGGCCTTCAGCTCCCCCAAATATCAGCTAACTGCTGTGGCCTAGAGGTTAAGTGCTTGTGTTACAGCGCTGGGGGTCTGGGTGTAGGTTCCCTGGTAAAGGAAGGGAGGAAGAAAGCATAGAGGAAGTGCAGGATATAAAGGAGGAGGCAGGTTAGGCTAAAGGGTAGTGCCGGATGTGGAAAAAAATGTTGGCCCATTGTGGGGGGTCCATTCCATACTCCACTGGGCACCCTTTTACTCCCCTCCTCAATGGCCCCTTTCCCCACATTAGGACCCTCCTTTACACACAACCCCCTCCACTATTCAGGGCCCTATTCCCCCCCTCACACCGTACCCAGGGCCCACTTTATCCTACATCCCCATGCTTCTCTCGTCCTTCCCCCCTCTCACCCAGCCCCCTCCTCTTCTCCACAGGGACCCCTTCATCCAGCCCTACCTTCCCTTTTTGCCTGCCCCGCCTCCTCCTTTATTTACTCTGCACTTCCTCTCCCCCACCTCCACAGTCCTGCTTCTCTGCTTTCTTCCAACCTCCCTTTACCAGGGAACTCATTACATAACCACCAAACCTTTTAGAAGGACTCTGGGTCCCCTCAACTGATTACCCAACTATACCGTTTCTGTGCCGAAAGCAGGACTCGGACCCAGGCCCCCAGCGCTGTAACGCAAGCACTTAACCTCTAGGCCACTGCAGTTAGCTTGTGTTTGGTGGAGCGCCAGGGTGGGTGGGGGGGTCAGATGTTCTATCCTCCTTGGCTTCAGTGAACATGTTTCGCAACTGAAATGGGTATGCTCACGGGGGCATGCAGGAGAAAGATATATATGCCCAAAAGCTAACCTCAAAAATACAGCCACCAGTGGCTCAGGTGCTAAGTGCTTGCTCTTAGAATGCTGGAGACCTGAGTTCTAATCCAATGTCTGCAATCTGCTGGGCATGTTTTTTTTTTAATTAAAAAAATATATTTTTTCATTGAAAATGGGTATGTATTGCCCTGCGCGATCAGCCAACAGCTAATGCCCCTTCAATACCTGCATTCCTACTAACAGTTGGGCCTTTGTTTTCTGCATTGTGGCCTAGGTAGCGCCCATGCAAAAGTTTGTCTCTCTGGCCCCAATTGACTGGAAAAAAACGAGGGGAAAAGGTGTAATCTACGGGTCATGGTTGATACAATAATTTCCCTGGGACTCAAACAGGACACCTTCTCAAGGTGCTGTGAGGTGACCACCAGCCCCTGCATAGCAAACAAACCTGTATCAGCATGTCACCAGCAACTGAATGTGTCGCCTGCAGGCTACACATAGGAGGCTGCAGTAGGTGATTTAACCCATTGGGCTGTCGACCCTCCTTCCTCTGAGAGCAGGAAAGTGAATTTCCATGTTGCCTTCCTTTGGCACATTAGATCTATCTTTCAACCCAATTCAGAGGATGTTTTGCTTCACAGAGAAATGATAATCATTGTGAGGTGTCAGCCACTAATAGCTAAGCAGGTCAGTTAAATCTTTGACTTTGTCATTGGGGTGTACTGATATGCGCAGGGCAGTCTTCTGTCCTGTGCTACTGTATGCTTTCGTATTGCTGCTTGTTCAAGATTCCTAAATGTAAACACTCTGCTCTCAAAAGTGAAAGATTTGAAAGACTCTTGATGCAACAAGCATTTCCCACTCTTTGCCCTGGGGGTGAGAGGGCTGCTTTCTGCCTTTAACACCCTCAATTTGGGAGTGGCTGGCTCCACCACTGAGAATGAGGGCCTAATCCTGGTCGGAAACGGACAGAGGTCTGCGCCCTGCGTCCTCCACGCGTCCCTAACGCTCCCAAACGCGACCACAGCCCTTTACGGGCACAGCCCTATGTCCGGTGCAGCCTCTATGGTGCAGCCACCCAGGTAGCTTAGGGTTAGGATATGTGCTCTTCAAGATAAGCCTGGCCAACCAGGCCCTGGAGAGTGTCACAGCATGCTCTGTAATTCCCTAGTGATGGTGGCCTTGGTGACGATGATTTTGCTGGAATACTGATGCCTTTTTTCCTCCCAGAAGCCCCAGAAGCCTAGTGAAATGAAGGGGTGTGCACCTCTCACTGGCCTCTGTTTACCCTCTGGCTAACTGAAAGGAGTTCTGGGCTCTCCAGGCAAATGTATCCATTTGGGAGAGAGCTAGAAATAAGAAGGCTCTTTCTGCAGGCTCGGTGGGGAAGAGTCAGAGAGCTACATGCATGAGGCATCTTTCCTCCTCCTTCGCTCATTGTGTTCCCTAACTTCTAATTCTCTGCCAGGCCAGGCCCTGTTTCTTTTACTGCCAACCCCCCTGACCCCTCGTCTTCCACCTACTTCCTGCTCTATTATGCCTTCTCCTTTTTTGCTCTCTTCTATGGCCCATTGAAAAGGAATGCAGGCCTAGCTAAGCCTCATGAAGGAAATCTACCAACAAAAGATGCATTCCTCACTTATGGGAGGTGCTGTGAGATGAGCAAGAAGGGCTGAAGGGGTGATTGGGTTGTTGAGTCGGGAAGCACCAGAGGCGTAGCCAGGATTGTCTAGCAAATGGGACCTGATGCTAATGTAGTTGGGCCCACTGCACTGCCAAAAATATCTGTAAATACCCACACAGCGCTGCTGAGTGGGCATTTACAGATTTTGGGTGGGCCTTGCCCCTCAGGCCCTACCCTGCCTACGCCTCTGCTCTCTCCCCCAGGGCAAAGAGTGGGAAAGGCTCGCTACAGCAAGAGTCTTTCAAATCTTTCATTTTTGAGAGCAGAGTGTTTACATTTAAAAATCTTGACCAAGCAGCAATACCAAAGCATACAGTAGTAGAGGACAGAAGTCTGCCCTGCACATATCAGTACACCCCAATGACAAAGGCAAAGATTTAACTGACCTGCTTAGCGATCAGTGGCTGACACCTCACAATGAGTATCATCTCTCTGTGAAGCAAAACATCCTCTGAATTGGGGTGAAAGATAGATCTAATGTGCCAAAGGAAGGCAACATGGAAATTCAGTGTTCTGCCCTCAGAGGAAGGAGGGTCGACAGCCCAATGGGTTAATGCACCTACTGCAGCCTCCTATGTGTAGCCTGCAGGCGACACATTCAGTTGCTGGTGAGATGCTGATAAGGTTTGCTTGCTATGCAGGGGCAGGGGGTCACCTCACAGCGCCTCGAGAAGGTGTCCTGTTTGAGTCCCTGTGCAAATATCTTCTCAACCATGACCCGTAGGTTACGCTTTTCCCCTCGTTTTTTCCAGTCAGTTGGGGCCAGAGAGACAAGCTTTTCTATGGGCGTTGCCAAGGCCAGAGTGCAGAAAACAAAGGCACAATTGTTAGTAGGAATGCAGGTATTGAAGGGACATTAGCTGTTGGCTGATCGCACAGGGCAATTCATACCCATTTTCAAAAGAAAAAATAAATAAAAAATGCGTTGCAGATTCCAGACACTGGATTAGAACTCAGGTCTCCAACATTCAAACCCCAAACACTTACCACTTGAGCCACTGGTGGCTGTGCTTATGAGAGTTGCTTTTGGGCGCATATATCTTACTTCTGCATGCCCCTGTGAGCACACTCATTTGCGTTGTGAAACATGTTCACTGAAGAAAATGCGGATAGAACATCTGGCCTTCAGCTCCCCCAAATATCAGCTAACTGCTGTGGCCTAGAGGTTAAGTGCTTGTGTTACAGCGCTGGGGGTCTGGGTTCGAGTCCTGCTTTCGGCACTTAAACGGAATAGTGGGGTAATCTCCTTGTACAGTTGCTGTGCAAACATAGCAGAGAAGTGGGACTAAGGGAGTGCAGGCTAAAGGTGGGGCATGCTAAAGGGAGAGGTAGGGGTGGATGCACGAATCCCTGTGGAGAGGAGGCGGGGCTGGCTGAGTGGGGGTAGGTCTAGAAGGGCATGGCGTAGGTTCCCTGGTAAAGGAAGGGAGGAAGAAAGCATAGAGGAAGTGCAGGATATAAAGGAGGAGGCAGGTTAGGCTAAAGGGTAGTGCCGGATGTGGAAAAAAATGTTGGCCCATTGTGGGGGGTCCATTCCATACTCCACTGGGCACCCTTTTACTCCCCTCCTCAATGGCCCCTTTCCCCACATTAGGACCCTCCTTTACACACAACCCCCTCCACTATTCAGGGCCCTATTCCCCCCCTCACACCGTACCCAGGGCCCACTTTATCCTACATCCCCATGCTTCTCTCGTCCTTCCCCCCTCTCACCCAGCCCCCTCCTCTTCTCCACAGGGACCCCTTCATCCAGCCCTACCTTCCCTTTTTGCCTGCCCCGCCTCCTCCTTTATTTACTCTGCACTTCCTCTCCCCCACCTCCACAGTCCTGCTTCTCTGCTTTCTTCCAACCTCCCTTTACCAGGGAACTCATTACATAACCACCAAACCTTTTAGAAGGACTCTGGGTCCCCTCAACTGATTACCCAACTATACCGTTTCTGTGCCGAAAGCAGGACTCGGACCCAGGCCCCCAGCGCTGTAACGCAAGCACTTAACCTCTAGGCCACTGCAGTTAGCTTGTGTTTGGTGGAGCGCCAGGGTGGGTGGGGGGGTCAGATGTTCTATCCTCCTTGGCTTCAGTGAACATGTTTCACAACTGAAATGGGTATGCTCACGGGGGCATGCAGGAGAAAGATATATATGCCCAAAAGCTAACCTCAAAAATACAGCTACCAGTGGCTCAGGTGCTAAGTGCTTGCTCTTAGAATGCTGGAGACCTGAGTTCTAATCCAATGTCTGCAATCTGCTGGGCATGTTTTTTTTTTAATTAAAAAAATATATTTTTTCATTGAAAATGGGTATGTATTGCCCTGCGCGATCAGCCAACAGCTAATGCCCCTTCAATACCTGCATTCCTACTAACAGTTGGGCCTTTGTTTTCTGCATTGTGGCCTAGGTAGCGCCCATGCAAAAGTTTGTCTCTCTGGCCCCAATTGACTGGAAAAAAACGAGGGGAAAAGGTGTAATCTACGGGTCATGGTTGATACAATAATTTCCCTGGGACTCAAACAGGACACCTTCTCAAGGTGCTGTGAGGTGACCACCAGCCCCTGCATAGCAAACAAACCTGTATCAGCATGTCACCAGCAACTGAATGTGTCGCCTGCAGGCTACACATAGGAGGCTGCAGTAGGTGATTTAACCCATTGGGCTGTCGACCCTCCTTCCTCTGAGAGCAGGAAAGTGAATTTCCATGTTGCCTTCCTTTGGCACATTAGATCTATCTTTCAACCCAATTCAGAGGATGTTTTGCTTCACAGAGAAATGATAATCATTGTGAGGTGTCAGCCACTAATAGCTAAGCAGGTCAGTTAAATCTTTGACTTTGTCATTGGGGTGTACTGATATGCGCAGGGCAGTCTTCTGTCCTGTGCTACTGTATGCTTTCGTATTGCTGCTTGTTCAAGATTCCTAAATGTAAACACTCTGCTCTCAAAAGTGAAAGATTTGAAAGACTCTTGATGCAACAAGCATTTCCCACTCTTTGCCCTGGGGGTGAGAGGGCTGCTTTCTGCCTTTAACACCCTCAATTTGGGAGTGGCTGGCTCCACCACTGAGAATGAAGGCCTAATCCTGGTCGGAAACGGACAGAGGTCTGCGCCCTGCGTCCTCCACGCGTCCCTAACGCTCCCAAACGCGACCACAGCCCTTTACGGGCACAGCCCTATGTCCGGTGCAGCCTCTATGGTGCAGCCACCCAGGTAGCTTAGGGTTAGGATATGTGCTCTTCAAGATAAGCCTGGCCAACCAGGCCCTGGAGAGTGTCACAGCATGCTCTGTAATTCCCTAGTGATGGTGGCCTTGGTGACGATGATTTTGCTGGAATACTGATGCCTTTTTTCCTCCCAGAAGCCCCAGAAGCCTAGTGAAATGAAGGGGTGTGCACCTCTCACTGGCCGCTTAGGGTTAGGATATGTGCTCTTCAAGATAAGCCTGGCCAACCAGGCCCTGGAGAGTGTCACAGCATGCTCTGTAATTCCCTAGTGATGGTGGCCTTGGTGACGATGATTTTGCTGGAATACTGATGCCTTTTTTCCTCCCAGAAGCCCCAGAAGCCTAGTGAAATGAAGGGGTGTGCACCTCTCACTGGCCTCTGTTTACCCTCTGGCTAACTGAAAGGAGTTCTGGGCTCTCCAGGCAAATGTATCCATTTGGGAGAGAGCTAGAAATAAGAAGGCTCTTTCTGCAGGCTCGGTGGGGAAGAGTCAGAGAGCTACATGCCTGAGGCATCTTTCCTCCTCCTTTGCTCATTGTGTTCCCTAACTTCTAATTCTCTGCCAGGCCAGGCCCTGTTTCTTTTACTGCCAACCCCCCTGACCCCTCGTCTTCCACCTACTTCCTGCTCTATTATGCCTTCTCCTTTTTTGCTCTCTTCTATGGCCCATTGAAAAGGAATGCAGGCCTAGCTAAGCCTCATGAAGGAAATCTACCAACAAAAGATGCATTCCTCGCTTATGGGAGGTGCTGTGAGATGAGCAAGAAGGGCTGAAGGGGTGATTGGGTTGTTGAGTCGGGAAGCACCAGAGGCGTAGCCAGGATTGTCTAGCAAATGGGACCTGATGCTAATGTAGTTGGGCCCACTGCACTGCCAAAAATATCTGTAAATACCCACACAGCGCTGCTGAGTGGGCATTTACAGATTTTGGGTGGGCCTTGCCCCTCAGGCCCTACCCTGCCTACGCCTCTGCTCTCTCCCCCAGGGCAAAGAGTGGGAAAGGCTCGCTACAGCAAGAGTCTTTCAAATCTTTCATTTTTGAGAGCAGAGTGTTTACATTTAAAAATCTTGACCAAGCAGCAATACCAAAGCATACAGTAGTAGAGGACAGAAGACTGCCCTGCACATATCAGTACACCCCAATGACAAAGGCAAAGATTTAACTGACCTGCTTAGCGATCAGTGGCTGACACCTCACAATGAGTATCATCTCTCTGTGAAGCAAAACATCCTCTGAATTGGGGTGAAAGATAGATCTAATGTGCCAAAGGAAGGCAACATGGAAATTCAGTGTTCTGCCCTCAGAGGAAGGAGGGTCGACAGCCCAATGGGTTAATGCACCTACTGCAGCCTCCTATGTGTAGCCTGCAGGCGACACATTCAGTTGCTGGTGAGATGCTGATAAGGTTTGCTTGCTATGCAGGGGCAGGGGGTCACCTCACAGCGCCTCGAGAAGGTGTCCTGTTTGAGTCCCTGTGCAAATATCTTCTCAACCATGACCCGTAGGTTACGCTTTTCCCCTCGTTTTTTCCAGTCAGTTGGGGCCAGAGAGACAAGCTTTTCTATGGGCGTTGCCAAGGCCAGAGTGCAGAAAACAAAGGCACAATTGTTAGTAGGAATGCAGGTATTGAAGGGACATTAGCTGTTGGCTGATCGCACAGGGCAATTCATACCCATTTTCAAAAGAAAAAATAAATAAAAAATGCGTTGCAGATTCCAGACACTGGATTAGAACTCAGGTCTCCAACATTCAAACCCCAAACACTTACCACTTGAGCCACTGGTGGCTGTGCTTATGAGAGTTGCTTTTGGGCGTATATATCTTACTTCTGCATGCCCCTGTGAGCACACTCATTTGCATTGTGAAACATGTTCACTGAAGAAAATGAGGATAGAACATCTGGCCTTCAGCTCCCCCAAATAGCAGCTAACTGCTGTGGCCTAGAGGTTAAGTGCTTGTGTTACAGCGCTGGGGGTCTGGGTGTAGGTTCCCTGGTAAAGGAAGGGAGGAAGAAAGCATAGAGGAAGTGCAGGATATAAAGGAGGAGGCAGGTTAGGCTAAAGGGTAGTGCCGGATGTGGAAAAAAATGTTGGCCCATTGTGGGGGGTCCATTCCATACTCCACTGGGCACCCTTTTACTCCCCTCCTCAATGGCCCCTTTCCCCACATTAGGACCCTCCTTTACACACAACCCCCTCCACTATTCAGGGCCCTATTCCCCCCCTCACACCGTACCCAGGGCCCACTTTATCCTACATCCCCATGCTTCTCTCGTCCTTCCCCCCTCTCACCCAGCCCCCTCCTCTTCTCCACAGGGACCCCTTCATCCAGCCCTACCTTCCCTTTTTGCCTGCCCCGCCTCCTCCTTTATTTACTCTGCACTTCCTCTCCCCCACCTCCACAGTCCTGCTTCTCTGCTTTCTTCCAACCTCCCTTTACCAGGGAACTCATTACATAACCACCAAACCTTTTAGAAGGACTCTGGGTCCCCTCAACTGATTACCCAACTATACCGTTTCTGTGCCGAAAGCAGGACTCGGACCCAGGCCCCCAGCGCTGTAACGCAAGCACTTAACCTCTAGGCCACTGCAGTTAGCTTGTGTTTGGTGGAGCGCCAGGGTGGGTGGGGGGGTCAGATGTTCTATCCTCCTTGGCTTCAGTGAACATGTTTCACAACTGAAATGGGTATGCTCACGGGGGCATGCAGGAGAAAGATATATATGCCCAAAAGCTAACCTCAAAAATACAGCCACCAGTGGCTCAGGTGCTAAGTGCTAGCTCTTAGAATGCTGGAGACCTGAGTTCTAATCCAATGTCTGCAATCTGCTGGGCATGTTTTTTTTTTTATTAAAAAAATATATTTTTTCATTGAAAATGGGTATGTATTGCCCTGCGCGATCAGCCAACAGCTAATGCCCCTTCAATACCTGCATTCCTACTAACAGTTGGGCCTTTGTTTTCTGCATTGTGGCCTAGGTAGCGCCCATGCAAAAGTTTGTCTCTCTGGCCCCAATTGACTGGAAAAAAACGAGGGGAAAAGGTGTAATCTACGGGTCATGGTTGATACAATAATTTCCCTGGGACTCAAACAGGACACCTTCTCAAGGTGCTGTGAGGTGACCACCAGCCCCTGCATAGCAAACAAACCTGTATCAGCATGTCACCAGCAACTGAATGTGTCGCCTGCAGGCTACACATAGGAGGCTGCAGTAGGTGATTTAACCCATTGGGCTGTCGACCCTCCTTCCTCTGAGAGCAGGAAAGTGAATTTCCATGTTGCCTTCCTTTGGCACATTAGATCTATCTTTCAACCCAATTCAGAGGATGTTTTGCTTCACAGAGAAATGATAATCATTGTGAGGTGTCAGCCACTAATAGCTAAGCAGGTCAGTTAAATCTTTGACTTTGTCATTGGGGTGTACTGATATGCGCAGGGCAGTCTTCTGTCCTGTGCTACTGTATGCTTTCGTATTGCTGCTTGTTCAAGATTCCTAAATGTAAACACTCTGCTCTCAAAAGTGAAAGATTTGAAAGACTCTTGATGCAACAAGCATTTCCCACTCTTTGCCCTGGGGGTGAGAGGGCTGCTTTCTGCCTTTAACACCCTCAATTTGGGAGTGGCTGGCTCCACCACTGAGAATGAGGGCCTAATCCTGGTCGGAAACGGACAGAGGTCTGCGCCCTGCGTCCTCCACGCGTCCCTAACGCTCCCAAACGCGACCACAGCCCTTTACGGGCACAGCCCTATGTCCGGTGCAGCCTCTATGGTGCAGCCACCCAGGTAGCTTAGGGTTAGGATATGTGCTCTTCAAGATAAGCCTGGCCAACCAGGCCCTGGAGAGTGTCACAGCATGCTCTGTAATTCCCTAGTGATGGTGGCCTTGGTGACGATGATTTTGCTGGAATACTGATGCCTTTTTTCCTCCCAGAAGCCCCAGAAGCCTAGTGAAATGAAGGGGTGTGCACCTCTCACTGGCCTCTGTTTACCCTCTGGCTAACTGAAAGGAGTTCTGGGCTCTCCAGGCAAATGTATCCATTTGGGAGAGAGCTAGAAATAAGAAGGCTCTTTCTGCAGGCTCGGTGGGGAAGAGTCAGAGAGCTACATGCCTGAGGCATCTTTCCTCCTCCTTCGCTCATTGTGTTCCCTAACTTCTAATTCTCTGCCAGGCCAGGCCCTGTTTCTTTTACTGCCAACCCCCCTGACCCCTCGTCTTCCACCTACTTCCTGCTCTATTATGCCTTCTCCTTTTTTGCTCTCTTCTATGGCCCATTGAAAAGGAATGCAGGCCTAGCTAAGCCTCATGAAGGAAATCTACCAACAAAAGATGCATTCCTCGCTTATGGGAGGTGCTGTGAGATGAGCAAGAAGGGCTGAAGGGGTGATTGGGTTGTTGAGTCGGGAAGCACCAGAGGCGTAGCCAGGATTGTCTAGCAAATGGGACCTGATGCTAATGTAGTTGGGCCCACTGCACTGCCAAAAATATCTGTAAATACCCACACAGCGCTGCTGAGTGGGCATTTACAGATTTTGGGTGGGCCTTGCCCCTCAGGCCCTACCCTGCCTACGCCTCTGCTCTCTCCCCCAGGGCAAAGAGTGGGAAAGGCTCGCTACAGCAAGAGTCTTTCAAATCTTTCATTTTTGAGAGCAGAGTGTTTACATTTAAAAATCTTGACCAAGCAGCAATACCAAAGCATACAGTAGTAGAGGACAGAAGTCTGCCCTGCACATATCAGTACACCCCAATGACAAAGGCAAAGATTTAACTGACCTGCTTAGCGATCAGTGGCTGACACCTCACAATGAGTATCATCTCTCTGTGAAGCAAAACATCCTCTGAATTGGGGTGAAAGATAGATCTAATGTGCCAAAGGAAGGCAACATGGAAATTCAGTGTTGAAGGAGGGTCGACAGCCCAATGGGTTAATGCACCTACTGCAGCCTCCTATGTGTAGCCTGCAGGCGACACATTCAGTTGCTGGTGAGATGCTGATAAGGTTTGCTTGCTATGCAGGGGCAGGGGGTCACCTCACAGCGCCTCGAGAAGGTGTCCTGTTTGAGTCCCTGTGCAAATATCTTCTCAACCATGACCCGTAGGTTACGCTTTTCCCCTCGTTTTTTCCAGTCAGTTGGGGCCAGAGAGACAAGCTTTTCTATGGGCGTTGCCAAGGCCAGAGTGCAGAAAACAAAGGCACAATTGTTAGTAGGAATGCAGGTATTGAAGGGACATTAGCTGTTGGCTGATCGCACAGGGCAATTCATACCCATTTTCAAAAGAAAAAATAAATAAAAAATGCGTTGCAGATTCCAGACACTGGATTAGAACTCAGGTCTCCAACATTCAAACCCCAAACACTTACCACTTGAGCCACTGGTGGCTGTGCTTATGAGAGTTGCTTTTGGGCGTATATATCTTACTTCTGCATGCCCCTGTGAGCACACTCATTTGCATTGTGAAACATGTTCACTGAAGAAAATGAGGATAGAACATCTGGCCTTCAGCTCCCCCAAATAGCAGCTAACTGCTGTGGCCTAGAGGTTAAGTGCTTGTGTTACAGCGCTGGGGGTCTGGGTTCGAGTCCTGCTTTCGGCACTTAAACGGAATAGTGGGGTAATCTCCTTGTACAGTTGCTGTGCAAACATAGCAGAGAAGTGGGACTGAGGGAGTGCAGGCTAAAGGTGGGGCATGCTAAAGGGAGAGGTAGGGGTGGATGCACGAATCCCTGTGGAGAGGAGGCGGGGCTGGCTGAGTGGGGGTAGGTCTAGAAGGGCATGGCGTAGGTTCCCTGGTAAAGGAAGGGAGGAAGAAAGCATAGAGGAAGTGCAGGATATAAAGGAGGAGGCAGGTTAGGCTAAAGGGTAGTGCCGGATGTGGAAAAAAATGTTGGCCCATTGTGGGGGGTCCATTCCATACTCCACTGGGCACCCTTTTACTCCCCTCCTCAATGGCCCCTTTCCCCACATTAGGACCCTCCTTTACACACAACCCCCTCCACTATTCAGGGCCCTATTCCCCCCCTCACACCGTACCCAGGGCCCACTTTATCCTACATCCCCATGCTTCTCTCGTCCTTCCCCCCTCTCACCCAGCCCCCTCCTCTTCTCCACAGGGACCCCTTCATCCAGCCCTACCTTCCCTTTTTGCCTGCCCCGCCTCCTCCTTTATTTACTCTGCACTTCCTCTCCCCCACCTCCACAGTCCTGCTTCTCTGCTTTCTTCCAACCTCCCTTTACCAGGGAACTCATTACATAACCACCAAACCTTTTAGAAGGACTCTGGGTCCCCTCAACTGATTACCCAACTATACCGTTTCTGTGCCGAAAGCAGGACTCGGACCCAGGCCCCCAGCGCTGTAACGCAAGCACTTAACCTCTAGGCCACTGCAGTTAGCTTGTGTTTGGTGGAGCGCCAGGGTGGGTGGGGGGGTCAGATGTTCTATCCTCCTTGGCTTCAGTGAACATGTTTCACAACTGAAATGGGTATGCTCACGGGGGCATGCAGGAGAAAGATATATATGCCCAAAAGCTAACCTCAAAAATACAGCTACCAGTGGCTCAGGTGCTAAGTGCTTGCTCTTAGAATGCTGGAGACCTGAGTTCTAATCCAATGTCTGCAATCTGCTGGGCATGTTTTTTTTTTAATTAAAAAAATATATTTTTTCATTGAAAATGGGTATGTATTGCCCTGCGCGATCAGCCAACAGCTAATGCCCCTTCAATACCTGCATTCCTACTAACAGTTGGGCCTTTGTTTTCTGCATTGTGGCCTAGGTAGCGCCCATGCAAAAGTTTGTCTCTCTGGCCCCAATTGACTGGAAAAAAACGAGGGGAAAAGGTGTAATCTACGGGTCATGGTTGATACAATAATTTCCCTGGGACTCAAACAGGACACCTTCTCAAGGTGCTGTGAGGTGACCACCAGCCCCTGCATAGCAAACAAACCTGTATCAGCATGTCACCAGCAACTGAATGTGTCGCCTGCAGGCTACACATAGGAGGCTGCAGTAGGTGATTTAACCCATTGGGCTGTCGACCCTCCTTCCTCTGAGAGCAGGAAAGTGAATTTCCATGTTGCCTTCCTTTGGCACATTAGATCTATCTTTCAACCCAATTCAGAGGATGTTTTGCTTCACAGAGAAATGATAATCATTGTGAGGTGTCAGCCACTAATAGCTAAGCAGGTCAGTTAAATCTTTGACTTTGTCATTGGGGTGTACTGATATGCGCAGGGCAGTCTTCTGTCCTGTGCTACTGTATGCTTTCATATTGCTGCTTGTTCAAGATTCCTAAATGTAAACACTCTGCTCTCAAAAGTGAAAGATTTGAAAGACTCTTGATGCAACACGCATTTCCCACTCTTTGCCCTGGGGGTGAGAGGGCTGCTTTCTGCCTTTAACACCCTCAATTTGGGAGTGGCTGGCTCCACCACTGAGAATGAAGGCCTAATCCTGGTCGGAAACGGACAGAGGTCTGCGCCCTGCGTCCTCCACGCGTCCCTAACGCTCCCAAACGCGACCACAGCCCTTTACGGGCACAGCCCTATGTCCGGTGCAGCCTCTATGGTGCAGCCACCCAGGTAGCTTAGGGTTAGGATATGTGCTCTTCAAGATAAGCCTGGCCAACCAGGCCCTGGAGAGTGTCACAGCATGCTCTGTAATTCCCTAGTGATGGTGGCCTTGGTGACGATGATTTTGCTGGAATACTGATGCCTTTTTTCCTCCCAGAAGCCCCAGAAGCCTAGTGAAATGAAGGGGTGTGCACCTCTCACTGGCCTCTGTTTACCCTCTGGCTAACTGAAAGGAGTTCTGGGCTCTCCAGGCAAATGTATCCATTTGGGAGAGAGCTAGAAATAAGAAGGCTCTTTCTGCAGGCTCGGTGGGGAAGAGTCAGAGAGCTACATGCCTGAGGCATCTTTCCTCCTCCTTTGCTCATTGTGTTCCCTAACTTCTAATTCTCTGCCAGGCCAGGCCCTGTTTCTTTTACTGCCAACCCCCCTGACCCCTCGTCTTCCACCTACTTCCTGCTCTATTATGCCTTCTCCTTTTTTGCTCTCTTCTATGGCCCATTGAAAAGGAATGCAGGCCTAGCTAAGCCTCATGAAGGAAATCTACCAACAAAAGATGCATTCCTCGCTTATGGGAGGTGCTGTGAGATGAGCAAGAAGGGCTGAAGGGGTGATTGGGTTGTTGAGTCGGGAAGCACCAGAGGCGTAGCCAGGATTGTCTAGCAAATGGGACCTGATGCTAATGTAGTTGGGCCCACTGCACTGCCAAAAATATCTGTAAATACCCACACAGCGCTGCTGAGTGGGCATTTACAGATTTTGGGTGGGCCTTGCCCCTCAGGCCCTACCCTGCCTACGCCTCTGCTCTCTCCCCCAGGGCAAAGAGTGGGAAAGGCTCGCTACAGCAAGAGTCTTTCAAATCTTTCATTTTTGAGAGCAGAGTGTTTACATTTAAAAATCTTGACCAAGCAGCAATACCAAAGCATACAGTAGTAGAGGACAGAAGACTGCCCTGCACATATCAGTACACCCCAATGACAAAGGCAAAGATTTAACTGACCTGCTTAGCGATCAGTGGCTGACACCTCACAATGAGTATCATCTCTCTGTGAAGCAAAACATCCTCTGAATTGGGGTGAAAGATAGATCTAATGTGCCAAAGGAAGGCAACATGGAAATTCAGTGTTCTGCCCTCAGAGGAAGGAGGGTCGACAGCCCAATGGGTTAATGCACCTACTGCAGCCTCCTATGTGTAGCCTGCAGGCGACACATTCAGTTGCTGGTGAGATGCTGATAAGGTTTGCTTGCTATGCAGGGGCAGGGGGTCACCTCACAGCGCCTCGAGAAGGTGTCCTGTTTGAGTCCCTGTGCAAATATCTTCTCAACCATGACCCGTAGGTTACGCTTTTCCCTTCGTTTTGTCCAGTCAGTTGGGGCCAGAGAGACAAGCTTTTCTATGGGCGTTGCCAAGGCCAGAGTGCAGAAAACAAAGGCACAATTGTTAGTAGGAATGCAGGTATTGAAGGGACATTAGCTGTTGGCTGATCGCACAGGGCAATTCATACCCATTTTCAAAAGAAAAAATAAATAAAAAATGCGTTGCAGATTCCAGACACTGGATTAGAACTCAGGTCTCCAACATTCAAACCCCAAACACTTACCACTTGAGCCACTGGTGGCTGTGCTTATGAGAGTTGCTTTTGGGCGTATATATCTTACTTCTGCATGCCCCTGTGAGCACACTCATTTGCATTGTGAAACATGTTCACTGAAGAAAATGAGGATAGAACATCTGGCCTTCAGCTCCCCCAAATAGCAGCTAACTGCTGTGGCCTAGAGGTTAAGTGCTTGTGTTACAGCGCTGGGGGTCTGGGTTCGAGTCCTGCTTTCGGCACTTAAACGGAATAGTGGGGTAATCTCCTTGTACAGTTGCTGTGCAAACATAGCAGAGAAGTGGGACTGAGGGAGTGCAGGCTAAAGGTGGGGCATGCTAAAGGGAGAGGTAGGGGTGGATGCACGAATCCCTGTGGAGAGGAGGCGGGGCTGGCTGAGTGGGGGTAGGACTAGAAGGGCATGGCGTAGGTTCCCTGGTAAAGGAAGGGAGGAAGAAAGCATAGAGGAAGTGCAGGATATAAAGGAGGAGGCAGGTTAGGCTAAAGGGTAGTGCCGGATGTGGAAAAAAATGTTGGCCCATTGTGGGGGGTCCATTCCATACTCCACTGGGCAACCTTTTACTCCCTTCCTCAATGGCCCCTTTCCCCACATTAGGACCCTCCTTTACACACAACCCCCTCCACTATTCAGGGCCCTATTCCCCCCCTCACACCGTACCCAGGGCCCACTTTATCCTACATCCCCATGCTTCTCTCGTCCTTCCCCCCTCTCACCCAGCCCCCTCCTCTTCTCCACAGGGACCCCTTCATCCAGCCCTACCTTCCCTTTTTGCCTGCCCCGCCTCCTCCTTTATTTACTCTGCACTTCCTCTCCCCCACCTCCACAGTCCTGCTTCTCTGCTTTCTTCCAACCTCCCTTTACCAGGGAACTCATTACATAACCACCAAACCTTTTAGAAGGACTCTGGGTCCCCTCAACTGATTACCCAACTATACCGTTTCTGTGCCGAAAGCAGGACTCGGACCCAGGCCCCCAGCGCTGTAACGCAAGCACTTAACCTCTAGGCCACTGCAGTTAGCTTGTGTTTGGTGGAGCGCCAGGGTGGGTGGGGGGGTCAGATGTTCTATCCTCCTTGGCTTCAGTGAACATGTTTCACAACTGAAATGGGTATGCTCACGGGGGCATGCAGGAGAAAGATATATATGCCCAAAAGCTAACCTCAAAAATACAGCCACCAGTGGCTCAGGTGCTAAGTGCTTGCTCTTAGAATGCTGGAGACCTGAGTTCTAATCCAATGTCTGCAATCTGCTGGGCATGTTTTTTTTTTAATTAAAAAAATATATTTTTTCATTGAAAATGGGTATGTATTGCCCTGCGCGATCAGCCAACAGCTAATGCCCCTTCAATACCTGCATTCCTACTAACAGTTGGGCCTTTGTTTTCTGCATTGTGGCCTAGGTAGCGCCCATGCAAAAGTTTGTCTCTCTGGCCCCAATTGACTGGAAAAAAACGAGGGGAAAAGGTGTAATCTACGGGTCATGGTTGATACAATAATTTCCCTGGGACTCAAACAGGACACCTTCTCAAGGTGCTGTGAGGTGACCACCAGCCCCTGCATAGCAAACAAACCTGTATCAGCATGTCACCAGCAACTGAATGTGTCGCCTGCAGGCTACACATAGGAGGCTGCAGTAGGTGATTTAACCCATTGGGCTGTCGACCCTCCTTCCTCTGAGAGCAGGAAAGTGAATTTCCATGTTGCCTTCCTTTGGCACATTAGATCTATCTTTCAACCCAATTCAGAGGATGTTTTGCTTCACAGAGAAATGATAATCATTGTGAGGTGTCAGCCACTAATAGCTAAGCAGGTCAGTTAAATCTTTGACTTTGTCATTGGGGTGTACTGATATGCGCAGGGCAGTCTTCTGTCCTGTGCTACTGTATGCTTTCGTATTGCTGCTTGTTCAAGATTCCTAAATGTAAACACTCTGCTCTCAAAAGTGAAAGATTTGAAAGACACTTGTCGGGGGGAATTCTGCCGGGGTCGGCCGGGCCGTCCGCAGACCTCCGGGCAGGGAGGCCCCAACTCCTCCCGTATATCCCAGATGAGATAGAGTATGAGACACACGCACAAGGAGCAAGGCGACTCTGCTGTTTATTATGCAAACGGCAGGGATGGGTCAAGGAGCGCACGCGTTCGTCCTGACACACACAATTGTGGGGCTCGCAGGCCCTTTTTACTGCATTATGACGCGCTACTTGCGTCACTTCAGAAAGTTAACAAAAAACCCTATCGCCACTCTTAATTGGTTGCTCGAGTGGTAGGGTTAGTATAGTACACATATAGAGAATGATATTAGTGGTCAAGGTGTAGTCAGGTGGTATATCTGGGTTGTCCCTATAATTAGATACATAAGAATTGTTACATGAAGACCTCTGAGGATTGGCTAATGTTACTGACGTCTGAGATAAGAGCCCCATGTTCTGATTGGTGCATCCGTGAGCTCCCCAGCCTGGGACCACCGTTGTTCCCAGCTCTCGGTGTACCTGTGTTTGCAACAATGTTTCAATATGGGTACGTGCAGACAATGTGAGGATTTATTCATAGGTGGAAGGCTGACCGCTCCCACTGTAGCAGGTGTTCATTGAGCCTTTCACGTGTCTCGGCCTGTGTCTCGTAGTGAGGGACCCAGACGCCTTTTCTCTCCTGGGTTTTGGCATCTCGTCAGGTTCGGCTTGGTCACGTGGGGCGGGACCGTGTTTGAGGCACAATTCTGCACAATTAATATTGCTTTTCCACTGTGTGTCTGGTTTAATTTGTAGATATGACTTTAACGTTGGTATGCGGAGTGCGAGGTTGCAACATCGTGCCTTTGATGATTTGTTCTTGGATGTGGGTTTGCAACATTGCGACCTTGGCTGATTTCTCCACCAGGCTCATCCTGCAGGATCAGCAACCTGACTTTTGCTTTGTTAATGTCCACGGGAACTCTTGCTTGAGGCCTACTTGGGCCTGGTGTATAGTGATCCATTTCGGACATGGGTGCTTTAGGTCATAGTGGCATATATTTCCATGACCAGTATCGTGTTTCTATTATACCTCTCATGGTGGTAATGGGTTTCAAGAGAAGCGTGAGCAAGCGGCGTTATAGATGAGTTCATGATGCATCTTGCGTTTCTGCATTCTGAAAGCCTATGTAAAAATAATAAAGATGTACGTCCGTGAGTATGTCTGTCGCCTATGTCAGAGCACTGAGTATGTTCTTCGTGTAGATTGGTGTGGAAATGTTAAGTGTGTATATTTGAACAGATGTGCTTCCCGTCGTCTAGGTCGTCATGGCATCTCTAACGACGTGTGGTTTTTAGTCTAGCTGATCCGAGCCGCAGGTGTCGGCATGGCCAGTGCGGACTGCTGGGCAGGCAGGTGGACACATCCGTATGTTCCTGTACCAGGGTACCTGGTCGTCTGGTAACTGGACAAACTCTTCTCGCGGCGGGTGTCTGGGCCGTGACCCTCTAGGCCAAGCGCGAGAGGTGAAGGACGGGAGCCTGGTCTTCCATTCTCCCACTTCAGTCCCCCCTCTGGTCGACTTGTCGACCACAAACATATCCTTCTCGTTATCTCCTCTTACTCTCCATATCTTAGTTATCCCTCCGAGATGTCCATAATGGTTCACATGATCTTCAAATGACCAATACATGTATTCACATGTTCCTCCAGGAGTACAGTATACCCATCTTCCTATGTAGCTCCTGGGGTTCCTTGGATTCTCGATCTTCACTGATGGTGGGTCTAGATGAATGGTGATGATTTGGGTGCGCAACTTCTCCCTTTCTTGTATTATCACACCTGTATTCTGGCCGTCATCTGCTGGCATTAAGGGGTGCATTCCCACCATTTCCAGCAACTCGTCAGTCGTGCGTGCCTTCCGGGCCTTCCAAAATCTAATTATGATCAGAGCAGCTCCAGCCAAAATAGCACATCCCACTATTATTTTCAGTCCATCTGACAGCCAAGATGGCATCCATGACCATAATAGTGAAAACCAGCTCTTATCCTTGTCTACACCGTTACTGTCGTCCATCATTTTGGAGTGCATCTGGGCCAGTTGTGAAACTGCTTCTGTCAGTGTACCATTGTCAGCATCGTTGGCAGGTATGAACGTGCAGCAAGATTGTCCTATCTTTGCACAAACTCCTCCTTCCATTGCTGTGAGAAGGTCCAATACATATCTGTTCTGGAGTGCTACCATCCTGACAGCTCGCAGCTCCTCTTTAATTGCGTTGAACCCATTTACTGTTGAATTGATGGTCATCATTAGTTCCCACCTGGTTATTTGGAGCCATTTTGCGTTTGCGTATGCCTGTAGTCCCGGATGTATTATTGAGGAGAAGAACATTGCTGCTCTGCTGAATAGTCTGTGTTCTGGCGGTATTGATGTTAGTTCCGTTTCCGACCTTCCCCACAGGTAATTTCCTGTCAATGGCTCTCCTTGTCTTTTTCTCCTATTTAGGACAGTGTCATTGCTGTTGGTCCTGTTTCCTTGCTCCTTCTGAAGTGGTGCAGATCTCTTTCTTCTCTTATCTCCTTCATCCATTTTAGGAAATTTCGCCACATCGACATGCTTCTTAGGTACCACTAGTGATGGTACGTTGACGTGTACCATTGTGCACACACCATTCCACAGGGGAGGCAGTGTATGATATGCCTTTTCTCCACAGGCCCAATAATGGTCCATTATTACTGCTGTTCCCGCTCCCCCCTCAGGTAACTCCATCAGGCTTGCACAATTGGTGTTATATCCTACGTCCACCTCTCCTTTATGCTGGTAGCATACTTTGGGCGCAGTCAATGGTAGTATAGTTATCGGGTCTTCATCTTCTTCTACCCACGTGAGCATTGGTACATATTTGATCCACGTCGTCCAACATCGATGATTGTGTGTCTCGATAGTTGAGATAGTTTCTTTTGTTACCATGTTGCTGCCAATTACTCCTATCTCCCAGTTGTTGCCCAGGTACACCTTTCCTGTTATCGTCAGTAGCGGCCTTTCCCAACATCCTTGTTTACCCGGAACTTCAGTGGCGTACCAATCACATGGTAGATACTGCAGTGTTACCTTCTTTGTTTCTCCTTTTGCAGGGCCACTTGTTATGTACCTGAATGCTTCAGCATGTAAACTGGTCTTGTGATAACTCAGATAGGTCTTGAGGAAGTTGTTTTCATATGGGTATGAGTCTCGTGTCTTCCATGTCATGTGCACTACTGTTCCTTGAAACCTTCCTTTCGTTTGGAACAGGGCCAAATATATTATGCACTGTGCTGTTTTTTCATCTATTTCTGTGGCAACAAATGTTCGTGAAGCGCTCATGGCGTATGGTATTAATGAGCAAACGTAACAGCTATCCTCAGTTGTCTGCTTACCAATGCGGGTCATGTGCTGGTACCATATGTTGTTTGTGACGTGTGCTGAATCTTGTACATAATTATCAATACCTTTATTGTCTGAGTATGTGCTGCGTTTAACTCTATTTTGCTTGGGTGCGATGTTACTATTACCACCTGACGTAACACCTGTTGCAGCAGAGGACGGGGGTATATTAAGTTTGGGTGCAGCAATAAAATCGATAGCATAGCTGTACTGCCAGACAGAGGCAGCCAAGAACCCGGTGATCATAAAAATCCCTATTATTTTTATTACATATGCTAATTTCACCGGCATTTTGCTCTTACCTTGCTGCGGTCCTGGCAGCCTATTCTTGCGACGTTACAGTTGCCCGCCTAAAAATTCTCAAAAGTGTTCGTTATTAAATGTTAGTTTTAAGCTCTTCCTATCAAGTAGTCATTCAGTGCCCAGGCGAAGAGCTGCTCCCACGCTACTCTAAGTGATGGGTCTCTTAAGACCGGCAAGTATGGGCGGAGGTGGGGCATGTGATATTCTATGGCCAGGAGGAAGGCTGTGTAGTAGACACGTACCCTTCTCCTTTTTAAGTATGTTGGCCTCTTTATTTCGTATACAAATTGGTGTGACAATTCCTCTGGGTAGTTATCGTCTGGCAGCACCATCTACACCTGCACACTGAATTTGTTAATTAGCTTTTCTTAACAATACAATATTACGCAGTTCCTGTATGTGCGAGAGAAAAAGAGAACATTCACGTGTTTACATGTGTATTAGTGCAAGCATGTCCTTCAGTTTTAGCTACACCTGTACTTAGCAGTCAATGGGGGGGGTTTGTGCTCAAATGCCGGAAGTATTTTTACTCTTTGAGCGAGTGATCATGGGGTGGGCAGCATGGGGATCACCCCCTTCTTCGTAAGTTATTGTTTCCGAGGGAACAATTGGGTCGTTGTCTGTGGTGGAACTTTCTTCCGCTGTCGGGGATGTTGTTGCTGTTCTTTCAATGGACCTGTCGTTGGCGCTGGGGCGGGTCTGCAGTTTGTAAATCTTTACGTCATGTAGGTGGTTCCAGGCACGCTTATCCTTTAGTTTTACTGCTCTTGTTGATACGTCCTCTACCAGGTGGGGGCCAGTGAACCTCTTTTGGTTCCACTTTCTATTGAAATTGCGAAGTAGTACGTGGTCACCTTTGGCAAGTTTGCACGAGTTCTCCTTTCCCAATTCCGTACTTTCGTCTTTTTCTTGATTGCTGGTAGACCCGCCCCGTGTGCGCTCGAGCTGTTGAGACACAAACACGACACTAGTAATCAAAGAAGACACATATTGATACATTTCATCACCTAACACATTCGCTGAACTTTCGTGGTCGGTGAATGCCCTTGATGTTGGTGTTAGGGGAAGGCGCATTTGTCGTCCAGTTACCACTTCGTGAGGGGTGAGGTGGTGGTCGGACCCTGGCCTGTTTCTAAGCTCAAATAATGCTAACGGAAGGCAATACAACCAACTTTTCTTTGTTGTTTGTTGTATTTTAGCAATTGCCTCCTTCAATAAGCCATTCAGGCGTTCACATACACCATTAGCCTGTGGGTGGTATGCACATGCAAATTTGTGTTTAATGTTCAGCAGGGATGTGATATGCTGGAACATTTCGTTTGCGAAATGGGGGCCATTGTCTGATCTTAGCACCTCGCACACTCCCCATCTGGGGAAGACCTCCCTTACTATGAATTTGGCTGCTCTAAACGCGTCAGGGTGTGAACAGGGCCCTGCTTCAATCCATCTAGAAAATGGGCATACTACTACAATCATATACCTATTGCCTTGACAGATGTTGATCATATCAACATAGTCAATGTGAAGGTGCCGAAAAGGTCCTTCTGGCCGGGGTATGGTACCTCTTATCACTTTTAGAGTATGACCGGCCGTAAACTGTTGACATGTTAGGCAATTGCTGATAAAATTTGACACATGGGAGGTTAACTCGGGACAAAACCAATCTTCTCGAATTCGTGCTGCAATTATTTCCTTGCCTGTATGGGCAGGGTGGTGTAATTGGCTCAAGGCGGTATTTAATAGTGTCAACGGTATTACAACTTTCCCAGTGCCACCCTGGCGCCATAGTGCGTCGGTTGGTGACATTGTGCATCCTCTTTTCACCCATACTTCTTTTTCGGCCATTGGTGCAGCCGCTTGTAGTTCCATAATCTGTGTGGCTGGGAGATGGGTGTACCCTTCTCTTATTAACATCTTCCTAGCTATTCCCCTCCCTCTCCCTCTCTGTGAGTCTGTGGGGTTCCATATCTCACCAAAATATGCAGCATATTTCGCATGTGCGTCTGCTGCTGCATTTCCTTTTGAGACGTAGTCTTCTCCATTGGTGTGTGCGGTGCATTTTACTAGGGCTAATTCTTGGGGGTCGTTTATTACTTCAATTAGTTCAGCCAACAAGAGGGCATGTTGTACTGGAGTGCCATCAGCTCTCCTAAACCCTCTTCTTCTCCATTTTGATAGCCCTGAGTGGACAGTGGATGTAACATATGCACTGTCAGAATATATAGTTACTCTTTTATTAAAACTTTCCTTTAATGCCAATATTAGTGCAACGAGTTCCGCGGCTTGAGCAGAGTAATGCTGTGGTAGTTGTACACACTTCATAGCCACACACACCGGTGCCTCCATCATTTTTACTACTGCTGCCCCAGTCCTTCGTATCCCATCTCCTTGATCAATAGTTGATGACCCATCAATAAACAAAAGCTCACCTCCCTCTAGTGCGTTTTCTTCAACTTTCCTAGCACATGAGTACATTTCAGTTACTTGGGTGCAGTCGTGGGCGTAATCTCCCTCTTCAATTACTTCTGCTAGGAACCTTGCAGGGTTAACCGTGCTACATCTAACAATTGCTAGTTCAGCTTTAGACAAAATAATCTCATAACCTGATGCCCTCTGTGTCGTTAGTGTGGACTTAGGTTTATTCAATATCGCAAATAATGCATGTTCCACAAATAGTGTAGTTGGACACCCCATAGTTATTGCTGATGCTTTTTCTACTGCAAAAGCAGCTGCAGCAAGACCTTGTTCACAAGAGAAGTGACCTAACATTATAGGGTCTAAGTGACCGCTGTAAAATGCTACTGGTTTATAGCCCATGCTAGTTTTTTGGGCCAACACTGCTTTCATCACTGCTGAGTCACAATGTGAAAATATAAAGAAGCGCCGCTCATAGTCTGGGGATGCCAGTACTGGAGCAGTTGATATCGCGTCTTTTAATTCGTCAAATGCCTCCCTCATTTCCATAGTCCATCCCAACTTTTTCTCCCCTTTATTTGCTTCCTTCAAACCCTCAAGCAGGGGTCCTATGTATGAGCTATAATCAAATACCCATGCTCTACAGTAGTTGCACAGCCCCAGAAATTGCTGCAGTTCTCTCACAGTCTGTGGCACGGGAGTGCTTGAGATGGCCTGTGCTCTTTGTGGTGCAATCCTTCTTCCATGTTGGGATATCAGTTGGCCAATGTAAAGTACCTGTTCCTGACAGTATTGTATCTTTTCCATGTCTGCCTTGTACCCCTTTTCAGCCAATATTATCAACATTTTTAGGGAGTCCTCTCTACATTTGCTTTCGTTTGCACTGCAAATTATTATGTCATCCACATACTGTAACACTGTGCTTTCCACCTCAACGTTACCCAAATCCATCTGTATTACTCTATTGAAAATTGAGGGTGATTCACAATACCCCTGTGGTAATCTGGTATGTTTCCACTTTGTATTTCGGTAAGTGAAGCTTGTCAAATCTTGTGAGTCTGGGTGTAATGGTATTGAGAAAAAAGCATTTTTAAGGTCAATCACTGTAAATCGTGATTCTTCTGCTGGGATGCCACACAATATTGTGGCCGGGTTTGCTGTTACTGGATACTCTGCTTCTACTATGTTGTTCAAGGGTCTGAGGTCCTGTATGAAGCGCCAAGACCCCCCTTTAGCTTTGCGCACCGGGTACACAGCTGTGTTACATGGTGATTCTGAGGGGACCAATATGCCATTGTTTATAAGGGCCGTTATGGTTTCATATATGCCCTCATCTGCCTCTTTTGACAATGGGTACTGTTTCACTCTTGGCAGTATGGCACCTTTTTTCAATTTTATCCTTACACCCCCTATGCTTTTTATGCATCCCACGTCATAAGGGCTAATAGTCCATAATGATTTGGGCACCTTTGACATATCCTCCTTAAAAAATGGGACTGGGGTGCCTGCGGGTGCCTCAAGTGTGAGCCACTCTTAGCCATATTTCTACACTCATCATGAACACCATTTCATTTTCTTCCTTTTCTTCTGAGAACAGCTCTTCATCTGACACCTGGGTCAGCCTACATCCTTCTGCTAGTGCTATCACCGCCCTCCATGCTCTCCCTTCTTTATCTTGGGCGTGCACAGCAACATAATCAGCTGTTGCAATAATGCTCTCAATGTCCACTACAAACACCTTCCCTTCTAGTTCATTACCTGGTGTTTCTGGTCGGAATAGATAGGCTGCTGGTCTCCTCCATATTTTCCCTTCTATCCCTGGCATCCATGCAAATGCCATGTCTGTGCCATATTGGAATATTTCGCCATCTACTGGCTCCGCCCTAATCGCTGTCTGTCCACAGTATGCTTGCAAAATCTGTCGTGCTGCGAGCATGTTAATCCCTGGAGTAGAGCAAATTATGCCATCCTCTGTAAAGGAGATCGTCATGTTCAACCTGTTCATTATGTCCCTCCCCAGTATATTTACTGGTGAGGCACTATAATACAAAAGTGGAACTGAAAGATCATAATCTCCAATAGATAAGGGAATGTTATCAGTAAATGGAACCAACCCTTTAGCCCCAGAAAATCCTTGGGTGTTCATGGCTTCGCCTGACATCTTAAATTTACCTTCCCTTATGCAAGACCGAGTTGCCCCGGTGTCAACAAGAAATGATAATTTTTTGTCACCTATCGTTACCTCTATGCGTGGTTCCTCCGCACTATTAGGTGTTACTGACAGGATGGGACACACCAAGGCCGTCTGTGGGCTGGCCTATTGGGGGTACAATGATTGGCCATTCCCTGTGTAAGGGTTGTGTCCCAACACCGTCACCCCACCCAATTGTGTTCGTTCAGTTTGGGGTGGTGGTTGTATTAACGCCACTTGTTGTTGAGGCAGTGAATAGGTTTGTGGCTGTCGTGTTTGTTGTTGTTGGTCACTCCCTTGTTGTGACATCTGCTGTTGTTGTATGCCCTGCTGTTCTTGTGATGTCCTAGGTTGTGCTTGTTCATTCCATGCTGGTGTTCCTGGCCTGACCCTACATGTACGTGACATGTGTCCTAATAGTCCGCAGCTCCAACACACGGGTGGTTCCCTGTTTTGCCATGGGAAGCTCCCTGTGTTGTCCTGGTATACGGGTTGCCCTGTGGGGTAGTAATTTCTAAGTCCCCCAGCCTGTTGCTGGGTATTATATCCATATCCTCTCCCCCTCATAAACCCTCCTCTCCCTCTGTTATAACTATAATACCCAGTTCCTTGCATTGGGTACCCTCCTCCCATGTTTGGTGCGTGTAATTGCAGAGGCGGCACTTGCTGTATTACACCTTGTGGAGGCGTTATTTGAGCTGGATCTTGTGCAGCCACTACTTGCGTTGGGCTTTGGGCCATTGGTGTGGGCGTAGTTATTAGTGCCCCTTCCATTGTATATTTAGTAAGTTTTTTCTGTACTAATTTGGCCTCTTCTGTTTTCCTTTCCTCCTCCTTTTGTTTCATTTTTCCTTGCCATGTCCTGCAGTGATGTACTATAGTCAGTTGTATTTCTGGCCATGGTTTTGCTTCCATTCCCACTACTTTCTTTAGTTGTTTCTGAACTCCTTCTGGGAGCCCTTGTACTAGTATATGATAAAATATGGCTGGTGTTTTGTCCCATTGTTCTCTAGTTTCCATGCGCCACTTCTCTTGAATATCCTGGATATAATCAACAGGATCCTCATTTTCACCCATCTTACGGGAAGTAATGGCTCCTATGTCTGATGTGTCTGGGTACTGCACTCTCAGTGCCTGCCATAGCGCATGTCTGCAGTTTGCAAATGGTGCCCCATCATGCGATGTGTTTGTTATTGTTACCCCATGGAATCCCGCTCTTTTCCAAATGTCATCCGCTCTATCCCCTAATATTGATATTAACAGGCCCTTCACATCTCCTACTGCCAGTTTCTGTCCTGCGGTGTGTTTTTCCATTTCATATATCCACTTACCCGCACCTCCACTTAGTGATGGGAGCCTACATTTTATATTTTCCTTATCCGTATGTTTCCAAGGTACATACTGTGGTCTAACCCCTCCTCTCTCCAGCAGTGGCATTAAATTCTGTCTTGTGTCACCCTTTACGCTCCATGATATTGAGTCTTCACACCCCTCCTCTTCCCCCATTTCTTTTACTACTTCAAATTCTTCCTTACTACCTCTGCCCCTACCTCCCTCTTCTTCCTTCCCCCTTCTTTCATCATTTCCTGTGTTCAATATGGGTATGTTTATTTGTCTTTCTTGCCTGCGACTAGGGAGGTCCCTAAGCCGACATGCATAGGGTGTAAGTTCGTTCATGAAGGGTGCGAGCTTTATCCTTTGCAGAGAGCGTGCGGTGGTTGAACATGTAGGTAGTGACGTGGGAGGGCGGCGTGATGGGGATGTGGGTGGCGTGGTTTCATTGGTTTGTGTTTCCCCTATTCTTTTCACTTCCTCCTTACTTCTCTCCAGCTCCTCCCATCTTCTACTTATCCAGGGCGAATCTATGTTTGTTCTAGTGAGGTACAGTTTATCTAAGCTTTCCCTTTCACTCTTTCTTCCATCCTTCTCCACTCCTCCTTCCTCCTCACTGCAAAAATCATTCATAAATGGCACCCCCCACTCTGCCTTTTTTCCTTTTATTGTTACCGTTTTCAAATCTATTATGTCTCTTTCTCCCCTTTCGTTGTTAACAACTGTCCCCCCTAGTGCTGATGTCGTTGCTACCTCCCTACTTTTATATACATCTCCCCATCTTTCACTCTCCCTACCCCTCCCTTCTCTTCCTTCTTCACTTCTCTCCTCCATTTCCCTACTATTTTCCTCCCTTTTCCTTTTCAGTTCCTCCATTACTTCGTTGCTCATCTGTTCCAATATCCTTTCATCCTCTCTCTTCCTTTCCCATTTCACCCTTTCTCTTTCTACTATACTCTCTATTACCTTCCCTTCTTCATATTTCTTAGCTGTCTCCGATATTATCCTCCTCCTCCATAATTCCATTTCCTTTTCCTTTTCTTCTTCTTCCTTCTTCTTCTCTCTCAGTACTACTCTTGATACCCTATCTGCTGCTGCTTTTACCCTTTCAGCTTCTCTCTTTTGCTCCTCACTTCGTTCCCTTAATTTTTCCAATTCGTCCTTACCTTCTTTCCTTTTCCTCACTCTCTCTCTTTCCTCCCTCTCAAGTTGTTTGATCAGTTCATTCTGCTCATCCCTTAGTTTTGCTAATCTTTCCTCCAAAATCTCTTCCTTCTGCCGTAGTAGCTCCTCTCCCCTCATTTCACTCTCTCTGGCACTATCCTTGTTTGTTCTCTTTACCGCCTCCCTTTCTTCTCCAGTTAGTGAGCCTCGTAATTTCAACAATATCTGTGCAGCTACCCACTCATCGTTTCCTATCTCTACAGTCTGCTCTTCTCTAATCCTCCCTTCCCCCATTGGTATCTTCCCATGAGCCACATATGGTGGAGGGCTGTATGCCGGGTTTGAGTATCCTTCAGCCGCCCTTAACTGTCCTTCTATTTCTCCTAATTCTCTTAAAGGGTACAACCCTCCTCCCTCTGTTTTTACTCCCGGTGTTATGGGTATCTCATTGCTCAGTTCCTTTTTTATGTCGTCCGATTTATCAACCTTTTCTCCTCCCTGTCTTTCGTTCCCCGTATTCTTTGTACTTTCGCACACCTTTTCCCCACCCGTTCCTTCTTTCTTAATCTCCTTTTCTTCCGGTGTTTCCCCCATAGTGAACATTCCATTTGGTCCTGGTCGAGACCCCTGGAACATCCTCCATAAGTTAAACACCTCCACATGGTTTGCCAACTTCTTCCCCTTGTATGTATTGTGCAGATGGTTTAGTAGTGAATGTTGGGCATATGGATCGAAACTACCATTAGGCGGCCATGGTGTTAACATTTTGTTGTCTGTCCCCTGGGTCCACTCTATGCTGTACTTAATTAACTTCTCCCTGTGTGGTGGCAATGTGGTGCATATGTGCTGTAGTGGGGTAGTGAGGGTGTTTCCCCACCCTCCCGACCCTCTCCCGTATGACATAGTTGCACTCCCCTTGTTACCCTTCCCCTTACTAGCAGTTTATAATGTACAACCTTGTATTGCTTACCTCGCCCCGCAAGTGTGGGGACTTACGACAATCCTTTGACAAATTATGCAATAATAATAAATATGATGTTATATTATATTCCTTCCCCTACAGCCCCCTGCGGCCGAAGCGCACGCAGCCCCCTGCGGCTGCGTACCCCTTACGACGATCTTATACAGTCGTCCTGTTTCTCCGTTCTCCTCCCCCTTTTACACTCGCCGTGGCCGGCGTTCTCCGTGCGCAGCCACGCCCCTTTCCCCTTCTTCTTTCGATCCACTGGTTTATAGTTTATCTCCGTATCAGCTCCTTTATCATGCTTCTCTTCCCCACCATTCTCAAACCCAAAATTCCTTGTGCTCGCGATATCCTATTAAATCCCTACTGGTGACGTCACCGATTTCTTCGAGCTACTGGTATATTCTTGTTATGTTCTTTAAGTTCAAAATACACTTGCAATCTACCCCGCTAACCCTACAGCTGTCTTCCTGTTTCTCCTGGAACAAGGTAATCTCATCAATAATATAACCGGACTGCGCACGCTGCGTCGCCTCGCGTGTGATACGCCCCTCAACAGGAGGGCTTAACCAGCCAATTATCTTCCGTTTTGGGCAACTATGTAGCTAGCTACCTGCCACAGGGAAACGTCATCTACCTATCGAGTTTCTTGCTCGAACAATAGGGAACCTCATCTACTCATTGATCAATAAATGTCAAGTCGTAGGAAACCACACACACCCACCCTCACACTTAGTCGCACTTTAAGCCATCAGTTTCTTACGAGCGGCTGCACGTGATGTTTTCGTGCCCCGCCCCCTCTTTCGCGTAACGTTAGCTGACTGTTACGAGCGGCTGCACGTGATGTTTTCGTGCCCCGCCCCCTCTTTCGCGTAACGTTAGCCGACTGTTCTCGCACTCGTTTCACTACCATTCATTCCATTAGCAACGCTCAGTTAAACCTTCACCGCACATCTGTACAATACCTCCCCCCTCCCTTATTTACTTCCTCCCCCTCCCTCACAATTTCGCATTGCTTGTTGCGCGTGTCATGCTCACCAAGTTCTCTCGATGCAGGGCCGCTCGACTGCGTGCACCCTCCAAGCGGCTCGCCACCTCCCCTCGTCTGGACCACGTCTGGACACTCGCCGACCGCGGGCGGGATACTTCTCAACCGGCTCCCGAGGGCCAATATCCGGATTGCGCTGTCCGGTCTTCTCGCGGCTCCGCGATGGTCCTGTAGTCCTCAGAAGGGGGCAACGGCAGAGGGGGCCGCGCCGCCGGGCCTCCTCGCAACGGGAGTGCCTGGAAAAACTAAAAAATAAAAGTTGATCTTAAACAGATCTCAGCAGTGCCTCCAACTTGTCAGGGGGAATTCTGCCGGGGTCGGCCGGGCCGTCCGCAGACCTCCGGGCAGGGAGGCCCCAACTCCTCCCGTATATCCCAGATGAGATAGAGTATGAGACACACGCACAAGGAGCAAGGCGACTCTGCTGTTTATTATGCAAACGGCAGGGATGGGTCAAGGAGCGCACGCGTTCGTCCTGACACACACAATTGTGGGGCTCGCAGGCCCTTTTTACTGCATTATGACGCGCTACTTGCGTCACTTCAGAAAGTTAACAAAAAACCCTATCGCCACTCTTAATTGGTTGCTCGAGTGGTAGGGTTAGTATAGTACACATATAGAGAATGATATTAGTGGTCAAGGTGTAGTCAGGTGGTATATCTGGGTTGTCCCTATAATTAGATACATAAGAATTGTTACATGAAGACCTCTGAGGATTGGCTAATGTTACTGACGTCTGAGATAAGAGCCCCATGTTCTGATTGGTGCATCCGTGAGCTCCCCAGCCTGGGACCACCGTTGTTCCCAGCTCTCGGTGTACCTGTGTTTGCAACAATGTTTCAATATGGGTACGTGCAGACAATGTGAGGATTTATTCATAGGTGGAAGGCTGACCGCTCCCACTGTAGCAGGTGTTCATTGAGCCTTTCACGTGTCTCGGCCTGTGTCTCGTAGTGAGGGACCCAGACGCCTTTTCTCTCCTGGGTTTTGGCATCTCGTCAGGTTCGGCTTGGTCACGTGGGGCGGGACCGTGTTTGAGGCACAATTCTGCACAATTAATATTGCTTTTCCACTGTGTGTCTGGTTTAATTTGTAGATATGACTTTAACGTTGGTATGCGGAGTGCGAGGTTGCAACATCGTGCCTTTGATGATTTGTTCTTGGATGTGGGTTTGCAACATTGCGACCTTGGCTGATTTCTCCACCAGGCTCATCCTGCAGGATCAGCAACCTGACTTTTGCTTTGTTAATGTCCACGGGAACTCTTGCTTGAGGCCTACTTGGGCCTGGTGTATAGTGATCCATTTCGGACATGGGTGCTTTAGGTCATAGTGGCATATATTTCCATGACCAGTATCGTGTTTCTATTATACCTCTCATGGTGGTAACGGGTTTCAAGAGAAGCGTGAGCAAGCGGCGTTATAGATGAGTTCATGATGCATCTTGCGTTTCTGCATTCTGAAAGCCTATGTAAAAATAATAAAGATGTACGTCCGTGAGTATGTCTGTCGCCTATGTCAGAGCACTGAGTATGTTCTTCGTGTAGATTGGTGTGGAAATGTTAAGTGTGTATATTTGTACAGATGTGCTTCCCGTCGTCTAGGTCGTCATGGCATCTCTAACGACGTGTGGTTTTTAGTCTAGCTGATCCGAGCCGCAGGTGTCGGCATGGCCAGTGCGGACTGCTGGGCAGGCAGGTGGACACATCCGTATGTTCCTGTACCAGGGTACCTGGTCGTCTGGTAACTGGACAAACTCTTCTCGCGGCGGGTGTCTGGGCCGTGACCCTCTAGGCCAAGCGCGAGAGGTGAAGGACGGGAGCCTGGTCTTCCATTCTCCCACTTCACTCTTGATGCAACAAGCATTTCCCACTCTTTGCCCTGGGGGTGAGAGGGCTGCTTTCTGCCTTTAACACCCTCAATTTGGGAGTGGCTGGCTCCACCACTGAGAATGAGGGCCTAATCCTGGTCGGAAACGGACAGAGGTCTGCGCCCTGCGTCCTCCATGCGTCCCTAACGCTCCCAAACGCGACCACAGCCCTTTACGGGCACAGCCCTATGTCCGGTGCAGCCTCTATGGTGCAGCCACCCAGGTAGCTTAGGGTTAGGATATGTGCTCTTCAAGATAAGCCTGGCCAACCAGGCCCTGGAGAGTGTCACAGCATGCTCTGTAATTCCCTAGTGATGGTGGCCTTGGTGACGATGATTTTGCTGGAATACTGATGCCTTTTTTCCTCCCAGAAGCCCCAGAAGCCTAGTGAAATGAAGGGGTGTGCACCTCTCACTGGCCTCTGTTTACCCTCTGGCTAACTGAAAGGAGTTCTGGGCTCTCCAGGCAAATGTATCCATTTGGGAGAGAGCTAGAAATAAGAAGGCTCTTTCTGCAGGCTCGGTGGGGAAGAGTCAGAGAGCTACATGCATGAGGCATCTTTCCTCCTCCTTCGCTCATTGTGTTCCCTAACTTCTAATTCTCTGCCAGGCCAGGCCCTGTTTCTTTTACTGCCAACCCCCCTGACCCCTCGTCTTCCACCTACTTCCTGCTCTATTATGCCTTCTCCTTTTTTGCTCTCTTCTATGGCCCATTGAAAAGGAATGCAGGCCTAGCTAAGCCTCATGAAGGAAATCTACCAACAAAAGATGCATTCCTCGCTTATGGGAGGTGCTGTGAGATGAGCAAGAAGGGCTGAAGGGGTGATTGGGTTGTTGAGTCGGGAAGCACCAGAGGCGTAGCCAGGATTGCCTAGCAAATGGGACCTGATGCTAATGTAGTTGGGCCCACTGCACTGCCAAAAATATCTGTAAATACCCACACAGCGCTGCTGAGTGGGCATTTACAGATTTTGGGTGGGCCTTGCCCCTCAGGCCCTACCCTGCCTACGCCTCTGCTCTCTCCCCCAGGGCAAAGAGTGGGAAAGGCTCGCTACAGCAAGAGTCTTTCAAATCTTTCATTTTTGAGAGCAGAGTGTTTACATTTAAAAATCTTGACCAAGCAGCAATACCAAAGCATACAGTAGTAGAGGACAGAAGTCTGCCCTGCACATATCAGTACACCCCAATGACAAAGGCAAAGATTTAACTGACCTGCTTAGCGATCAGTGGCTGACACCTCACAATGAGTATCATCTCTCTGTGAAGCAAAACATCCTCTGAATTGGGGTGAAAGATAGATCTAATGTGCCAAAGGAAGGCAACATGGAAATTCAGTGTTCTGCCCTCAGAGGAAGGAGGGTCGACAGCCCAATGGGTTAATGCACCTACTGCAGCCTCCTATGTGTAGCCTGCAGGCGACACATTCAGTTGCTGGTGAGATTCTGATAAGGTTTGCTTGCTATGCAGGGGCAGGGGGTCACCTCACAGCGCCTCGAGAAGGTGTCCTGTTTGAGTCCCTGTGCAAATATCTTCTCAACCATGACCCGTAGGTTACGCTTTTCCCCTCGTTTTTTTCCAGTCAGTTGGGGCCAGAGAGACAAGCTTTTCTATGGGCGTTGCCAAGGCCAGAGTGCAGAAAACAAAGGCACAATTGTTAGTAGGAATGCAGGTACCGAAGGGACATTAGCTGTTGGCTGATCGCACAGGGCAATTCATACCCATTTTCAAAAGAAAAAATAAATAAAAAATGCGTTGCAGATTCCAGACACTGGATTAGAACTCAGGTCTCCAACATTCAAACCCCAAACACTTACCACTTGAGCCACTGGTGGCTGTGCTTATGAGAGTTGCTTTTGGGCGCATATATCTTACTTCTGCATGCCCCTGTGAGCACACTCATTTGCATTGTGAAACATGTTCACTGAAGAAAATGAGGATAGAACATCTGGCCTTCAGCTCCCCCAAATATCAGCTAACTGCTGTGGCCTAGAGGTTAAGTGCTTGTGTTACAGCGCTGGGGGTCTGGGTTCGAGTCCTGCTTTCGGCACTTAAACGGAATAGTGGGGTAATCTCCTTGTACAGTTGCTGTGCAAACATAGCAGAGAAGTGGGACTGAGGGAGTGCAGGCTAAAGGTGGGGCATGCTAAAGGGAGAGGTAGGGGTGGATGCACGAATCCCTGTGGAGAGGAGGCTGGGCTGGCTGAGTGGGGGTAGGTCTAGAAGGGCATGGCGTAGGTTCCCTGGTAAAGGAAGGGAGGAAGAAAGCATAGAGGAAGTGCAGGATATAAAGGAGGAGGCAGGTTAGGCTAAAGGGTAGTGCCGGATGTGGAAAAAAATGTTGGCCCATTGTGGGGGTTCCATTCCATACTCCACTGGGCACCCTTTTACTCCCCTCCTCAATGGCCCCTTTCCCCACATTAGGACCCTCCTTTACACACAACCCCCTCCACTATTCAGGGCCCTATTCCCCCCCTCACACCATACCCAGGGCCCACTTTATCCTACATCCCCATGCTTCTCTCGTCCTTCCCCCCTCTCACCCAGCCCCCTCCTCTTCTCCACAGGGACCCCTTCATCCAGCCCTACCTTCCCTTTTTGCCTGGCCCGCCTCCTCCTTTATTTACTCTGCACTTCCTCTCCCCCACCTCCACAGTCCTGCTTCTCTGCTTTCTTCCAACCTCCCTTTACCAGGGAACTCATTACATAACCACCAAACCTTTTAGAAGGACTCTGGGTCCCCTCAACTGATTACCCAACTATACCGTTTCTGTGCCGAAAGCAGGACTCGGACCCAGGCCCCCAGCGCTGTAACGCAAGCACTTAACCTCTAGGCCACTGCAGTTAGCTTGTGTTTGGTGGAGCGCCAGGGTGGGTGGGGGGATTCAGATGTTCTATCCTCCTTGGCTTCAGTGAACATGTTTCACAACTGAAATGGGTATGCTCACGGGGGCATGCAGGAGAAAGATATATATGCCCAAAAGCTAACCTCAAAACTACAGCCACCAGTGGCTCAGGTGCTAAGTGCTTGCTCTTAGAATGCTGGAGACCTGAGTTCTAATCCAATGTCTGCAATCTGCTGGGCATGTTTTTTTTTTAATTAAAAAAATATATTTTTTCATTGAAAATGGGTATGTATTGCCCTGCGCGATCAGCCAACAGCTAATGCCCCTTCAATACCTGCATTCCTACTAACAGTTGGGCCTTTGTTTTCTGCATTGTGGCCTAGGTAGCGCCCATGCAAAAGTTTGTCTCTCTGGCCCCAATTGACTGGAAAAAAACGAGGGGAAAAGGTGTAATCTACGGGTCATGGTTGATACAATAATTTCCCTGGGACTCAAACAGGACACCTTCTCAAGGTGCTGTGAGGTGACCACCAGCCCCTGCATAGCAAACAAACCTGTATCAGCATGTCACCAGCAACTGAATGTGTCGCCTGCAGGCTACACATAGGAGGCTGCAGTAGGTGATTTAACCCATTGGGCTGTCGACCCTCCTTCCTCTGAGAGCAGGAAAGTGAATTTCCATGTTGCCTTCCTTTGGCACATTAGATCTATCTTTCAACCCAATTCAGAGGATGTTTTGCTTCACAGAGAAATGATAATCATTGTGAGGTGTCAGCCACTAATAGCTAAGCAGGTCAGTTAAATCTTTGACTTTGTCATTGGGGTGTACTGATATGCGCAGGGCAGTCTTCTGTCCTGTGCTACTGTATGCTTTCGTATTGCTGCTTGTTCAAGATTCCTAAATGTAAACACTCTGCTCTCAAAAGTGAAAGATTTGAAAGACTCTTGATGCAACAAGCATTTCCCACTCTTTGCCCTGGGGGTGAGAGGGCTGCTTTCTGCCTTTAACACCCTCAATTTGGGAGTGGCTGGCTCCACCACTGAGAATGAGGGCCTAATCCTGGTCGGAAACGGACAGAGGTCTGCGCCCTGCATCCTCCACGCGTCCCTAACGCTCCCAAACGCGACCACAGCCCTTTACGGGCACAGCCCTATGTCCGGTGCAGCCTCTATGGTGCAGCCACCCAGGTAGCTTAGGGTTAGGATATGTGCTCTTCAAGATAAGCCTGGCCAACCAGGCCCTGGAGAGTGTCACAGCATGCTCTGTAATTCCCTAGTGATGGTGGCCTTGGTGACGATGATTTTGCTGGAATACTGATGCCTTTTTTCCTCCCAGAAGCCCCAGAAGCCTAGTGAAATGAAGGGGTGTGCACCTCTCACTGGCCTCTGTTTACCCTCTGGCTAACTGAAAGGAGTTCTGGGCTCTCCAGGCAAATGTATCCATTTGGGAGAGAGCTAGAAATAAGAAGGCTCTTTCTGCAGGCTCGGTGGGGAAGAGTCAGAGAGCTACATGCCTGAGGCATCTTTCCTCCTCCTTTGCTCATTGTGTTCCCAAACTTCTAATTCTCTGCCAGGCCAGGCCCTGTTTCTTTTACTGCCAACCCCCCTGACCCCTCGTCTTCCACCTACTTCCTGCTCTATTATGCCTTCTCCTTTTTTGCTCTCTTCTATGGCCCATTGAAAAGGAATGCAGGCCTAGCTAAGCCTCATGAAGGAAATCTACCAACAAAAGATGCATTCCTCGCTTATGGGAGGTGCTGTGAGATGAGCAAGAAGGGCTGAAGGGGTGATTGGGTTGTTGAGTCGGGAAGCACCAGAGGCGTAGCCAGGATTGTCTAGCAAATGGGACCTGATGCTAATGTAGTTGGGCCCACTGCACGGCCAAAAATATCTGTAAATACCCACACAGCGCTGCTGAGTGGGCATTTACAGATTTTGGGTGGGCCTTGCCCCTCAGGCCCTACCCTGCCTACGCCTCTGCTCTCTCCCCCAGGGCAAAGAGTGGGAAAGGCTCGCTACAGCAAGAGTCTTTCAAATCTTTCATTTTTGAGAGCAGAGTGTTTACATTTAAAAATCTTGACCAAGCAGCAATACCAAAGCATACAGTAGTAGAGGACAGAAGACTGCCCTGCACATATCAGTACACCCCAATGACAAAGGCAAAGATTTAACTGACCTGCTTAGCGATCAGTGGCTGACACCTCACAATGAGTATCATCTCTCTGTGAAGCAAAACATCCTCTGAATTGGGGTGAAAGATAGATCTAATGTGCCAAAGGAAGGCAACATGGAAATTCAGTGTTCTGCCCTCAGAGGAAGGAGGGTCGACAGCCCAATGGGTTAATGCACCTACTGCAGCCTCCTATGTGTAGCCTGCAGGCGACACATTCAGTTGCTGGTGAGATGCTGATAAGGTTTGCTTGCTATGCAGGGGCAGGGGGTCACCTCACAGCGCCTCGAGAAGGTGTCCTGTTTGAGTCCCTGTGCAAATATCTTCTCAACCATGACCCGTAGGTTACGCTTTTCCCCTCGTTTTTTCCAGTCAGTTGGGGCCAGAGAGACAAGCTTTTCTATGGGCGTTGCCAAGGCCAGAGTGCAGAAAACAAAGGCACAATTGTTAGTAGGAATGCAGGTATTGAAGGGACATTAGCTGTTGGCTGATCGCACAGGGCAATTCATACCCATTTTCAAAAGAAAAAATAAATAAAAAATGCGTTGCAGATTCCAGACACTGGATTAGAACTCAGGTCTCCAACATTCAAACCGCAAACACTTACCACTTGAGCCACTGGTGGCTGTGCTTATGAGAGTTGCTTTTGGGCGCATATATCTTACTTCTGCATGCCCCTGTGAGCACACTCATTTGCATTGTGAAACATGTTCACTGAAGAAAATGAGGATAGAACATCTGGCCTTCAGCTCCCCCAAATATCAGCTAACTGCTGTGGCCTAGAGGTTAAGTGCTTGTGTTACAGCGCTGGGGGTCTGGGTTCGAGTCCTGCTTTCGGCACTTAAACGGAATAGTGGGGTAATCTCCTTGTACAGTTGCTGTGCAAACATAGCAGAGAAGTGGGACTGAGGGAGTGCAGGCTAAAGGTGGGGCATGCTAAAGGGAGAGGTAGGGGTGGATGCACGAATCCCTGTGGAGAGGAGGCGGGGCTGGCTGAGTGGGGGTAGGTCTAGAAGGGCATGGCGTAGGTTCCCTGGTAAAGGAAGGGAGGAAGAAAGCATAGAGGAAGTGCAGGATATAAAGGAGGAGGCAGGTTAGGCTAAAGGGTAGTGCCGGATGTGGAAAAAAATGTTGGCCCATTGTGGGGGGTCCATTCCATACTCCACTGGGCACCCTTTTACTCCCCTCCTCAATGGCCCCTTTCCCCACATTAGGACCCTCCTTTACACACAACCCCCTCCACTATTCAGGGCCCTATTCCCCCCCTCACACCGTACCCAGGGCCCACTTTATCCTACATCCCCATGCTTCTCTCGTCCTTCCCCCCTCTCACCCAGCCCCCTCCTCTTCTCCACAGGGACCCCTTCATCCAGCCCTACCTTCCCTTTTTGCCTGCCCCGCCTCCTCCTTTATTTACTCTGCACTTCCTCTCCCCCACCTCCACAGTCCTGCTTCTCTGCTTTCTTCCAACCTCCCTTTACCAGGGAACTCATTACATAACCACCAAACCTTTTAGAAGGACTCTGGGTCCCCTCAACTGATTACCCAACTATACCGTTTCTGTGCCGAAAGCAGGACTCGGACCCAGGCACCCAGCGCTGTAACGCAAGCACTTAACCTCTAGGCCACTGCAGTTAGCTTGTGTTTGGTGGAGCGCCAGGGTGGGTGGGGGGGTCAGATGTTCTATCCTCCTTGGCTTCAGTGAACATGTTTCACAACTGAAATGGGTATGCTCACGGGGGCATGCAGGAGAAAGATATATATGCCCAAAAGCTAACCTCAAAAGTACAGCCACCAGTGGCTCAGGTGCTAAGTGCTTGCTCTTAGAATGCTGGAGACCTGAGTTCTAATCCAATGTCTGCAATCTGCTGGGCATGTTTTTTTTTTAATTAAAAAAATATATTTTTTCATTGAAAATGGGTATGTATTGCCCTGCGCGATCAGCCAACAGCTAATGCCCCTTCAATACCTGCATTCCTACTAACAGTTGGGCCTTTGTTTTCTGCATTGTGGCCTAGGTAGCGCCCATGCAAAAGTTTGTCTCTCTGGCCCCAATTGACTGGAAAAAAACGAGGGGAAAAGGTGTAATCTACGGGTCATGGTTGATACAATAATTTCCCTGGGACTCAAACAGGACACCTTCTCAAGGTGCTGTGAGGTGACCACCAGCCCCTGCATAGCAAACAAACCTGTATCAGCATGTCACCAGCAACTGAATGTGTCGCCTGCAGGCTACACATAGGAGGCTGCAGTAGGTGATTTAACCCATTGGGCTGTCGACCCTCCTTCCTCTGAGAGCAGGAAAGTGAATTTCCATGTTGCCTTCCTTTGGCACATTAGATCTATCTTTCAACCCAATTCAGAGGATGTTTTGCTTCACAGAGAAATGATAATCATTGTGAGGTGTCAGCCACTAATAGCTAAGCAGGTCAGTTAAATCTTTGACTTTGTCATTGGGGTGTACTGATATGCGCAGGGCAGTCTTCTGTCCTGTGCTACTGTATGCTTTCGTATTGCTGCTTGTTCAAGATTCCTAAATGTAAACACTCTGCTCTCAAAAGTGAAAGATTTGAAAGACTCTTGATGCAACAAGCATTTCCCACTCTTTGCACTGGGGGTGAGAGGGCTGCTTTCTGCCTTTAACACCCTCAATTTGGGAGTGGCTGGCTCCACCACTGAGAATGAGGGCCTAATCCTGGTCGGAAACGGACAGAGGTCTGCGCCCTGCGTCCTCCACGCGTCCCTAACGCTCCCAAACGCGACCACAGCCCTTTACGGGCACAGCCCTATGTCCGGTGCAGCCTCTATGGTGCAGCCACCCAGGTAGCTTAGGGTTAGGATATGTGCTCTTCAAGATAAGCCTGGTCAACCAGGCCCTGGAGAGTGTCACAGCATGCTCTGTAATTCCCTAGTGATGGTGGCCTTGGTGACGATGATTTTGCTGGAATACTGATGCCTTTTTTCCTCCCAGAAGCCCCAGAAGCCTAGTGAAATGAAGGGGTGTGCACCTCTCACTGGCCTCTGTTTACCCTCTGGCTAACTGAAAGGAGTTCTGGGCTCTCCAGGCAAATGTATCCATTTGGGAGAGAGCTAGAAATAAGAAGGATCTTTCTGCAGGCTCGGTGGGGAAGAGTCAGAGAGCTACATGCCTGAGGCATCTTTCCTCCTCCTTCGCTCATTGTGTTCCCTAACTTCTAATTCTCTGCCAGGCCAGGCCCTGTTTCTTTTACTGCCAACCCCCCTGACCCCTCGTCTTCCACCTACTTCCTGCTCTATTATGCCTTCTCCTTTTTTGCTCTCTTCTATGGCCCATTGAAAAGGAATGCAGGCCTAGCTAAGCCTCATGAAGGAAATCTACCAACAAAAGATGCATTCCTCGCTTATGGGAGGTGCTGTGAGATGAGCAAGAAGGGCTGAAGGGGTGATTGGGTTGTTGAGTTGGGAAGCACCAGAGGCATAGCCAGGATTGTCTAGCAAATGGGACCTGATGCTAATGTAGTTGGGCCCACTGCACTGCCAAAAATATCTGTAAATACCCACACAGCGCTGCTGAGTGGGCATTTACAGATTTTGGGTGGGCCTTGCCCCTCAGGCCCTACCCTGCCTACGCCTCTGCTCTCTCCCCCAGGGCAAAGAGTGGGAAAGGCTCGCTACAGCAAGAGTCTTTCAAATCTTTCATTTTTGAGAGCAGAGTGTTTACATTTAAAAATCTTGACCAAGCAGCAATACCAAAGCATACAGTAGTAGAGGACAGAAGTCTGCCCTGCACATATCAGTACACCCCAATGACAAAGGCAAAGATTTAACTGACCTGCTTAGCGATCAGTGGCTGACACCTCACAATGAGTATCATCTCTCTGTGAAGCAAAACATCCTCTGAATTGGGGTGAAAGATAGATCTAATGTGCCAAAGGAAGGCAACATGGAAATTCAGTGTTCTGCCCTCAGAGGAAGGAGGGTCGACAGCCCAATGGGTTAATGCACCTACTGCAGCCTCCTATGTGTAGCCTGCAGGCGACACATTCAGTTGCTGGTGAGATGCTGATAAGGTTTGCTTGCTATGCAGGGGCAGGGGGTCACCTCACAGCGCCTCGAGAAGGTGTCCTGTTTGAGTCCCTGTGCAAATATCTTCTCAACCATGACCCGTAGGTTACGCTTTTCCCCTCGTTTTTTCCAGTCAGTTGGGGCCAGAGAGACAAGCTTTTCTATGGGCGTTGCCAAGGCCAGAGTGCAGAAAACAAAGGCACAATTGTTAGTAGGAATGCAGGTATTGAAGGGACATTAGCTGTTGGCTGATCGCACAGGGCAATTCATACCCATTTTCAAAAGAAAAAATAAATAAAAAATGCGTTGCAGATTCCAGACACTGGATTAGAACTCAGGTCTCCAACATTCAAACCCCAAACACTTACCACTTGAGCCACTGGTGGCTGTGCTTATGAGAGTTGCTTTTGGGCGCATATATCTTACTTCTGCATGCCCCTGTGAGCACACTCATTTGCATTGTGAAACATGTTCACTGAAGAAAATGAGGATAGAACATCTGGCCTCAGCTCCCCCAAATATCAGCTAACTGCTGTGGCCTAGAGGTTAAGTGCTTGTGTTACAGCGCTGGGGGTCTGGGTTCGAGTCCTGCTTTCGGCACTTAAACGGAATAGTGGGGTAATCTCCTTGTACAGTTGCTGTGCAAACATAGCAGAGAAGTGGGACTGAGGGAGTGCAGGCTAAAGGTGGGGCATGCTAAAGGGAGAGGTAGGGGTGGATGCACGAATCCCTGTGGAGAGGAGGCGGGGCTGGCTGAGTTGGGGTAGGTCTAGAAGGGCATGGCGTAGGTTCCCTGGTAAAGGAAGGGAGGAAGAAAGCATAGAGGAAGTGAAGGATATAAAGGAGGAGGCAGGTTAGGCTAAAGGGTAGTGCCGGATGTGGAAAAAAATGTTGGCCCATTGTGGGGGGTCCATTCCATACTCCACTGGGCACCCTTTTACTCCCCTCCTCAATGGCCCCTTTCCCCACATTAGGACCCTCCTTTACACACAACCCCCTCCACTATTCAGGGCCCTATTCCCCCCCTCACACCGTACCCAGGGCCCACTTTATCCTACATCCCCATGCTTCTCTCGTCCTTCCCCCCTCTCACCCAGCCCCCTCCTCTTCTCCACAGGGACCCCTTCATCCAGCCCTACCTTCCCTTTTTGCCTGCCCCGCCTCCTCCTTTATTTACTCTGCACTTCCTCTCCCCCACCTCCACAGTCCTGCTTCTCTGCTTTCTTCCAACCTCCCTTTACCAGGGAACTCATTACATAACCACCAAACCTTTTAGAAGGACTCTGGGTCCCCTCAACTGATTACCCAACTATACCGTTTCTGTGCCGAAAGCAGGACTCGGACCCAGGCCCCCAGCGCTGTAACGCAAGCACTTAACCTCTAGGCCACTGCAGTTAGCTTGTGTTTGGTGGAGCGCCAGGGTGGGTGGGGGGATTCAGATGTTCTATCCTCCTTGGCTTCAGTGAACATGTTTCACAACTGAAATGGGTATGCTCACGGGGGCATGCAGGAGAAAGATATATATGCCCAAAAGCTAACCTCAAAACTACAGCCACCAGTGGCTCAGGTGCTAAGTGCTTGCTCTTAGAATGCTGGAGACCTGAGTTCTAATCCAATGTCTGCAATCTGCTGGGCATGTTTTTTTTTTAATTAAAAAAATATATTTTTTCATTGAAAATGGGTATGTATTGCCCTGCGCGATCAGCCAACAGCTAATGCCCCTTCAATACCTGCATTCCTACTAACAGTTGGGCCTTTGTTTTCTGCATTGTGGCCTAGGTAGCGCCCATGCAAAAGTTTGTCTCTCTGGCCCCAATTGACTGGAAAAAAACGAGGGGAAAAGGTGTAATCTACGGGTCAAGGTTGATACAATAATTTCCCTGGGACTCAAACAGGACACCTTCTCGAGGTGCTGTGAGGTGACCACCAGCCCCTGCATAGCAAACAAACCTGTATCAGCATGTCACCAGCAACTGAATGTGTCGCCTGCAGGCTACACATAGGAGGCTGCAGTAGGTGCATTAACCCATTGGGCTGTCGACCCTCCTTCCTCTGAGAGCAGGAAAGTGAATTTCCATGTTGCCTTCCTTTGGCACATTAGATCTATCTTTCAACCCAATTCAGAGGATGTTTTGCTTCACAGAGAAATGATAATCATTGTGAGGTGTCAGCCACTAATAGCTAAGCAGGTCAGTTAAATCTTTGACTTTGTCATTGGGGTGTACTGATATGCGCAGGGCAGTCTTCTGTCCTGTGCTACTGTATGCTTTCGTATTGCTGCTTGTTCAAGATTCCTAAATGTAAACACTCTGCTCTCAAAAGTGAAAGATTTGAAAGACTCTTGATGCAACAAGCATTTCCCACTCTTTGCCCTGGGGGTGAGAGGGCTGCTTTCCGCCTTTAACACCCTCAATTTGGGAGTGGCTGGCTCCACCACTGAGAATGAGGGCCTAATCCTGGTCGGAAACGGACAGAGGTCTGCGCCCTGCGTCCTCCACGCGTCCCTAACGCTCCCAAACGCGACCACAGCCCTTTACGGGCACAGCCCTATGTCCGGTGCAGCCTCTATGGTGCAGCCACCCAGGTAGCTTAGGGTTAGGATATGTGCTCTTCAAGATAAGCCTGGCCAACCAGGCCCTGGAGAGTGTCACAGCATGCTCTGTAATTCCCTAGTGATGGTGGCCTTGGTGACGATGATTTTGCTGGAATACTGATGCCTTTTTTCCTCCCAGAAGCCCCAGAAGCCTAGTGAAATGAAGGGGTGTGCACCTCTCACTGGCCTCTGTTTACCCTCTGGCTAACTGAAAGGAGTTCTGGGCTCTCCAGGCAAATGTATCCATTTGGGAGAGAGCTAGAAATAAGAAGGATCTTTCTGCAGGCTCGGTGGGGAAGAGTCAGAGAGCTACATGCCTGAGGCATCTTTCCTCCTCCTTCGCTCATTGTGTTCCCTAACTTCTAATTCTCTGCCAGGCCAGGCCCTGTTTCTTTTACTGCCAACCCCCCTGACCCCTCGTCTTCCACCTACTTCCTGCTCTATTATGCCTTCTCCTTTTTTGCTCTCTTCTATGGCCCATTGAAAAGGAATGCAGGCCTAGCTAAGCCTCATGAAGGAAATCTACCAACAAAAGATGCATTCCTCGCTTATGGGAGGTGCTGTGAGATGAGCAAGAAGGGCTGAAGGGGTGATTGGGTTGTTGAGTCGGGAAGCACCAGAGGCGTAGCCAGGATTGTCTAGCAAATGGGACCTGATGCTAATGTAGTTGGGCCCACTGCACTGCCAAAAATATCTGTAAATACCCACACAGCGCTGCTGAGTGGGCATTTACAGATTTTGGGTGGGCCTTGCCCCTCAGGCCCTACCCTGCCTACGCCTCTGCTCTCTCCCCCAGGGCAAAGAGTGGGAAAGGCTCGCTACAGCAAGAGTCTTTCAAATCTTTCATTTTTGAGAGCAGAGTGTTTACATTTAAAAATCTTGACCAAGCAGCAATACCAAAGCATACAGTAGTAGAGGACAGAAGTCTGCCCTGCACATATCAGTACACCCCAATGACAAAGGCAAAGATTTAACTGACCTGCTTAGCGATCAGTGGCTGACACCTCACAATGAGTATCATCTCTCTGTGAAGCAAAACATCCTCTGAATTGGGGTGAAAGATAGATCTAATGTGCCAAAGGAAGGCAACATGGAAATTCAGTGTTCTGCCCTCAGAGGAAGGAGGGTCGACAGCCCAATGGGTTAATGCACCTACTGCAGCCTCCTATGTGTAGCCTGCAGGCGACACATTCAGTTGCTGGTGAGATGCTGATAAGGTTTGCTTGCTATGCAGGGGCAGGGGGTCACCTCACAGCGCCTCGAGAAGGTGTCCTGTTTGAGTCCCTGTGCAAATATCTTCTCAACCATGACCCGTAGGTTACGCTTTTCCCCTCGTTTTTTCCAGTCAGTTGGGGCCAGAGAGACAAGCTTTTCTATGGGCGTTGCCAAGGCCAGAGTGCAGAAAACAAAGGCACAATTGTTAGTAGGAATGCAGGTATTGAAGGGACATTAGCTGTTGGCTGATCGCACAGGGCAATTCATACCCATTTTCAAAAGAAAAAATAAATAAAAAATGCGTTGCAGATTCCAGACACTGGATTAGAACTCAGGTCTCCAACATTCAAACCCCAAACACTTACCACTTGAGCCACTGGTGGCTGTGCTTATGAGAGTTGCTTTTGGGCGCATATATCTTACTTCTGCATGCCCCTGTGAGCACACTCATTTGCATTGTGAAACATGTTCACTGAAGAAAATGAGGATAGAACATCTGGCCTTCAGCTCCCCCAAATATCAGCTAACTGCTGTGGCCTAGAGGTTAAGTGCTTGTGTTACAGCGCTGGGGGTCTGGGTTCGAGTCCTGCTTTCGGCACTTAAATGGAATAGTGGGGTAATCTCCTTGTACAGTTGCTGTGCAAACATAGCAGAGAAGTGGGACTGAGGGAGTGCAGGCTAAAGGTGGGGCATGCTAAAGGGAGAGGTAGGGGTGGATGCACGAATCCCTGTGGAGTGGGGGTAGGTCTAGAAGGGCATGGCGTAGGTTCCCTGGTAAAGGAAGGGAGGAAGAAAGCATAGAGGAAGTGCAGGATATAAAGGAGGAGGCAGGTTAGGCTAAAGGGTAGTGCCGGATGTGGAAAAAAATGTTGGCCCATTGTGGGGGGTCCATTCCATACTCCACTGGGCACCCTTTTACTCCCCTCCTCAATGGCCCCTTTCCCCACATTAGGACCCTCCTTTACACACAACCCCCTCCACTATTCAGGGCCCTATTCCCCCCCTCACACCGTACCCAGGGCCCACTTTATCCTACATCCCCATGCTTCTCTCGTCCTTCCCCCCTCTCACCCAGCCCCCTCCTCTTCTCCACAGGGACCCCTTCATCCAGCCCTACCTTCCCTTTTTGCCTGCCCCGCCTCCTCCTTTATTTACTCTGCACTTCCTCTCCCCCACCTCCACAGTCCTGCTTCTCTGCTTTCTTCCAACCTCCCTTTACCAGGGAACTCATTACATAACCACCAAACCTTTTAGAAGGACTCTGGGTCCCCTCAACTGATTACCCAACTATACCGTTTCTGTGCCGAAAGCAGGACTCGGACCCAGGCCCCCAGCGCTGTAACGCAAGCACTTAACCTCTAGGCCACTGCAGTTAGCTTGTGTTTGGTGGAGCGCCAGGGTGGGTGGGGGGATTCAGATGTTCTATCCTCCTTGGCTTCAGTGAACATGTTTCACAACTGAAATGGGTATGCTCACGGGGGCATGCAGGAGAAAGATATATATGCCCAAAAGCTAACCTCAAAACTACAGCCACCAGTGGCTCAGGTGCTAAGTGCTTGCTCTTAGAATGCTGGAGACCTGAGTTCTAATCCAATGTCTGCAATCTGCTGGGCATGTTTTTTTTTTAATTAAAAAAATATATTTTTTCATTGAAAATGGGTATGTATTGCCCTGCGCGATCAGCCAACAGCTAATGCCCCTTCAATACCTGCATTCCTACTAACAGTTGGGCCTTTGTTTTCTGCATTGTGGCCTAGGTAGCGCCCATGCAAAAGTTTGTCTCTCTGGCCCCAATTGACTGGAAAAAAACGAGGGGAAAAGGTGTAATCCACGGGTCATGGTTGATACAATAATTTCCCTGGGACTCAAACAGGACACCTTCTCAAGGTGCTGTGAGGTGACCACCAGCCCCTGCATAGCAAACAAACCTGTATCAGCATGTCACCAGCAACTGAATGTGTCGCCTGCAGGCTACACATAGGAGGCTGCAGTAGGTGATTTAACCCATTGGGCTGTCGACCCTCCTTCCTCTGAGAGCAGGAAAGTGAATTTCCATGTTGCCTTCTTTTGGCACATTAGATCTATCTTTCAACCCAATTCAGAGGATGTTTTGCTTCACAGAGAAATGATAATCATTGTGAGGTGTCAGCCACTAATAGCTAAGCAGGTCAGTTAAATCTTTGACTTTGTCATTGGGGTGTACTGATATGCGCAGGGCAGTCTTCTGTCCTGTGCTACTGTATGCTTTCGTATTGCTGCTTGTTCAAGATTCCTAAATGTAAACACTCTGCTCTCAAAAGTGAAAGATTTGAAAGACTCTTGATGCAACAAGCATTTCCCACTCTTTGCCCTGGGGGTGAGAGGGCTGCTTTCTGCCTTTAACACCCTCAATTTGGGAGTGGCTGGCTCCACCACTGAGAATGAGGGCCTAATCCTGGTCGGAAACGGACAGAGGTCTGCGCCCTGCGTCCTCCACGCGTCCCTAACGCTCCCAAACGCGACCACAGCCCTTTACGGGCACAGCCCTATGTCCGGTGCAGCCTCTATGGTGCAGCCACCCAGGTAGCTTAGGGTTAGGATATGTGCTCTTCAAGATAAGCCTGGCCAACCAGGCCCTGGAGAGTGTCACAGCATGCTCTGTAATTCCCTAGTGATGGTGGCCTTGGTGACGATGAGTTTGCTGGAATACTGATGCCTTTTTTCCTCCCAGAAGCCCCAGAAGCCTAGTGAAATGAAGGGGTGTGCACCTCCCACTGGCCTCTGTTTACCCTCTGGCTAACTGAAAGGAGTTCTGGGCTCTCCAGGCAAATGTATCCATTTGGGAGAGAGCTAGAAATAAGAAGGCTCTTTCTGCAGGCTCGGTGGGGAAGAGTCAGAGAGCTACATGCCTGAGGCATCTTTCCTCCTCCTTTGCTCATTGTGTTCCCAAACTTCTAATTCTCTGCCAGGCCAGGCCCTGTTTCTTTTACTGCCAACCCCCCTGACCCCTCGTCTTCCACCTACTTCCTGCTCTATTATGCCTTCTCCTTTTTTGCTCTCTTCTATGGCCCATTGAAAAGGAATGCAGGCCTAGCTAAGCCTCATGAAGGAAATCTACCAACAAAAGATGCATTCCTCGCTTATGGGAGGTGCTGTGAGATGAGCAAGAAGGGCTGAAGGGGTGATTGGGTTGTTGAGTCGGGAAGCACCAGAGGCGTAGCCAGGATTGTCTAGCAAATGGGACCTGATGCTAATGTAGTTGGGCCCACTGCACTGCCAAAAATATCTGTAAATACCCACACAGCGCTGCTGAGTGGGCATTTACAGATTTTGGGTGGGCCTTGCCCCTCAGGCCCTACCCTGCCTACGCCTCTGCTCTCTCCCCCAGGGCAAAGAGTGGGAAAGGCTCGCTACAGCAAGAGTCTTTCAAATCTTTCATTTTTGAGAGCAGAGTGTTTACATTTAAAAATCTTGACCAAGCAGCAATACCAAAGCATACAGTAGTAGAGGACAGAAGACTGCCCTGCACATATCAGTACACCCCAATGACAAAGGCAAAGATTTAACTGACCTGCTTAGCGATCAGTGGCTGACACCTCACAATGAGTATCATCTCTCTGTGAAGCAAAACATCCTCTGAATTGGGGTGAAAGATAGATCTAATGTGCCAAAGGAAGGCAACATGGAAATTCAGTGTTCTGCCCTCAGAGGAAGGAGGGTCGACAGCCCAATGGGTTAATGCACCTACTGCAGCCTCCTATGTGTAGCCTGCAGGCGACACATTCAGTTGCTGGTGAGATGCTGATAAGGTTTGCTTGCTATGCAGGGGCAGGGGGTCACCTCACAGCGCCTCGAGAAGGTGTCCTGTTTGAGTCCCTGTGCAAATATCTTCTCAACCATGACCCGTAGGTTACGCTTTTCCCCTCGTTTTTTCCAGTCAGTTGGGGCCAGAGAGACAAGCTTTTCTATGGGCGTTGCCAAGGCCGGAGTGCAGAAAACAAAGGCACAATTGTTAGTAGGAATGCAGGTATTGAAGGGACATTAGCTGTTGGCTGATCGCACAGGGCAATTCATACCCATTTTCAAAAGAAAAAATAAATAAAAAATGCGTTGCAGATTCCAGACACTGGATTAGAACTCAGGTCTCCAACATTCAAACCCCAAACACTTACCACTTGAGCCACTGGTGGCTGTGCTTATGAGAGTTGCTTTTGGGCGTATATATCTTACTTCTACATGCCCCTGTGAGCACACTCATTTGCATTGTGAAACATGTTCACTGAAGAAAATGAGGATAGAACATCTGGCCTTCAGCTCCCCCAAATATCAGCTAACTGCTGTGGCCTAGAGGTTAAGTGCTTGTGTTACAGCGCTGGGGGTCTGGGTTCGAGTCCTGCTTTCGGCACTTAAACGGAATAGTGGGGTAATCTCCTTGTACAGTTGCTGTGCAAACATAGCAGAGAAGTGGGACTGAGGGAGTGCAGGCTAAAGGTGGGGCATGCTAAAGGGAGAGGTAGGGGTGGATGCACGAATCCCTGTGGAGAGGAGGCGGGGCTGGCTGAGTGGGGGTAGGACTAGAAGGGCATGGCGTAGGTTCCCTGGTAAAGGAAGGGAGGAAGAAAGCATAGAGGAAGTGCAGGATATAAAGGAGGAGGCAGGTTAGGCTAAAGGGTAGTGCCGGATGTGGAAAAAAATGTTGGCCCATTGTGGGGGGTCCATTCCATACTCCACTGGGCAACCTTTTACTCCCCTCCTCAATGGCCCCTTTCCCCACATTAGGACCCTCCTTTACACACAACCCCCTCCACTATTCAGGGCCCTATTCCCCCCCTCACACCGTACCCAGGGCCCACTTTATCCTACATCCCCATGCTTCTCTCGTCCTTCCCCCCTCTCACCCAGCCCCCTCCTCTTCTCCACAGGGACCCCTTCATCCAGCCCTACCTTCCCTTTTTGCCTGCCCCGCCTCCTCCTTTATTTACTCTGCACTTCCTCTCCCCCACCTCCACAGTCCTGCTTCTCTGCTTTCTTCCAACCTCCCTTTACCAGGGAACTCATTACATAACCACCAAACCTTTTAGAAGGACTCTGGGTCCCCTCAACTGATTACCCAACTATACCGTTTCTGTGCCGAAAGCAGGACTCGGACCCAGGCCCCCAGCGCTGTAACGCAAGCACTTAACCTCTAGGCCACTGCAGTTAGCTTGTGTTTGGTGGAGCGCCAGGGTGGGTGGGGGGGTCAGATGTTCTATCCTCCTTGGCTTCAGTGAACATGTTTCACAACTGAAATGGGTATGCTCACGGGGGCATGCAGGAGAAAGATATATATGCCCAAAAGCTAACCTCAAAAGTACAGCCACCAGTGGCTCAGGTGCTAAGTGCTTGCTCTTAGAATGCTGGAGACCTGAGTTCTAATCCAATGTCTGCAATCTGCTGGGCATGTTTTCTTTTTAATTAAAAAAATATATTTTTTCATTGAAAATGGGTATGTATTGCCCTGCGCGATCAGCCAACAGCTAATGCCCCTTCAATACCTGCATTCCTACTAACAGTTGGGCCTTTGTTTTCTGCATTGTGGCCTAGGTAGCGCCCATGCAAAAGTTTGTCTCTCTGGCCCCAATTGACTGGAAAAAAACGAGGGGAAAAGGTGTAATCCACGGGTCATGGTTGATACAATATTTTCCCTGGGACTCAAACAGGACACCTTCTCAAGGTGCTGTGAGGTGACCACCAGCCCCTGCATAGCAAACAAACCTGTATCAGCATGTCACCAGCAACTGAATGTGTCGCCTGCAGGCTACACATAGGAGGCTGCAGTAGGTGATTTAACCCATTGGGCTGTCGACCCTCCTTCCTCTGAGAGCAGGAAAGTGAATTTCCATGTTGCCTTCCTTTGGCACATTAGATCTATCTTTCAACCCAATTCAGAGGATGTTTTGCTTCACAGAGAAATGATAATCATTGTGAGGTGTCAGCCACTAATAGCTAAGCAGGTCAGTTAAATCTTTGACTTTGTCATTGGGGTGTACTGATATGCGCAGGGCAGTCTTCTGTCCTGTGCTACTGTATGCTTTCGTATTGCTGCTTGTTCAAGATTCCTAAATGTAAACACTCTGCTCTCAAAAGTGAAAGATTTGAAAGACTCTTGATGCAACAAGCATTTCCCACTCTTTGCCCTGGGGGTGAGAGGGCTGCTTTCTGCCTTTAACACCCTCAATTTGGGAGTGGCTGGCTCCACCACTGAGAATGAGGGCCTAATCCTGGTCGGAAACGGACAGAGGTCTGCGCCCTGCGTCCTCCACGCGTCCCTAACGCTCCCAAACGCGACCACAGCCCTTTACGGGCACAGCCCTATGTCCGGTGCAGCCTCTATGGTGCAGCCACCCAGGTAGCTTAGGGTTAGGATATGTGCTCTTCAAGATAAGCCTGGCCAACCAGGCCCTGGAGAGTGTCACAGCATGCTCTGTAATTCCCTAGTGATGGTGGCCTTGGTGACGATGATTTTGCTGGAATACTGATGCCTTTTTTCCTCCCAGAAGCCCCAGAAGCCTAGTGAAATGAAGGGGTGTGCACCTCTCACTGGCCTCTGTTTACCCTCTGGCTAACTGAAAGGAGTTCTGGGCTCTCCAGGCAAATGTATCCATTTGGGAGAGAGCTAGAAATAAGAAGGCTCTTTCTGCAGGCTCGGTGGGGAAGAGTCAGAGAGCTACATGCCTGAGGCATCTTTCCCCCTCCTTCGCTCATTGTGTTCCCTAACTTCTAATTCTCTGCCAGGCCAGGCCCTGTTTCTTTTACTGCCAACCCCCCTGACCCCTCGTCTTCCACCTACTTCCTGCTCTATTATGCCTTCTCCTTTTTTGCTCTCTTCTATGGCCCATTGAAAAGGAATGCAGGCCTAGCTAAGCCTCATGAAGGAAATCTACCAACAAAAGATGCATTCCTCGCTTATGGGAGGTGCTGTGAGATGAGCAAGAAGGGCTGAAGGGGTGATTGGGTTGTTGAGTCGGGAAGCACCAGAGGCGTAGCCAGGATTGTCTAGCAAATGGGACCTGATGCTAATGTAGTTGGGCCCACTGCACTGCCAAAAATATCTGTAAATACCCACACAGCGCTGCTGAGTGGGCATTTACAGATTTTGGGTGGGCCTTGCCCCTCAGGCCCTACCCTGCCTACGCCTCTGCTCTCTCCCCCAGGGCAAAGAGTGGGAAAGGCTCGCTACAGCAAGAGTCTTTCAAATCTTTCATTTTTGAGAGCAGAGTGTTTACATTTAAAAATCTTGACCAAGCAGCAATACCAAAGCATACAGTAGTAGAGGACAGAAGACTGCCCTGCACATATCAGTACACCCCAATGACAAAGGCAAAGATTTAACTGACCTGCTTAGCGATCAGTGGCTGACACCTCACAATGAGTATCATCTCTCTGTGAAGCAAAACATCCTCTGAATTGGGGTGAAAGATAGATCTAATGTGCCAAAGGAAGGCAACATGGAAATTCAGTGTTCTGCCCTCAGAGGAAGGAGGGTCGACAGCCCAATGGGTTAATGCACCTACTGCAGCCTCCTATGTGTAGCCTGCAGGCGACACATTCAGTTGCTGGTGAGATGCTGATAAGGTTTGCTTGCTATGCAGGGGCAGGGGGTCACCTCACAGCGCCTCGAGAAGGTGTCCTGTTTGAGTCCCTGTGCAAATATCTTCTCAACCATGACCCGTAGGTTACGCTTTTCCCCTCGTTTTTTCCAGTCAGTTGGGGCCAGAGAGACAAGCTTTTCTATGGGCGTTGCCAAGGCCAGAGTGCAGAAAACAAAGGCACAATTGTTAGTAGGAATGCAGGTATTGAAGGGACATTAGCTGTTGGCTGATCGCACAGGGCAATTCATACCCATTTTCAAAAGAAAAAATAAATAAAAAATGCTTTGCAGATTCCAGACACTGGATTAGAACTCAGGTCTCCAACATTCAAACCCCAAACACTTACCACTTGAGCCACTGGTGGCTGTGCTTATGAGAGTTGCTTTTGGGCGCATATATCTTACTTCTGCATGCCCCTGTGAGCACACTCATTTGCATTGTGAAACATGTTCACTGAAGAAAATGAGGATAGAACATCTGGCCTTCAGCTCCCCCAAATATCAGCTAACTGCTGTGGCCTAGAGGTTAAGTGCTTGTGTTACAGCGCTGGGGGTCTGGGTTCGAGTCCTGCTTTCGGCACTTAAACGGAATAGTGGGGTAATCTCCTTGTACAGTTGCTGTGCAAACATAGCAGAGAAGTGGGACTGAGGGAGTGCAGGCTAAAGGTGGGGCATGCTAAAGGGAGAGGTAGGGGTGGATGCACGAATCCCTATGGAGAGGAGGTGGGGCTGGCTGAGTGGGGGTAGGTCTAGAAGGGCATGGCGTAGGTTCCCTGGTAAAGGAAGGGAGGAAGAAAGCATAGAGGAAGTGCAGGATATAAAGGAGGAGGCAGGTTAGGCTAAAGGGTAGTGCCGGATGTGGAAAAAAATGTTGGCCCATTGTGGGGGGTCCATTCCATACTCCACTGGGCACCCTTTTACTCCCCTCCTCAATGGCCCCTTTCCCCACATTAGGACCCTCCTTTACACACAACCCCCTCCACTATTCAGGGCCCTATTCCCCCCCTCACACCGTACCCAGGGCCCACTTTATCCTACATCCCCATGCTTCTCTCGTCCTTCCCCCCTCTCACCCAGCCCCCTCCTCTTCTCCACAGGGACCCCTTCATCCAGCCCTACCTTCCCTTTTTGCCTGCCCCGCCTCCTCCTTTATTTACTCTGCACTTCCTCTCCCCCACCTCCACAGTCCTGCTTCTCTGCTTTCTTCCAACCTCCCTTTACCAGGGAACTCATTACATAACCACCAAACCTTTTAGAAGGACTCTGGGTCCCCTCAACTGATTACCCAACTATACCGTTTCTGTGCCGAAAGCAGGACTCGGACCCAGGCCCCCAGCGCTGTAACGCAAGCACTTAACCTCTAGGCCACTGCAGTTAGCTTGTGTTTGGTGGAGCGCCAGGGTGGGTGGGGGGATTCAGATGTTCTATCCTCCTTGGCTTCAGTGAACATGTTTCACAACTGAAATGGGTATGCTCACGGGGGCATGCAGGAGAAAGATATATATGCCCAAAAGCTAACCTCAAAACTACAGCCACCAGTGGCTCAGGTGCTAAGTGCTTGCTCTTAGAATGCTGGAGACCTGAGTTCTAATCCAATGTCTGCAATCTGCTGGGCATGTTTTTTTTTTAATTAAAAAAATATATTTTTTCATTGAAAATGGGTATGTATTGCCCTGCGCGATCAGCCAACAGCTAATGCCCCTTCAATACCTGCATTCCTACTAACAGTTGGGCCTTTGTTTTCTGCATTGTGGCCTAGGTAGCGCCCATGCAAAAGTTTGTCTCTCTGGCCCCAATTGACTGGAAAAAAACGAGGGGAAAAGGTGTAATCCACGGGTCATGGTTGATACAATAATTTCCCTGGGACTCAAACAGGACACCTTCTCAAGGTGCTGTGAGGTGACCACCAGCCCCTGCATAGCAAACAAACCTGTATCAGCATGTCACCAGCAACTGAATGTGTCGCCTGCAGGCTACACATAGGAGGCTGCAGTAGGTGATTTAACCCATTGGGCTGTCGACCCTCCTTCCTCTGAGAGCAGGAAAGTGAATTTCCATGTTGCCTTCCTTTGGCACATTAGATCTATCTTTCAACCCAATTCAGAGGATGTTTTGCTTCACGGAGAAATGATAATCATTGTGAGGTGTCAGCCACTAATAGCTAAGCAGGTCAGTTAAATCTTTGACTTTGTCATTGGGGTGTACTGATATGCGCAGGGCAGTCTTCTGTCCTGTGCTACTGTATGCTTTCGTATTGCTGCTTGTTCAAGATTCCTAAATGTAAACACTCTGCTCTCAAAAGTGAAAGATTTGAAAGACTCTTGATGCAACAAGCATTTCCCACTCTTTGCCCTGGGGGTGAGAGGGCTGCTTTCTGCCTTTAACACCCTCAATTTGGGAGTGGCTGGCTCCACCACTGAGAATGAGGGCCTAATCCTGGTCGGAAACGGACAGAGGTCTGCGCCCTGCGTCCTCCACGCGTCCCTAACGCTCCCAAACGCGACCACAGCCCTTTACGGGCACAGCCCTATGTCCGGTGCAGCCTCTATGGTGCAGCCACCCAGGTAGCTTAGGGTTAGGATATGTGCTCTTCAAGATAAGCCTGGCCAACCAGGCCCTGGAGAGTGTCACAGCATGCTCTGTAATTCCCTAGTGATGGTGGCCTTGGTGACGATGATTTTGCTGGAATACTGATGCCTTTTTTCCTCCCAGAAGCCCCAGAAGCCTAGTGAAATGAAGGGGTGTGCACCTCTCACTGGCCTCTGTTTACCCTCTGGCTAACTGAAAGGAGTTCTGGGCTCTCCAGGCAAATGTATCCATTTGGGAGAGAGCTAGAAATAAGAAGGCTCTTTCTGCAGGCTCGGTGGGGAAGAGTCAGAGAGCTACATGCCTGAGGCATCTTTCCCCCTCCTTCGCTCATTGTGTTCCCTAACTTCTAATTCTCTGCCAGGCCAGGCCCTGTTTCTTTTACTGCCAACCCCCCTGACCCCTCGTCTTCCACCTACTTCCTGCTCTATTATGCCTTCTCCTTTTTTGCTCTCTTCTATGGCCCATTGAAAAGGAATGCAGGCCTAGCTAAGCCTCATGAAGGAAATCTACCAACAAAAGATGCATTCCTCGCTTATGGGAGGTGCTGTGAGATGAGCAAGAAGGGCTGAAGGGGTGATTGGGTTGTTGAGTCGGGAAGCACCAGAGGCGTAGCCAGGATTGTCTAGCAAATGGGACCTGATGCTAATGTAGTTGGGCCCACTGCACTGCCAAAAATATCTGTAAATACCCACACAGCGCTGCTGAGTGGGCATTTACAGATTTTGGGTGGGCCTTGCCCCTCAGGCCCTACCCTGCCTACGCCTCTGCTCTCTCCCCCAGGGCAAAGAGTGGGAAAGGCTCGCTACAGCAAGAGTCTTTCAAATCTTTCATTTTTGAGAGCAGAGTGTTTACATTTAAAAATCTTGACCAAGCAGCAATACCAAAGCATACAGTAGTAGAGGACAGAAGACTGCCCTGCACATATCAGTACACCCCAATGACAAAGGCAAAGATTTAACTGACCTGCTTAGCGATCAGTGGCTGACACCTCACAATGAGTATCATCTCTCTGTGAAGCAAAACATCCTCTGAATTGGGGTGAAAGATAGATCTAATGTGCCAAAGGAAGGCAACATGGAAATTCAGTGTTCTGCCCTCAGAGGAAGGAGGGTCGACAGCCCAATGGGTTAATGCACCTACTGCAGCCTCCTATGTGTAGCCTGCAGGCGACACATTCAGTTGCTGGTGAGATGCTGATAAGGTTTGCTTGCTATGCAGGGGCAGGGGGTCACCTCACAGCGCCTCGAGAAGGTGTCCTGTTTGAGTCCCTGTGCAAATATCTTCTCAACCATGACCCGTAGGTTACGCTTTTCCCCTCGTTTTTTCCAGTCAGTTGGGGCCAGAGAGACAAGCTTTTCTATGGGCGTTGCCAAGGCCAGAGTGCAGAAAACAAAGGCACAATTGTTAGTAGGAATGCAGGTATTGAAGGGACATTAGCTGTTGGCTGATCGCACAGGGCAATTCATACCCATTTTCAAAAGAAAAAATAAATAAAAAATGCGTTGCAGATTCCAGACACTGGATTAGAACTCAGGTCTCCAACATTCAAACCCCAAACACTTACCACTTGAGCCACTGGTGGCTGTGCTTATGAGAGTTGCTTTTGGGCGCATATATCTTACTTCTGCATGCCCCTGTGAGCACACTCATTTGCATTGTGAAACATGTTCACTGAAGAAAATGAGGATAGAACATCTGGCCTTCAGCTCCCCCAAATATCAGCTAACTGCTGTGGCCTAGAGGTTAAGTGCTTGTGTTACAGCGCTGGGGGTCTGGGTTCGAGTCCTGCTTTCGGCACTTAAACGGAATAGTGGGGTAATCTCCTTGTACAGTTGCTGTGCAAACATAGCAGAGAAGTGGGACTGAGGGAGTGCAGGCTAAAGGTGGGGCATGCTAAAGGGAGAGGTAGGGGTGGATGCACGAATCCCTGTGGAGAGGAGGCGGGGCTGGCTGAGTGGGGGTAGGTCTAGAAGGGCATGGCGTAGGTTCCCTGGTAAAGGAAGGGAGGAAGAAAGCATAGAGGAAGTGCAGGATATAAAGGAGGAGGCAGGTTAGGCTAAAGGGTAGTGCCGGATGTGGAAAAAAATGTTGGCCCATTGTGGGGGGTCCATTCCATACTCCACTGGGCACCCTTTTACTCCCCTCCTCAATGGCCCCTTTCCCCACATTAGGACCCTCCTTTACACACAACCCCCTCCACTATTCAGGGCCCTATTCCCCCCCTCACACCGTACCCAGGGCCCACTTTATCCTACATCCCCATGCTTCTCTCGTCCTTCCCCCCTCTCACCCAGCCCCCTCCTCTTCTCCACAGGGACCCCTTCATCCAGCCCTACCTTCCCTTTTTGCCTGCCCCGCCTCCTCCTTTATTTACTCTGCACTTCCTCTCCCCCACCTCCACAGTCCTGCTTCTCTGCTTTCTTCCAACCTCCCTTTACCAGGGAACTCATTACATAACCACCAAACCTTTTAGAAGGACTCTGGGTCCCCTCAACTGATTACCCAACTATACCGTTTCTGTGCCGAAAGCAGGACTCGGACCCAGGCCCCCAGCGCTGTAACGCAAGCACTTAACCTCTAGGCCACTGCAGTTAGCTTGTGTTTGGTGGAGCGCCAGGGTGGGTGGGGGGATTCAGATGTTCTATCCTCCTTGGCTTCAGTGAACATGTTTCACAACTGAAATGGGTATGCTCACGGGGGCATGCAGGAGAAAGATATATATGCCCAAAAGCTAACCTCAAAACTACAGCCACCAGTGGCTCAGGTGCTAAGTGCTTGCTCTTAGAATGCTGGAGACCTGAGTTCTAATCCAATGTCTGCAATCTGCTGGGCATGTTTTTTTTTTAATTAAAAAAATATATTTTTTCATTGAAAATGGGTATGTATTGCCCTGCGCGATCAGCCAACAGCTAATGCCCCTTCAATACCTGCATTCCTACTAACAGTTGGGCCTTTGTTTTCTGCATTGTGGCCTAGGTAGCGCCCATGCAAAAGTTTGTCTCTCTGGCCCCAATTGACTGGAAAAAAACGAGGGGAAAAGGTGTAATCCACGGGTCATGGTTGATACAATAATTTCCCTGGGACTCAAACAGGACACCTTCTCAAGGTGCTGTGAGGTGACCACCAGCCCCTGCATAGCAAACAAACCTGTATCAGCATGTCACCAGCAACTGAATGTGTCGCCTGCAGGCTACACATAGGAGGCTGCAGTAGGTGATTTAACCCATTGGGCTGTCGACCCTCCTTCCTCTGAGAGCAGGAAAGTGAATTTCCATGTTGCCTTGCTTTGGCACATTAGATCTATCTTTCAACCCAATTCAGAGGATGTTTTGCTTCACGGAGAAATGATAATCATTGTGAGGTGTCAGCCACTAATAGCTAAGCAGGTCAGTTAAATCTTTGACTTTGTCATTGGGGTGTACTGATATGCGCAGGGCAGTCTTCTGTCCTGTGCTACTGTATGCTTTCGTATTGCTGCTTGTTCAAGATTCCTAAATGTAAACACTCTGCTCTCAAAAGTGAAAGATTTGAAAGACTCTTGATGCAACAAGCATTTCCCACTCTTTGCCCTGGGGGTGAGAGGGCTGCTTTCTGCCTTTAACACCCTCAATTTGGGAGTGGCTGGCTCCACCACTGAGAATGAGGGCCTAATCCTGGTCGGAAACGGACAGAGGTCTGCGCCCTGCGTCCTCCACGCGTCCCTAACGCTCCCAAACGCGACCACAGCCCTTTACGGGCACAGCCCTATGTCCGGTGCAGCCTCTATGGTGCAGCCACCCAGGTAGCTTAGGGTTAGGATATGTGCTCTTCAAGATAAGCCTGGCCAACCAGGCCCTGGAGAGTGTCACAGCATGCTCTGTAATTCCCTAGTGATGGTGGCCTTGGTGACGATGATTTTGCTGGAATACTGATGCCTTTTTTCCTCCCAGAAGCCCCAGAAGCCTAGTGAAATGAAGGGGTGTGCACCTCTCACTGGCCTCTGTTTACCCTCTGGCTAACTGAAAGGAGTTCTGGGCTCTCCAGGCAAATGTATCCATTTGGGAGAGAGCTAGAAATAAGAAGGCTCTTTCTGCAGGCTCGGTGGGGAAGAGTCAGAGAGCTACATGCCTGAGGCATCTTTCCCCCTCCTTCGCTCATTGTGTTCCCTAACTTCTAATTCTCTGCCAGGCCAGGCCCTGTTTCTTTTACTGCCAACCCCCCTGACCCCTCGTCTTCCACCTACTTCCTGCTCTATTATGCCTTCTCCTTTTTTGCTCTCTTCTATGGCCCATTGAAAAGGAATGCAGGCCTAGCTAAGCCTCATGAAGGAAATCTACCAACAAAAGATGCATTCCTCGCTTATGGGAGGTGCTGTGAGATGAGCAAGAAGGGCTGAAGGGGTGATTGGGTTGTTGAGTCGGGAAGCACCAGAGGCGTAGCCAGGATTGTCTAGCAAATGGGACCTGATGCTAATGTAGTTGGGCCCACTGCACTGCCAAAAATATCTGTAAATACCCACACAGCGCTGCTGAGTGGGCATTTACAGATTTTGGGTGGGCCTTGCCCCTCAGGCCCTACCCTGCCTACGCCTCTGCTCTCTCCCCCAGGGCAAAGAGTGGGAAAGGCTCGCTACAGCAAGAGTCTTTCAAATCTTTCATTTTTGAGAGCAGAGTGTTTACATTTAAAAATCTTGACCAAGCAGCAATACCAAAGCATACAGTAGTAGAGGACAGAAGACTGCCCTGCACATATCAGTACACCCCAATGACAAAGGCAAAGATTTAACTGACCTGCTTAGCGATCAGTGGCTGACACCTCACAATGAGTATCATCTCTCTGTGAAGCAAAACATCCTCTGAATTGGGGTGAAAGATAGATCTAATGTGCCAAAGGAAGGCAACATGGAAATTCAGTGTTCTGCCCTCAGAGGAAGGAGGGTCGACAGCCCAATGGGTTAATGCACCTACTGCAGCCTCCTATGTGTAGCCTGCAGGCGACACATTCAGTTGCTGGTGAGATGCTGATAAGGTTTGCTTGCTATGCAGGGGCAGGGGGTCACCTCACAGCGCCTCGAGAAGGTGTCCTGTTTGAGTCCCTGTGCAAATATCTTCTCAACCATGACCCGTAGGTTACGCTTTTCCCCTCGTTTTTTCCAGTCAGTTGGGGCCAGAGAGACAAGCTTTTCTATGGGCGTTGCCAAGGCCAGAGTGCAGAAAACAAAGGCACAATTGTTAGTAGGAATGCAGGTATTGAAGGGACATTAGCTGTTGGCTGATCGCACAGGGCAATTCATACCCATTTTCAAAAGAAAAAATAAATAAAAAATGCGTTGCAGATTCCAGACACTGGATTAGAACTCAGGTCTCCAACATTCAAACCCCAAACACTTACCACTTGAGCCACTGGTGGCTGTGCTTATGAGAGTTGCTTTTGGGCGCATATATCTTACTTCTGCATGCCCCTGTGAGCACACTCATTTGCATTGTGAAACATGTTCACTGAAGAAAATGAGGATAGAACATCTGGCCTTCAGCTCCCCCAAATATCAGCTAACTGCTGTGGCCTAGAGGTTAAGTGCTTGTGTTACAGCGCTGGGGGTCTGGGTTCGAGTCCTGCTTTCGGCACTTAAACGGAATAGTGGGGTAATCTCCTTGTACAGTTGCTGTGCAAACATAGCAGAGAAGTGGGACTGAGGGAGTGCAGGCTAAAGGTGGGGCATGCTAAAGGGAGAGGTAGGGGTGGATGCACGAATCCCTGTGGAGAGGCGGCGGGGCTGGCTGAGTGGGGGTAGGTCTAGAAGGGCATGGCGTAGGTTCCCTGGTAAAGGAAGGGAGGAAGAAAGCATAGAGGAAGTGCAGGATATAAAGGAGGAGGCAGGTTAGGCTAAAGGGTAGTGCCGGATGTGGAAAAAAATGTTGGCCCATTGTGGGGGGTCCATTCCATACTCCACTGGGCACCCTTTTACTCCCCTCCTCAATGGCCCCTTTCCCCACATTAGGACCCTCCTTTACACACAACCCCCTCCACTATTCAGGGCCCTATTCCCCCCCTCACACCGTACCCAGGGCCCACTTTATCCTACATCCCCATGCTTCTCTCGTCCTTCCCCCCTCTCACCCAGCCCCCTCCTCTTCTCCACAGGGACCCCTTCATCCAGCCCTACCTTCCCTTTTTGCCTGCCCCGCCTCCTCCTTTATTTACTCTGCACTTCCTCTCCCCCACCTCCACAGTCCTGCTTCTCTGCTTTCTTCCAACCTCCCTTTACCAGGGAACTCATTACATAACCACCAAACCTAACTGATTACCCAACTATACCGTTTCTGTGCCGAAAGCAGGACTCGGACCCAGGCCCCCAGCGCTGTAACGCAAGCACTTAACCTCTAGGCCACTGCAGTTAGCTTGTGTTTGGTGGAGCGCCAGGGTGGGTGGGGGGGTCAGATGTTCTATCCTCCTTGGCTTCAGTGAACATGTTTCACAACTGAAATGGGTATGCTCACGGGGGCATGCAGGAGAAAGATATATATGCCCAAAAGCTAACCTCAAAAATACAGCTACCAGTGGCTCAGGTGCTAAGTGCTTGCTCTTAGAATGCTGGAGACCTGAGTTCTAATCCAATGTCTGCAATCTGCTGGGCATGTTTTTTTTTTAATTAAAAAAATATATTTTTTCATTGAAAATGGGTATGTATTGCCCTGCGCGATCAGCCAACAGCTAATGCCCCTTCAATACCTGCATTCCTACTAACAGTTGGGCCTTTGTTTTCTGCATTGTGGCCTAGGTAGCGCCCATGCAAAAGTTTGTCTCTCTGGCCCCAATTGACTGGAAAAAAACGAGGAGAAAAGGTGTAATCTACGGGTCATGGTTGATACAATAATTTCCCTGGGACTCAAACAGGACACCTTCTCAAGGTGCTGTGAGGTGACCACCAGCCCCTGCATAGCAAACAAACCTGTATCAGCATGTCACCAGCAACTGAATGTGTCGCCTGCAGGCTACACATAGGAGGCTGCAGTAGGTGATTTAACCCATTGGGCTGTCGACCCTCCTTCCTCTGAGAGCAGGAAAGTGAATTTCCATGTTGCCTTCCTTTGGCACATTAGATCTATCTTTCAACCCAATTCAGAGGATGTTTTGCTTCACAGAGAAATGATAATCATTGTGAGGTGTCAGCCACTAATAGCTAAGCAGGTCAGTTAAATCTTTGACTTTGTCATTGGGGTGTACTGATATGCGCAGGGCAGTCTTCTGTCCTGTGCTACTGTATGCTTTCGTATTGCTGCTTGTTCAAGATTCCTAAATGTAAACACTCTGCTCTCAAAAGTGAAAGATTTGAAAGACTCTTGATGCAACAAGCATTTCCCACTCTTTGCCCTGGGGGTGAGAGGGCTGCTTTCTGCCTTTAACACCCTCAATTTGGAAAGTGGCTGGCTCCACCACTGAGAATGAAGGCCTAATCCTGGTCGGAAACGGACAGAGGTCTGCGCCCTGCGTCCTCCACGCGTCCCTAACGCTCCCAAACGCGACCACAGCCCTTTACGGGCACAGCCCTATGTCCGGTGCAGCCTCTATGGTGCAGCCACCCAGGTAGCTTAGGGTTAGGATATGTGCTCTTCAAGATAAGCCTGGCCAACCAGGCCCTGGAGAGTGTCACAGCATGCTCTGTAATTCCCTAGTGATGGTGGCCTTGGTGACGATGATTTTGCTGGAATACTGATGCCTTTTTTCCTCCCAGAAGCCCCAGAAGCCTAGTGAAATGAAGGGGTGTGCACCTCTCACTGGCCTCTGTTTACCCTCTGGCTAACTGAAAGGAGTTCTGGGCTCTCCAGGCAAATGTATCCATTTGGGAGAGAGCTAGAAATAAGAAGGCTCTTTCTGCAGGCTCGGTGGGGAAGAGTCAGAGAGCTACATGCCTGAGGCATCTTTCCTCCTCCTTTGCTCATTGTGTTCCCTAACTTCTAATTCTCTGCCAGGCCAGGCCCTGTTTCTTTTACTGCCAACCCCCCTGACCCCTCGTCTTCCACCTACTTCCTGCTCTATTATGCCTTCTCCTTTTTTGCTCTCTTCTATGGCCCATTGAAAAGGAATGCAGGCCTAGCTAAGCCTCATGAAGGAAATCTACCAACAAAAGATGCATTCCTCGCTTATGGGAGGTGCTGTGAGATGAGCAAGAAGGGCTGAAGGGGTGATTGGGTTGTTGAGTCGGGAAGCACCAGAGGCGTAGCCAGGATTGTCTAGCAAATGGGACCTGATGCTAATGTAGTTGGGCCCACTGCACTGCCAAAAATATCTGTAAATACCCACACAGCGCTGCTGAGTGGGCATTTACAGATTTTGGGTGGGCCTTGCCCCTCAGGCCCTACCCTGCCTACGCCTCTGCTCTCTCCCCCAGGGCAAAGAGTGGGAAAGGCTCGCTACAGCAAGAGTCTTTCAAATCTTTCATTTTTGAGAGCAGAGTGTTTACATTTAAAAATCTTGACCAAGCAGCAATACCAAAGCATACAGTAGTAGAGGACAGAAGACTGCCCTGCACATATCAGTACACCCCAATGACAAAGGCAAAGATTTAACTGACCTGCTTAGCGATCAGTGGCTGACACCTCACAATGAGTATCATCTCTCTGTGAAGCAAAACATCCTCTGAATTTGGGTGAAAGATAGATCTAATGTGCCAAAGGAAGGCAACATGGAAATTCAGTGTTCTGCCCTCAGAGGAAGGAGGGTCGACAGCCCAATGGGTTAATGCACCTACTGCAGCCTCCTATGTGTAGCCTGCAGGCGACACATTCAGTTGCTGGTGAGATGCTGATAAGGTTTGCTTGCTATGCAGGGGCAGGGGGTCACCTCACAGCGCCTCGAGAAGGTGTCCTGTTTGAGTCCCTGTGCAAATATCTTCTCAACCATGACCCGTAGGTTACGCTTTTCCCCTCGTTTTTTCCAGTCAGTTGGGGCCAGAGAGACAAGCTTTTCTATGGGCGTTGCCAAGGCCAGAGTGCAGAAAACAAAGGCACAATTGTTAGTAGGAATGCAGGTATTGAAGGGACATTAGCTGTTGGCTGATCGCACAGGGCAATTCATACCCATTTTCAAAAGAAAAAATAAATAAAAAATGCGTTGCAGATTCCAGACACTGGATTAGAACTCAGGTCTCCAACATTCAAACCCCAAACACTTACCACTTGAGCCACTGGTGGCTGTGCTTATGAGAGTTGCTTTTGGGCGTATATATCTTACTTCTGCATGCCCCTGTGAGCACACTCATTTGCATTGTGAAACATGTTCACTGAAGAAAATGAGGATAGAACATCTGGCCTTCAGCTCCCCCAAATAGCAGCTAACTGCTGTGGCCTAGAGGTTAAGTGCTTGTGTTACAGCGCTGGGGGTCTGGGTTCGAGTCCTGCTTTCGGCACTTAAACGGAATAGTGGGGTAATCTCCTTGTACAGTTGCTGTGCAAACATAGCAGAGAAGTGTGACTGAGGGAGTGCAGGCTAAAGGTGGGGCATGCTAAAGGGAGAGGTAGGGGTGGATGCACGAATCCCTGTGGAGAGGAGGCGGGGCTGGCTGAGTGGGGGTAGGTCTAGAAGGGCATGGCGTAGGTTCCCTGGTAAAGGAAGGGAGGAAGAAAGCATAGAGGAAGTGCAGGATATAAAGGAGGAGGCAGGTTAGGCTAAAGGGTAGTGCCGGATGTGGAAAAAAATGTTGGCCCATTGTGGGGGGTCCATTCCATACTCCACTGTGCACCCTTTTACTCCCCTTCACCACATTAGGACCCTCCTTTACACACAACCCCCTCCACTATTCAGGGCCCTATTCCCCCCCTCACACCGTACCCAAGGCCCACTTTATCCTACATCCCCATGCTTCTCTCGTCCTTCCCCCCTCTCACCCAGCCCCCTCCTCTTCTCCACAGGGACCCCTTCATCCAGCCCTACCTTCCCTTTTTGCCTGCCCCGCCTCCTCCTTTATTTACTCTGCACTTCCTCTCCCCCACCTCCACAGTCCTGCTTCTCTGCTTTCTTCCAACCTCCCTTTACCAGGGAACTCATTACATAACCACCAAACCTTTTAGAAGGACTCTGGGTCCCCTCAACTGATTACCCAACTATACCATTTCTGTGCCGAAAGCAGGACTCGGACCCAGGCCCCCAGCGCTGTAACGAAAGCACTTAACCTCTAGGCCACTGCAGTTAGCTTATGTTTGGTGGAGCGCCAGGGTGGGTGGGGGGTTCAGATGTTCTATCCTCCTTGGCTTCAGTGAACATGTTTCACAACTGAAATGGGTATGCTCACGGGGGCATGCAGGAGAAAGATATATATGCCCAAAAGCTAACCTCAAAAATACAGCCACCAGTGGCTCAGGTGCTAAGTGCTTGCTCTTAGAATGCTGGAGACCTGAGTTCTAATCCAATGTCTGCAATCTGCTGGGCATGTTTTCTTTTTAATTAAAAAAATATATTTTTTCATTGAAAATGGGTATGTATTGCCCTGCGCGATCAGCCAACAGCTAATGCCCCTTCAATACCTGCATTCCTACTAACAGTTGGGCCTTTGTTTTCTGCATTGTGGCCTAGGTAGCGCCCATGCAAAAGTTTGTCTCTCTGGCCCCAATTGACTGGAAAAAAACGAGGGGAAAAGGTGTAATCCACGGGTCATGGTTGATACAATATTTTCCCTGGGACTCAAACAGGACACCTTCTCAAGGTGCTGTGAGGTGACCACCAGCCCCTGCATAGCAAACAAACCTGTATCAGCATGTCACCAGCAACTGAATGTGTCGCCTGCAGGCTACACATAGGAGGCTGCAGTAGGTGATTTAACCCATTGGGCTGTCGACCCTCCTTCCTCTGAGAGCAGGAAAGTGAATTTCCATGTTGCCTTCCTTTGGCACATTAGATCTATCTTTCAACCCAATTCAGAGGATGTTTTGATTCACAGAGAAATGATAATCATTGTGAGGTGTCAGCCACTAATAGCTAAGCAGGTCAGTTAAATCTTTGACTTTGTCATTGGGGTGTACTGATATGCGCAGGGCAGTCTTCTGTCCTGTGCTACTGTATGCTTTCGTATTGCTGCTTGTTCAAGATTCCTAAATGTAAACACTCTGCTCTCAAAAGTGAAAGATTTGAAAGACTCTTGATGCAACAAGCATTTCCCACTCTTTGCCCTGGGGGTGAGAGGGCTGCTTTCTGCCTTTAACACCCTCAATTTGGGAGTGGCTGGCTCCACCACTGAGAATGAGGGCCTAATCCTGGTCGGAAACGGACAGAGGTCTGCGCCCTGCGTCCTCCACGCGTCCCTAACGCTCCCAAACGCGACCACAGCCCTTTACGGGCACAGCCCTATGTCCGGTGCAGCCTCTATGGTGCAGCCACCCAGGTAGCTTAGGGTTAGGATATGTGCTCTTCAAGATAAGCCTGGCCAACCAGGCCCTGGAGAGTGTCACAGCATGCTCTGTAATTCCCTAGTGATGGTGGCCTTGGTGACGATGATTTTGCTGGAATACTGATGCCTTTTTTCCTCCCAGAAGCCCCAGAAGCCTAGTGAAATGAAGGGGTGTGCACCTCTCACTGGCCTCTGTTTACCCTCTGGCTAACTGAAAGGAGTTCTGGGCTCTCCAGGCAAATGTATCCATTTGGGAGAGAGCTAGAAATAAGAAGGCTCTTTCTGCAGGCTCGGTGGGGAAGAGTCAGAGAGCTACATGCCTGAGGCATCTTTCCCCCTCCTTCGCTCATTGTGTTCCCTAACTTCTAATTCTCTGCCAGGCCAGGCCCTGTTTCTTTTACTGCCAACCCCCCTGACCCCTCGTCTTCCACCTACTTCCTGCTCTATTATGCCTTCTCCTTTTTTGCTCTCTTCTATGGCCCATTGAAAAGGAATGCAGGCCTAGCTAAGCCTCATGAAGGAAATCTACCAACAAAAGATGCATTCCTCGCTTATGGGAGGTGCTGTGAGATGAGCAAGAAGGGCTGAAGGGGTGATTGGGTTGTTGAGTCGGGAAGCACCAGAGGCGTAGCCAGGATTGTCTAGCAAATGGGACCTGATGCTAATGTAGTTGGGCCCACTGCACTGCCAAAAATATCTGTAAATACCCACACAGCGCTGCTGAGTGGGCATTTACAGATTTTGGGTGGGCCTTGCCCCTCAGGCCCTACCCTGCCTACGCCTCTGCTCTCTCCCCCAGGGCAAAGAGTGGGAAAGGCTCGCTACAGCAAGAGTCTTTCAAATCTTTCATTTTTGAGAGCAGAGTGTTTACATTTAAAAATCTTGACCAAGCAGCAATACCAAAGCATACAGTAGTAGAGGACAGAAGACTGCCCTGCACATATCAGTACACCCCAATGACAAAGGCAAAGATTTAACTGACCTGCTTAGCGATCAGTGGCTGACACCTCACAATGAGTATCATCTCTCTGTGAAGCAAAACATCCTCTGAATTGGGGTGAAAGATAGATCTAATGTGCCAAAGGAAGGCAACATGGAAATTCAGTGTTCTGCCCTCAGAGGAAGGAGGGTCGACAGCCCAATGGGTTAATGCACCTACTGCAGCCTCCTATGTGTAGCCTGCAGGCGACACATTCAGTTGCTGGTGAGATGCTGATAAGGTTTGCTTGCTATGCAGGGGCAGGGGGTCACCTCACAGCGCCTCGAGAAGGTGTCCTGTTTGAGTCCCTGTGCAAATATCTTCTCAACCATGACCCGTAGGTTACGCTTTTCCCCTCGTTTTTTCCAGTCAGTTGGGGCCAGAGAGACAAGCTTTTCTATGGGCGTTGCCAAGGCCAGAGTGCAGAAAACAAAGGCACAATTGTTAGTAGGAATGCAGGTATTGAAGGGACATTAGCTGTTGGCTGATCGCACAGGGCAATTCATACCCATTTTCAAAAGAAAAAATAAATAAAAAATGCGTTGCAGATTCCAGACACTGGATTAGAACTCAGGTCTCCAACATTCAAACCCCAAACACTTACCACTTGAGCCACTGGTGGCTGTGCTTATGAGAGTTGCTTTTGGGCGCATATATCTTACTTCTGCATGCCCCTGTGAGCACACTCATTTGCATTGTGAAACATGTTCACTGAAGAAAATGAGGATAGAACATCTGGCCTTCAGCTCCCCCAAATATCAGCTAACTGCTGTGGCCTAGTGGTTAAGTGCTTGTGTTACAGCGCTGGGGGTCTGGGTTCGAGTCCTGCTTTCGGCACTTAAACGGAATAGTGGGGTAATCTCCTTGTACAGTTGCTGTGCAAACATAGCAGAGAAGTGGGGCTGAGGGAGTGCAGGCTAAAGGTGGGGCATGCTAAAGGGAGAGGTAGGGGTGGATGCACGAATCCCTGTGGAGAGGAGGCGGGGCTGGCTGAGTGGGGGTAGGTCTAGAAGGGCATGGCGTAGGTTCCCTGGTAAAGGAAGGGAGGAAGAAAGCATAGAGGAAGTGCAGGATATAAAGGAGGAGGCAGGTTAGGCTAAAGGGTAGTGCCGGATGTGGAAAAAAATGTTGGCCCATTGTGGGGGGTCCATTCCATACTCCACTGGGCACCCTTTTACTCCCCTCCTCAATGGCCCCTTTCCCCACATTAGGACCCTCCTTTACACACAACCCCCTCCACTATTCAGGGCCCTATTCCCCCCCTCACACCGTACCCAGGGCCCACTTTATCCTACATCCCCATGCTTCTCTCGTCCTTCCCCCCTCTCACCCAGCCCCCTCCTCTTCTCCACAGGGACCCCTTCATCCAGCCCTACCTTCCCTTTTTGCCTGCCCCGCCTCCTCCTTTATTTACTCTGCACTTCCTCTCCCCCACCTCCACAGTCCTGCTTCTCTGCTTTCTTCCAACCTCCCTTTACCAGGGAACTCATTACATAACCACCAAACCTAACTGATTACCCAACTATACCGTTTCTGTGCCGAAAGCAGGACTCGGACCCAGGCCCCCAGCGCTGTAACGCAAGCACTTAACCTCTAGGCCACTGCAGTTAGCTTGTGTTTGGTGGAGCGCCAGGGTGGGTGGGGGGGTCAGATGTTCTATCCTCCTTGGCTTCAGTGAACATGTTTCACAACTGAAATGGGTATGCTCACGGGGGCATGCAGGAGAAAGATATATATGCCCAAAAGCTAACCTCAAAAATACAGCTACCAGTGGCTCAGGTGCTAAGTGCTTGCTCTTAGAATGCTGGAGACCTGAGTTCTAATCCAATGTCTGCAATCTGCTGGGCATGTTTTTTTTTTAATTAAAAAAATATATTTTTTCATTGAAAATGGGTATGTATTGCCCTGCGCGATCAGCCAACAGCTAATGCCCCTTCAATACCTGCATTCCTACTAACAGTTGGGCCTTTGTTTTCTGCATTGTGGCCTAGGTAGCGCCCATGCAAAAGTTTGTCTCTCTGGCCCCAATTGACTGGAAAAAAACGAGGAGAAAAGGTGTAATCTACGGGTCATGGTTGATACAATAATTTCCCTGGGACTCAAACAGGACACCTTCTCAAGGTGCTGTGAGGTGACCACCAGCCCCTGCATAGCAAACAAACCTGTATCAGCATGTCACCAGCAACTGAATGTGTCGCCTGCAGGCTACACATAGGAGGCTGCAGTAGGTGATTTAACCCATTGGGCTGTCGACCCTCCTTCCTCTGAGAGCAGGAAAGTGAATTTCCATGTTGCCTTCCTTTGGCACATTAGATCTATCTTTCAACCCAATTCAGAGGATGTTTTGCTTCACAGAGAAATGATAATCATTGTGAGGTGTCAGCCACTAATAGCTAAGCAGGTCAGTTAAATCTTTGACTTTGTCATTGGGGTGTACTGATATGCGCAGGGCAGTCTTCTGTCCTGTGCTACTGTATGCTTTCGTATTGCTGCTTGTTCAAGATTCCTAAATGTAAACACTCTGCTCTCAAAAGTGAAAGATTTGAAAGACTCTTGATGCAACAAGCATTTCCCACTCTTTGCCCTGGGGGTGAGAGGGCTGCTTTCTGCCTTTAACACCCTCAATTTGGAAAGTGGCTGGCTCCACCACTGAGAATGAAGGCCTAATCCTGGTCGGAAACGGACAGAGGTCTGCGCCCTGCGTCCTCCACGCGTCCCTAACGCTCCCAAACGCGACCACAGCCCTTTACGGGCACAGCCCTATGTCCGGTGCAGCCTCTATGGTGCAGCCACCCAGGTAGCTTAGGGTTAGGATATGTGCTCTTCAAGATAAGCCTGGCCAACCAGGCCCTGGAGAGTGTCACAGCATGCTCTGTAATTCCCTAGTGATGGTGGCCTTGGTGACGATGATTTTGCTGGAATACTGATGCCTTTTTTCCTCCCAGAAGCCCCAGAAGCCTAGTGAAATGAAGGGGTGTGCACCTCTCACTGGCCTCTGTTTACCCTCTGGCTAACTGAAAGGAGTTCTGGGCTCTCCAGGCAAATGTATCCATTTGGGAGAGAGCTAGAAATAAGAAGGCTCTTTCTGCAGGCTCGGTGGGGAAGAGTCAGAGAGCTACATGCCTGAGGCATCTTTCCTCCTCCTTTGCTCATTGTGTTCCCTAACTTCTAATTCTCTGCCAGGCCAGGCCCTGTTTCTTTTACTGCCAACCCCCCTGACCCCTCGTCTTCCACCTACTTCCTGCTCTATTATGCCTTCTCCTTTTTTGCTCTCTTCTATGGCCCATTGAAAAGGAATGCAGGCCTAGCTAAGCCTCATGAAGGAAATCTACCAACAAAAGATGCATTCCTCGCTTATGGGAGGTGCTGTGAGATGAGCAAGAAGGGCTGAAGGGGTGATTGGGTTGTTGAGTCGGGAAGCACCAGAGGCGTAGCCAGGATTGTCTAGCAAATGGGACCTGATGCTAATGTAGTTGGGCCCACTGCACTGCCAAAAATATCTGTAAATACCCACACAGCGCTGCTGAGTGGGCATTTACAGATTTTGGGTGGGCCTTGCCCCTCAGGCCCTACCCTGCCTACGCCTCTGCTCTCTCCCCCAGGGCAAAGAGTGGGAAAGGCTCGCTACAGCAAGAGTCTTTCAAATCTTTCATTTTTGAGAGCAGAGTGTTTACATTTAAAAATCTTGACCAAGCAGCAATACCAAAGCATACAGTAGTAGAGGACAGAAGACTGCCCTGCACATATCAGTACACCCCAATGACAAAGGCAAAGATTTAACTGACCTGCTTAGCGATCAGTGGCTGACACCTCACAATGAGTATCATCTCTCTGTGAAGCAAAACATCCTCTGAATTGGGGTGAAAGATAGATCTAATGTGCCAAAGGAAGGCAACATGGAAATTCAGTGTTCTGCCCTCAGAGGAAGGAGGGTCGACAGCCCAATGGGTTAATGCACCTACTGCAGCCTCCTATGTGTAGCCTGCAGGCGACACATTCAGTTGCTGGTGAGATGCTGATAAGGTTTGCTTGCTATGCAGGGGCAGGGGGTCACCTCACAGCGCCTCGAGAAGGTGTCCTGTTTGAGTCCCTGTGCAAATATCTTCTCAACCATGACCCGTAGGTTACGCTTTTCCCCTCGTTTTTTCCAGTCAGTTGGGGCCAGAGAGACAAGCTTTTCTATGGGCGTTGCCAAGGCCAGAGTGCAGAAAACAAAGGCACAATTGTTAGTAGGAATGCAGGTATTGAAGGGACATTAGCTGTTGGCTGATCGCACAGGGCAATTCATACCCATTTTCAAAAGAAAAAATAAATAAAAAATGCGTTGCAGATTCCAGACACTGGATTAGAACTCAGGTCTCCAACATTCAAACCCCAAACACTTACCACTTGAGCCACTGGTGGCTGTGCTTATGAGAGTTGCTTTTGGGCGTATATATCTTACTTCTGCATGCCCCTGTGAGCACACTCATTTGCATTGTGAAACATGTTCACTGAAGAAAATGAGGATAGAACATCTGGCCTTCAGCTCCCCCAAATAGCAGCTAACTGCTGTGGCCTAGAGGTTAAGTGCTTGTGTTACAGCGCTGGGGGTCTGGGTTCGAGTCCTGCTTTCGGCACTTAAACGGAATAGTGGGGTAATCTCCTTGTACAGTTGCTGTGCAAACATAGCAGAGAAGTGTGACTGAGGGAGTGCAGGCTAAAGGTGGGGCATGCTAAAGGGAGAGGTAGGGGTGGATGCACGAATCCCTGTGGAGAGGAGGCGGGGCTGGCTGAGTGGGGGTAGGACTAGAAGGGCATGGCGTAGGTTCCCTGGTAAAGGAAGGGAGGAAGAAAGCATAGAAGAAGTGCAGGATATCAAGGAGGAGGCAGGTTAGGCTAAAGGGTAGTGCCGGATGTGGAAAAAAATGTTGGCCCATTGTGGGGGGTCCATTCCATACTCCACTGTGCACCCTTTTACTCCCCTCCTCAATGGCCCCCTTCACCACATTAGGACCCTCCTTTACACACAACCCCCTCCACTATTCAGGGCCCTATTCCCCCCTCACATCGTACCCAGGGCCCACTTTATCCTACATCCCCATGCTTCTCTCGTCCTTCCCCCCTCTCACCCAGCCCCCTCCTCTTCTCCACAGGGACCCCTTCATCCAGCCCTACCTTCCCTTTTTGCCTGCCCCGCCTCCTCCTTTATTTACTCTGCACTTCCTCTCCCCCACCTCCACAGTCCTGCTTCTCTGCTTTCTTCCAACCTCCCTTTACCAGGGAACTCATTACATAACCACCAAACCTTTTAGAAGGACTCTGGGTCCCCTCAACTGATTACCCAACTATACCATTTCTGTGCCGAAAGCAGGACTCGGACCCAGGCCCCCAGCGCTGTAACGCAAGCACTTAACCTCTAGGCCACTGCAGTTAGCTTATGTTTGGTGGAGCGCCAGGGTGGGTGGGGGGGTCAGATGTTCTATCCTCCTTGGCTTCAGTGAACATGTTTCACAACTGAAATGGGTATGCTCACGGGGGCATGCAGGAGAAAGATATATATGCCCAAAAGCTAACCTCAAAAATACAGCCACCAGTGGCTCAGGTGCTAAGTGCTTGCTCTTAGAATGCTGGAGACCTGAGTTCTAATCCAATGTCTACAATCTGCTGGGCATGTTTTTTTTTTAATTAAAAAAATATATTTTTTCATTGAAAATGGGTATGTATTGCCCTGCGCGATCAGCCAACAGCTAATGCCCCTTCAATACCTGCATTCCTACTAACAGTTGGGCCTTTGTTTTCTGCATTGTGGCCTAGGTAGCGCCCATGCAAAAGTTTGTCTCTCTGGCCCCAATTGACTGGAAAAAAACGAGGGGAAAAGGTGTAATCTACGGGTCATGGTTGATACAATAATTTCCCTGGGACTCAAACAGGACACCTTCTCAAGGTGCTGTGAGGTGACCACCAGCCCCTGCATAGCAAACAAACCTGTATCAGCATGTCACCAGCAACTGAATGTGTCGCCTGCAGGCTACACATAGGAGGCTGCAGTAGGTGATTTAACCCATTGGGCTGTCGACCCTCCTTCCTCTGAGAGCAGGAAAGTGAATTTCCATGATGCCTTCCTTTGGCACATTAGATCTATCTTTCAACCCAATTCAGAGGATGTTTTGCTTCACAGAGAAATGATAATCATTGTGAGGTGTCAGCCACTAATAGCTAAGCAGGTCAGTTAAATCTTTGACTTTGTCATTGGGGTGTACTGATATGCGCAGGGCAGTCTTCTGTCCTGTGCTACTGTATGCTTTCGTATTGCTGCTTGTTCAAGATTCCTAAATGTAAACACTCTGCTCTCAAAAGTGAAAGATTTGAAAGACTCTTGATGCAACAAGCATTTCCCACTCTTTGCCCTGGGGGTGAGAGGGCTGCTTTCTGCCTTTAACACCCTCAATTTGGGAGTGGCTGGCTCCACCACTGAGAATGAGGGCCTAATCCTGGTCGGAAACGGACAGAGGTCTACGCCCTGCGTCCTCCACGCGTCCCTAACGCTCCCAAACGCGACCACAGCCCTTTACGGGCACAGCCCTATGTCCGGTGCAGCCTCTATGGTGCAGCCACCCAGGTAGCTTAGGGTTAGGATATGTGCTCTTCAAGATAAGCCTGGCCAACCAGGCCCTGGAGAGTGTCACAGCATGCTCTGTAATTCCCTAGTGATGGTGGCCTTGGTGACGATGATTTTGCTGGAATACTGATGCCTTTTTTCCTCCCAGAAGCCCCAGAAGCCTAGTGAAATGAAGGGGTGTGCACCTCTCACTGGCCTCTGTTTACCCTCTGGCTAACTGAAAGGAGTTCTGGGCTCTCCAGGCAAATGTATCCATTTGGGAGAGAGCTAGAAATAAGAAGGCTCTTTCTGCAGGCTCGGTGGGGAAGAGTCAGAGAGCTACATGCCTGAGGCATCTTTCCTCCTCCTTTGCTCATTGTGTTCCCTAACTTCTAATTCTCTGCCAGGCCAGGCCCTGTTTCTTTTACTGCCAACCCCCCTGACCCCTCGTCTTCCACCTACTTCCTGCTCTATTATGCCTTCTCCTTTTTTGCTCTCTTCTATGGCCCATTGAAAAGGAATGCAGGCCTAGCTAAGCCTCATGAAGGAAATCTACCAACAAAAGATGCATTCCTCGCTTATGGGAGGTGCTGTGAGATGAGCAAGAAGGGCTGAAGGGGTGATTGGGTTGTTGAGTCGGGAAGCACCAGAGGCGTAGCCAGGATTGTCTAGCAAATGGGACCTGATGCTAATTTATTTTCAAATTTGTTTATTGGCATTTTCGTTATAGTTACATATTTCAAGGTGACCGATTGGTCAGCGGCATTCAGCCTTTGTGGTCAAACAACAAACTTTACATAACATGAACATAAACAATAGAAACATTAACTATCTCCGATTCAAGGGTGGGTGATGACTGATGAGGTTGTAAGCGGGGAGGAAGCGGCCGGGCAACATGGGCACGGGTATGGGCTTTCCGAGAATGTTAATGATGGAGGGGCTTGGTTTCGAATGTCTTAGGCAATCATTCAGGTCCTGTGCTAGGACCGGTAGGTGGTTCAGGGGGGCTTATCATCCGAGGAGTGAAACAGTCTAGACATGGTGTCTTTCCAAGCAGCAAGGGCCATGCTTGACTCGTCCGTAGATCTAGCCACGCTGTCCTCCCAAGCTCTTGTTTCGGCAGTCGCCCATCTTTCGAATTCTTTGCGCCATGCCCTTTGATTTGGTCCTGCTGGCCGTTTCCATGCCATGGCGATAGTTCTTTTGGCTGTTATGCATAGCAAGTCCATCAGCTTAACCGCATATTTGAGTTTGGCCAGTCTGGGGTAGCAGCCTAGGAGGCATTCTGCTGGGGTCCATTTGTATCTGGTGACTTCTGCCTCTTCGCAGGTTTTTTTTACCGTCGACCAGAGGCTACGGGTTTTGGTACAGTTCCATAACATATGGATTAAGTCTGCTCCCTCTATCCCACACCAGGTGCACTGTGTCTGGGCGGTTTTGTTGAACTTAGCGATCCTGCTCGGGGTTAAGTAGGTACGATAGAGTACATTTAACTGGAGTAGCCGAAATCTCTGGTTTCTAGAGACCTCTTTCGGGAAGGACAGCGCTCTGCTCCATTCCTCTTCGTACAGCTCCAGTCCCATGTCTGATTCCCAGCGGGTCTTTAGTGTATCACCACAGGGATTGGGGATGTCAACAAGGAGTTTATGTACATCAAGGCCAAGAGGGGAGTGTTCTCTGGTTCTTCTGGCCAGGTGTCCCATTTTGTGCGTGCTATCTTGCGGATCTTTTGATACCACAGGAATTGGCCCGCGTGAATGCCCTCTTCCTCCTGCAACTCAGCGAACTCCCTGAATGTGCCTCCGGAGTATAGATCACCCCAGGTGTATACTCCTTTTTCCTCCCAGTGCCTAATGGTGTGGAGGGTGGTGACAGATTTGTCGAGTCCCGAGAGTATTGGCACTTCTTGGAAGTATGGTTGCTTCAGGTGTAACACCGTCTTGGTTCTGCACCATATTTTCCTGCCTAGGATTGTTAGAAAAGGCTGATCGTGTAGCAGAGTTTGAGGGGCCCAGAGCAATTCCCTCAGGTGAATTGGGGAGATCATGGCCTGTAGGAGGGGGTTCTCCGAAGTGGTCCCGTCTGCTAGCCATTTGGTTACATGGCTTAGCTGAGCTGCAAGGTAGTATTTCTCTAGACTAGGTAACTGGATCCCTCCTTGGCTGTGCGGTAATACTAAGGTAGACAGTGCCACCCGATGTCTGCCCTTACCCCATAGAAACTCCTTAATTATTGTGTCGAGAAGCTGAAAGAAGGGCTTGGTGATATAGAAGTGCACATTCTGGAACCCATATAGGAATCTAGGGAGAATGATCATCTTGGTTATTGAGGCCCTGCCCAGCATGGATAATGGAAGCTTAGACCAGAAACTTATGGATTTGCGCAATTTGGGTATCGCAGCCATCGTGTTTCGTGTATGCATTTGTTCTGGGGTGTGCATTATCTGGATCCCAAGGTAACGGAAAGAATCGGTCTCCCACATTATGCCCACTGAGGGAAGCTCTTCTGCAGATTTATTTTTCAGGGATGCTAATGGAAACATGCAGGATTTCGTTTTGCTAAATTGTATGCCCGAAACTTTGGCGTAGTTATCAAGGATCTCCAGTATTGTCGGGACATTGAGATGAGGGTCGTTAACATATATTAGGACATCGTCTGCATATAGTGAAACAATATGGTCAGTCCCGCCCAGCCTAATTCCTGCATCAAAAAACTGCTGCCTAAGGAAGATCGCAATGGGTTCTAGACCCAGGATGTAGAGCATGGGAGAAAGTGGGCAGCCCTGCCTAGTGCCCCTGCGAATTTCCCATGTGTCTGATACATATCTCCCGGATTTTATCCTGGCCCTAGGTTCATTATATAGGATCACTACCCATCTGATAAATCGTTGACCGAGCCCAAAACCTTCCAGGACCGCTATCAGCCACTCCCAATAAATGGAATCAAATGCTTTAATAGCATCCAGGGAGAGTAGTGCGAGTTGTTTTCCGCTTGTATTGGTTTCAGCTATAATGTGCTGTAGCCTGCGTAAGTTTAGGGACGTGTTACGTCCAGGTATAAAGCCGTTTTGGTCTTCATGTACTATGTCACCAATCACTTTGGACAGACGTCTCGCTAGTATTGTCGTCAGTATTTTCACATCATAGTTAAGCATGGCGAGCGGGCGGTAGTAGTCGCATTTATCGGAGGGTTTATTGGGTTTGAGCATCGGGACCAGTAAGGTTTCCCTCATACTGTCAGGTAGGATACCAGTTTCGAATGTCTCAGAAAAGACCTGGTGTAACAGGGGCGTCAGGGTGGGTTCGTATTCCTTGTAGAATTCTGGGGGGAGTCCATCGCATCCTGGGGTCTTACAAGTAGCGAGGGACCTAATAGCCTCTGTTATGTCTTCCGGTGTGATGTCGGAGTCTAGGGCTTCGGACTGCATTGGTGACAATTTGGGTAGGCCAATTTCCTCTAGGGTGTCCAATATCTGGTCCTGTGGGACCTTGTGTGTGTGGGAGTATAGTTGTGCATAGAATCGTTGGAAGGTATTGTTTATGTCTTGTTGAGTCCTGTGTTCTATGCCTTGTTCGTCTTGTAGTGCTGTAGTAGTATGCCTAGGGTGTTCTTTTTTGCAGAGCCACGCTAGTAGCCGACCTGGTCTATCGGCCTCTGCATGTGCTCTATTAGTTCTGACGCTAAAGTCGAACTTAGCCAACCTGTCCCATGCCCTGGAGCAGTCCTCCCTAAGAGAACTCAGTTCTTCCTCCCTCCCCAACGTGCCAATAGGGGTGGACTGTAGTTGTTGGACTGTCAACTCTTTCTGGTTCAGTTCCTCCCGTAGTAGTTTCCTGATGCCTCCTGCTTTTGCAATTGTTTCTCCCCGTATTACCACCTTTAGGGCATCCCATAGCGTACCTATTTGGTCCACACTGCCTGTGTTTACCGCTATATAGTTTTCTAAGGACTCCTGGAGCTCATCCCTGAAGGTCGGGTCTTTCAGAGCCTCAGCAGGCATTCTCCACATTGGGATGGGCGGTCTAGGGCTGTTGTGTTGCCAGTCTAATTGGAGTGGGGAGTGGTCGGAGATGGTCCTTCCTAAGTATTGTGCGTTAGCCGTCTGAGGCGTGTGTTCTCTGCTTATGAAAAAATAATCTAACCTCGTGTGTAGTTTGTGTGGGGATGAGTAATATGAGTATGTCCTTTCTTTTGGGTGGAGGTCCCGCCAAGCATCTATCAGATCGAATTCGTTGAGCGTTGCATTTAGGGATGAGGTGGCAGCGGGGAAGCCGCTTGCCGGTGGATAAGACCTATCTAGTTCGGGATTGTGAACGCAATTAAAATCACCACCCCACAAGAAGAGACCATCCCGATACTGTGACATCTGGGCGCTAAGTGTTTTTAAGTGAGCTGGGATATTATTGTTAGGGAAGTATGAGTTTACTATACATATTTCTCTTTGTTCCGCTGTTCCCCATATGATCAGATATCTACCTTCAGGGTCCCTCACCAACCTGCGTAGGAGAAACGGTACCTGGGGGTTGAACCAGATGAACACCCCTCTGGCGAATTTGGAGTAGGGGGCTCCGTAGCCTTGTCCCCCCCAGTGTTCTCTGAGCTTCTCATCCGCTTCAGCGGTGCAGTGAGTCTCTTGTAGGAGAGCAATGTCCACTCTCTTCCTCTGTAGGTAGGATTTAATCCTGTTCCTGCGGGGGTAGGTGCCCAGGCCCCTTACATTCCAGGTCAATAGTCTAATGTGTGCAGCCATCTTGTTTCTGTAAAACACTAAGAGAGCCCCCACTTCCACCAGTGAAGCAGATGATGGCGACCGGCATCGCCGGTTCGGCACTGTTTAGTGCGGTCCTGCCCATCCCGGCCCTCCAGCCAGTTCCCCCACCCGTCAGTTGTACTTTTGCCTTCGGAGATTTATCAACATTAACAACCTCCTTCCCGTAGGATGGATCAACAGAAAAGAACAACAGTAAACTGCCCCCAGCAGTTGTTATGAACTCACAACGCTCGGGGGCTCCCGGGCCTTCCGGTCCTCTCCAGGTCTTCCAGCCCGGGTGATGTGTAGGTATTTTACCTGCACCGCTTCGGTTGGGGTGGGTCGTCAGTGTTTTTGCACAAGAGCCTCCGAGCTCCTGCCCGATTGCGTCGCCTTCTTGGTGTGGCGATGCGATTTATTCCGAAATAGTAACCGTGGTTGATGTGTCCTTCAGCTTCTCGCGTGATCTTTGTCGTTGCCCTGGTGTTTATTGTTTCTCGCTGTACCCTCCGCATCTTCAGCCAGATTGTTGTGCTCAAGCCATAGATTTGCCGCCGCTGGGGTTTCAAGGAAGATTGCCTTCCCGTTGTGGAGCACTTTGAGTCTCGCTGGATATAGCAGCATATATTTAAGGTTGAGTTTCCTTAGAGTGGCCTTCACTGGTATAAAAGAGTTTCTCGCCCGTTGTACTACTGGGGTGTAATCAGGATACATGACTATTGACGCCGCGCCTCTTTTGATCTCTCCGCCTTCTCTCGAGAACCTCAGAATGGCCTCCCGATCCCTGAAATTTAGGATTTTAGCTATTATGGGTCTCGGATGTGAGCCGGGGGGAGGTCGCTTTTGAAGGGATCGGTGAGCTCGCTCCACAGAGAAACCCTGGGTGAGTTTGCCTGCCCCGATTTCCTGCAGGAACAGCGTTTCAATGTATTCGGTGGGGTCGGGGCCCTCTGAATCCTCCGGTATCCCCAGTATTCGGACATTGTTGCGGCGGGCTCGGCCCTCCGCATCTTCTGAGCGCGTTTCTAGCCGGGCTACTGTGGATTCCAGCTCTTTGACTTTCGCCCTGAGTTCCTGTGTGGTCTCCATTGTTTCCCGCAAAGAGGCTTCAGCAGTGACCATTCTGTCGGTTAGGTTTCGCGCGTCTTGTCTCATCAGTTGAATGTCTGATTTTATTTCGCCGATCTTGTCTTCCATGGATGTTCGCAGTGCTGCTATCGCTTGTAGGATTTGGGAGTCTCTAGGATCTGTTGCCTGAGTCGGAGATCCTTGAACAGCGCTCATCTCCTGTGGAATCTGTTGTTTTGGTCGGACTGAGGTGAAGGCATCCATTGTGACAAGTTTGGGTTTGTGCTTTGGAGGTGGCATTCCTTCTAGAGAGGGCTTTGATGAGGTGCTATATGATGTTCGCTTCAAGCTCGTCCACCAGGGCTCTTAGGAGAGTGTTCCGAGAGGTATGTGCAGTGTCCTCGCTGCCTGCAGTGGCAGCGTATCCGTTGAGTCGTTTATGCAACTGATGCCCTCGCTTCTCGTTGTTGTTGGGCCAGACCGTGTTCACATGTTTTAGGGCAGGTTCGCACAGTGTTATGGCCCCTCTCAATGGCCTGGTTCTCGCGGTGTTACTTTTATCGGGACCACTGGTTGTCGGGAATATGGGGCCGTCGTGGTTCGGTGAGCTTGTGGCCCTATGGCTCCTCAGGTCGTTTTCAGTGAGGGAGGGTGCCAGTCACTGGTTTGTTGTAGGCGCTGTCTTCCTGCATGCAGCAAGGTGCTCCCTTTCACCCATCTCGTTGCTTTAGGATAATGATCAGGTGGTTGCCAGCGGGTCGTTCCTCCTCTTGGGGGTTGCGGGGGTTATGGTGCTTTGCTAGTTTCCCCAGCCATGGGTGTATCCCTGGGCAGAATGTGGGGGAGTGTCCGCTGGGGCGAGGCCACTCCCGGCCGCCGGTGCGGGACGTTCCTTATGCTGGGGCCCGGCACTTCAGCGTTGTGTGTAGCTATCAGTCCGCGTTATATGGCTGGGCCGTGTGATGGCCCTCACCGCGGGGCTCACAGGGCCTCGTTGTGGCCTGGGTGCTTCTTGAGTGGCCCGTATCATGTGCGCAGGCCAAGTGGTAGTCGCCCGCAGGGCCCCCACCTGTCGGGTCCAAAGAAGGGCTGGAAGGCCCAGTCTGCCCCTCCGCGCGGTGTTCCTCGTCTGTTTAGGGGCCCGTAACGGCCCGGGCCACCCGCCCCGGCCTTCACCTCCTCTCTTGCAGCAGCGGTGTGTGGCGGTGTGCGCCCCGCGGCGGTCTCAGCGCAGGGATGAGAGGTGCAGTGGTCTGCTCACCGTCTGTGGCACAGATGACCAGTAGATCATCACCATCTGGAGCCGCAGGTGCCGCCTCCTTCAGTTCCCGGGCTCTCCTCGTCTGCGGGCTTCGGACGAAGTCGCGGCCGCCATTTTGGATTCTCGGGGACCGAAGCGCGGAGGTCGCGTTTTCGGTGTTGCCGGCTCCGTTTTCGTTCGGATTTTTTCTCGGGTGCAGCAGGCTTGGATGAGACAGCTGGAGGTATGCTTATTTCCGTCCTCGGTTCGGGCTGGAAGTTCCTACGAGGATCGGTCTCAGGATCAGGGCAGGAGCTCAGGAGAAGTACGTCCTCAGTCCATGAATCTAGACCACGCCCCCATGGGACCTGATGCTAGTGTAGTTGGGCCCATTGCACTGCCAAAAATATCTGTAAATACCCACACAGCGCTGCTGAGTGGGCATTTACAGATTTTGGGTGGGCCTTGCCCCTCAGGCCCTACCCTGCCTACGCCTCTGCTCTCTCCCCCAGGGCAAAGAGTGGGAAAGGCTGGCTACAGCAAGAGTCTTTCAAATCTTTCATTTTTGAGAGCAGAGTGTTTACATTTAAAAATCTTGACCAAGCAGCAATACCAAAGCATACAGTAGTAGAGGACAGAAGACTGCCCTGCACATATCAGTACACCCCAATGACAAAGGCAAAGATTTAACTGACCTGCTTAGCGATCAGTGGCTGACACCTCACAAAGAGTATCATCTCTCTGTGAAGCAAAACATCCTCTGAATTGGGGTGAAAGATAGATCTAATGTGCCAAAGGAAGGCAACATGGAAATTCAGTATTCTGCCCTCAGAGGAAGGAGGGTCGACAGCCCAATGGGTTAATGCACCTACTGCAGCCTCCTATGTGTAGCCTGCAGGCGACACATTCAGTTGCTGGTGAGATGCTGATAAGGTTTGCTTGCTATGCAGGGTCAGGGTGTCACCTCACAGCGCCTCGAGGAGGTGTCCTGTTTGAGTCCCTGTGCAAATATCTTCTCAACCATGACCCGTAGGTTACGCTTTTCCCCTCGTTTTTTCCAGTCAGTTGGGGCCAGAGAGACAAGCTTTTCTATGGGCGTTGCCAAGGCCAGAGTGCAGAAAACAAAGGCACAATTGTTAGTAGGAATGCAGGTATTGAAGGGATATTAGCTGTTGGCTGATCGCACAGGGAAATTCATACCCATTTTCAAAAGAAAAAATAAATAAAAAATGCGTTGCAGATTCCAGACACTGGATTAGAACTCAGGTCTCCAGCGTTCAAACCCCAAGCACTTACCACTTGAGCCACTGGTGGCTGTGCTTATGAGAGTTGCTTTTGGGCGTATATTTCTTACTTCTGCATGCCCCTGTGAGCACACTCATTTGCATTGTGAAACATGTTCACTGAAGAAAATGAGGATAGAACATCTGGCCTTCAGCTCCCTCAAATATCAGCTAACTGCAGTGGCCTAGAGGTTAAATGCTTGTGTTACAGCGCTGGGGGTCTGGGTTCGAGTCCTGCTTTCGGCACTTAAACGGAATAGTGGGGCAATCTCCTTGTACAGTTGCAGTGCAAACATAGCAGAGAAGTGGGACTGTGGAAGTGAGGGAGTGCAGGCTAAAGGTGGGGCATGCTAAAGGGAGAGGTAGGGGTGGATGCACGAATCCCTGTGGAGAGGAGGCGGGGCTGACTGAGTGGGGGTAGGTCTAGAAGGGCATGGCGTAGGTTCCCTGGTAAAGGAAGGGAGGAAGAAAGCATAGAGGAAGCCAGGAAGTGCAGGATATAAAGGAGGAGGCAGGTTAGGCTAAAGGGTAGTGCCGGATGTGGAAAAAAATGTTGGCCCATTGTGGGGGGTCCATTCCATACTCCACTGGGCACCCTTTTACTCCCCTCCTCAATGGCCCCTTTCCCCACATTAGGACCCTCCTTTACACACAACCCCCTCCACTATTCAGGGCCCTATTCCCCCCCCTCACACCGTACCCAGGGCCCACTTTATCCTACATCCCCATTCTTCTCTCGTCCTTCCCCCCCTCTCACCCAGCCCCCTCCTCTTCTCCACAGGGACCCCTTCATCCAGCCCTACCTTCCCTTTTTGCCTGCCCCGCCTCCTCCTTTATTTACTCTGCACTTCCTCTCCCCCACCTCCACAGTCCTGCTTCTCTGCTTTCTTCCAACCTCCCTTTACCAGGGAACTCATTACATAACCACCAAACCTTTTAGAAGGACTCTGGGTCCCCTCAACTGATTACCCAACTATACCGTTTCTGTGCCGAAAGCAGGACTCGGACCCAGGCCCCCAGCGCTGTAACGCAAGCACTTAACCTCTAGGCCACTGCAGTTAGCTTGTGTTTGGTGGAGCGCCAGGGTGGGTGGGGGGGTCAGATGTTCTATCCTCCTTGGCTTCAGTGAACATGTTTCACAACTGAAATGGGTATGCTCACGGGGGCATGCAGGAGAAAGATATAAATGCCCAAAAGCTAACCTCAAAAATACAGCCACCAGTGGCTCAGGTGCTAAGTGCTTGCTCTTAGAATGCTGGAGACCTGAGTTCTAATCCAATGTCTGCAATCTCCTGGGCATGTTTTTTTTTTAATTAAAAAAATATATTTTTTCATTGAAAATGGGTATGTATTGCCCTGCGCGATCAGCCAACAGCTAATGCCCCTTCAATACCTGCATTCCTACTAACAGTTGGGCCTTTGTTTTCTGCATTCTGGCCTAGGTAGCGCCCATGCAAAAGTTTGTCTCTCTGGCCCCAATTGACTGGAAAAAAACGAGGGGAAAAGGTGTAATCTACGGGTCATGGTTGATACAATAATTTCCCTGGGACTCAAACAGGACACCTTCTCAAGGTGCTGTGAGGTGACCACCAGCCCCTGCATAGCAAACAAACCTGTATCAGCATGTCACCAGCAACTGAATGTGTCGCCTGCAGGCTACACATAGGAGGCTGCAGTAGGTGATTTAACCCATTGGGCTGTCGACCCTCCTTCCTCTGAGAGCAGGAAAGTGAATTTCCATGTTGCCTTCCTTTGGCACATTAGATCTATCTTTCAACCCAATTCAGAGGATGTTTTGCTTCACAGAGAAATGATAATCATTGTGAGGTGTCAGCCACTAATAGCTAAGCAGGTCAGTTAAATCTTTGACTTTGTCATTGGGGTGTACTGATATGCGCAGGGCAGTCTTCTGTCCTGTGCTACTGTATGCTTTCGTATTGCTGCTTGTTCAAGATTCCTAAATGTAAACACTCTGCTCTCAAAAGTGAAAGATTTGAAAGACTCTTGATGCAACAAGCATTTCCCACTCTTTGCCCTGGGGGTGAGAGGGCTGCTTTCTGCCTTTAACACCCTCAATTGGGGAGTGGCTGGCTCCACCACTGAGAATGAGGGCCTAGTCCTGGTCGGAAACGGACAGAGGTCTGCGCCCTGCGTCCTCCACGCGTCCCTAACGCTCCCAAACGCGACCACAGCCCTTTACGGGCACAGCCCTATGTCCGGTGCAGCCTCTATGGTGCAGCCACCCAGGTAGCTTAGGGTTAGGATATGTGCTCTTCAAGATAAGCCTGGCCAACCAGGCCCTGGAGAGTGTCACAGCATGCTCTGTAATTCCCTAGTGATGGTGGCCTTGGTGACGATGATTTTGCTGGAATACTGATGCCTTTTTTCCTCCCAGAAGCCCCAGAAGCCTAGTGAAATGAAGGGGTGTGCACCTCTCACTGGCCTCTGTTTACCCTCTGGCTAACTGAAAGGAGTTCTGGGCTCTCCAGGCAAATGTATCCATTTGGGAGAGAGCTAGAAATAGGAAGGCTCTTTCTGCAGGCTCGGTGGGGAAGAGTCAGAGAGCTACATGCCTGAGGCATCTTTCCTCCTCCTTCGCTCATTGTGTTCCCTAACTTCTAATTCTCTGCCAGGCCAGGCCCTGTTTCTTTTACTGCCAACCCCCCTGACCCCTCGTCTTCCACCTACTTCCTGCTCTATTATGCCTTCTCCTTTTTTGCTCTCTTCTATGGCCCATTGAAAAGGAATGCAGGCCTAGCTAAGCCTCATGAAGGAAATCTACCAACAAAAGATGCATTCCTCGCTTATGGGAGGTGCTGTGAGATGAGCAAGAAGGGCTGAAGGGGTGATTGGGTTGTTGAGTCGGGAAGCACCAGAGGCGTAGCCAGGATTGTCTAGCAAATGGGACCTGATGCTAATGTAGTTGGGCCCATTGCACTGCCAAAAATATCTGTAAATACCCACACAGCGCTGCTGAGTGGGCATTTACAGATTTTGGGTGGGCCTTGCCCCTCAGGCCCTACCCTGCCTACGCCTCTGCTCTCTCCCCCAGGGCAAAGAGTGGGAAAGGCTCGCTACAGCAAGAGTCTTTCAAATCTTTCATTTTTGAGAGCAGAGTGTTTACATTTAAAAATCTTGACCAAGCAGCAATACCAAAGCATACAGTAGTAGAGGACAGAAGACTGCCCTGCACATATCAGTACACCCCAATGACAAAGGCAAAGATTTAACTGACCTGCTTAGCGATCAGTGGCTGACACCTCACAATGAGTATCATCTCTCTGTGAAGCAAAACATCCTCTGAATTGGGGTGAAAGATAGATCTAATGTGCCAAAGGAAGGCAACATGGAAATTCAGTGTTCTGCCCTCAGAGAAAGGAGGGTCGACAGCCCAATGGGTTAATGCACCTACTGCAGCCTCCTATGTGTAGCCTGCAGGTGACACATTCAGTTGCTGGTGAGATGCTGATAAGGTTTGCTTGCTATGCAGGGTCAGGGTGTCACCTCACAGCGCCTCGAGAAGGTGTCCTGTTTGAGTCCCTGTGCAAATATCTTCTCAACCATGACCAGTAGGTTACGCTTTTCCCCTCGTTTTTTCCAGTCAGTTGGGGCCAGAGAGACAAGCTTTTCTATGGGCGTTGCCAAGGCCAGAGTGCAGAAAACAAAGGCACAATTGTTAGTAGGAATGCAGGTATTGAAGGGACATTAGCTGTTGGCTGATCGCACAGGGCAATTCATACCCATTTTCAAAAGAAAAAATAAATAAAAAATGCGTTGCAGATTCCAGACACTGGATTAGAACTCAGGTCTCCAGCATTCAAACCCCAAGCACTTACCACTTGAGCCACTGGTGGCTGTGCTTATGAAAGTTGCTTTTGGGCGTATATATCTTACTTCTGCATGCCCCTGTGAGCACACTCATTTGCATTGTGAAACATGTTCACTGAAGAAAATGAGGATAGAACATCTGGCCTTCAGCTCCCCCAAATATCAGCTAACTGCAGTGGCCTAGAGGTTAAGTGCTTGTGTTACAGCGCTGGGGGTCTGGGTTTGAGTCCTGCTTTCGGCACTTAAACGGAATAGTGGGGTAATCTCTTTGTACAGTTGCTGTGCAAACATAGCAGAGAAGTGGGACTGTGGAAATGAGGGAGTGCAGGCTAAAGGTGGGGCATGCTAAAGGGAGAGGTAGGGGTGGATGCACGAATCCCTGTGGAGAGGAGGCGGGGCTGGCTGAGTGGGGGTAGGTCTAGAAGGGCGTGGCTTAGGTTCCCTGGTAAAGGAAGGGAGGAATAAAGCATAGAGGAAGCCAGGAAGTGCAGGATATAAAGGAGGAGGCAGGTTAGGCTAAAGGGTAGTGCCGGATGTGGAAAAAAATGTTGGCCCATTGTGGGGGGTCCATTCCATACTCCACTGGGCACCCTTTTACTCCCCTCCTCAATGGCCCCTTTCCCCACATTAGGACCCTCCTTTACACACAACCCCCTCCACTATTCAGGGCCCTATTCCCCCCTCACACCGTACCCAGGGCCCACTTTATCCTACATCCCCATGCTTCTCTCGTCCTTCCCCCCTCTCACCCAGCCCCCTCCTCTTCTCCACAGGGACCCCTTCATCCAGCCCTACCTTCTCTTTTTGCCTGCCCCGCCTCCTCCTTTATTTACTCTGCACTTCCTCTCCCCCACCTCCACAGTCCTGCTTCTCTGCTTTCTTCCAACCTCCCTTTACCAGGGAACTCATTACATAACCACCAAACCTTTTAGAAGGACTCTGGGTCCCCTCAACTGATTACCCAACTATACCGTTTCTGTGCCGAAAGCAGGACTCAAACCCAGGCCCCCAGCGCTGTAACGCAAGCACTTAACCTCTAGGCCACTGCAGTTAGCTTGTGTTTGGTGGAGCGCCAGGGGGGGTGGGGGTGGGGGGGGGGGTCAGATGTTCTATCCTCCTTGGCTTCAGTGAACATGTTTCACAACTGAAATGGGTATGCTCACGGGCGCATGCAGGAGAAAGATATATATGCCCAAAAGCTAACCTCACAAATACAGCCACCAGTGGCTCAGGTGCTAAGTGCTTGCTCTTAGAATGCTGGAGACCTGAGTTCTAATCCAATGTCTGCAATCTCCTGGGCATGTTTTTTTTTTAATTAAAAAAATATATTTTTTCATTGAAAATGGGTATGTATTGCCCTGCGCGATCAGCCAACAGCTAATGCCCCTTCAATACCTGCATTCCTACTAACAGTTGGGCCTTTGTTTTCTGCATTCTGGCCTAGGTAGCGCCCATGCAAAAGTTTGTCTCTCTGGCCCCAATTGACTGGAAAAAAACGAGGGGAAAAGGTGTAATCTACGGGTCATGGTTGATACAATAATTTCCCTGGGACTCAAACAGGACACCTTCTCGAGGTGCTGTGAGGTGACCACCAGCCCCTGTATAGCAAACAAACCTGTATCAGCATGTCACCAGCAACTGAATGTGTCGCCTGCAGGCTACACATAGGAGGCTGCAGTAGGTGATTTAACCCATTGGGCTGTCGACCCTCCTTCTTCTGAGAGCAGGAAAGTGAATTTCCATGTTGCCTTCCTTTGGCACATTAGATCTATCTTTCAACCCAATTCAGAGGATGTTTTGCTTCACAGAGAAATGATAATCATTGTGAGGTGTCAGCCACTAATAGCTAAGCAGGTCAGTTAAATCTTTGACTTTGTCATTGGGGTGTACTGATATGCGCAGGGCAGTCTTCTGTCCTGTGCTACTGTATGCTTTCGTATTGCTGCTTGTTCAAGATTCCTAAATGTAAACACTCTGCTCTCAAAAGTGAAAGATTTGAAAGACTCTTGATGCAACAAGCATTTCCCACTCTTTGCCCTGGGGGTGAGAGGGCTGCTTTCTGCCTTTAACACCCTCAATTTGGGAGTGGCTGGCTCCACCACTGAGAATGAGGGCCTAATCCTGGTCGGAAACGGACAGAGGTCTGCGCCCTGCGTCCTCCACGCGTCCCTAACGCTCCCAAACGCGACCACAGCCCTTTACGGGCACAGCCCTATGTCCGGTGCAGCCTCTATGGTGCAGCCACCCAGGTAGCTTAGGGTTAGGATATGTGCTCTTCAAGATAAGCCTGGCCAACCAGGCCCTGGAGAGTGTCACAGCATGCTCTGTAATTCCCTAGTGATGGTGGCCTTGGTGACGATGATTTTGCTGGAATACTGATGCCTTTTTTCCTCCCAGAAGCCCCAGAAGCCTAGTGAAATGAAGGGGTGTGCACCTCTCACTGGCCTCTGTTTACCCTCTGGCTAACTGAAAGGAGTTCTGGGCTCTCCAGGCAAATGTATCCATTTGGGAGAGAGCTAGAAATAGGAAGGCTCTTTCTGCAGGCTCGGTGGGGAAGAGTCAGAGAGCTACATGCCTGAGGCATCTTTCCTCCTCCTTCGCTCATTGTGTTCCCTAACTTCTAATTGCCTCGCTGAAGGCAATTCTCACGCAGGGATGTATGTCTCTAATCCAGTGCTATTACATGACTCCGATATGGATCTAAATTCAATTGCAGCGATTGGTGAAGATGGTTTAAACGATATAAATAACTTCCCGTATAGCCTGCAACCATTAGCAGTAGAACCTAATGACGATGAATGCAATCAATTACAATCTTGTATATCTAACGCTCCTCCTGCAGATGGTGAATCATTTAAAAAGCCCACCATTAGTAATACTGATGATATAGCAAATTCAGAGGAGCCAGCAGGGAATTTGGCAGCTACTAAGAAAGTTGTCAAAACTTATGTGGCATCTAATATTATTTCGGATGTTTCTTTTCTGGGCCCCGCATTGATTGGCGAATGGGAGAAACGCTGCCGGATTTCAATGACACCGAACTCACCTGTTGTATTTTTGCCTTCGGAGGTTGAACGCATCTGTTTGCATAATATTCATGATGGGCCCTCTATCAATTCATCTGCGTGTATTGATCCTTACCATCATGAACATGCAAAGCGACCTTCCTGCATCTTGCCTATATTTTGTAAAACCTCTACTGATCCAGGCCCCATTTCAGCCCCTAAACAAATGGTGAATGAGACCTTTGATGAAGATTTGTGCTACGAGATAGGGGCACGATCATCACCAGTCAAACTTCAACAATCTAATCCCAAGGATCTAATTAAAGATGATGATCTAAGTAATTTTCCGGTGATTTCATCTCTCTTAAATCTTTTGGATAAGGGTCATGACTTAACTCACATGCAAATCAACTCCCTAAAAGAAATAGTGTTAACTCTCACTAATAAGGTTTCAAAAATTGAGGGCATGCTGATTTCGCAATCTGCTGTTCAATCAGAGAAACAGGCACTTATTGATGCATGCCTACTGAAAGCTTTGTCAATCAACAACCAAACGCGCATGAATCAATTTACACAAACTGATGATTCTTCTGTAACTGTGGCATTTGATTCACGCACGTATGCAAGAGCTGTAGTGGAAGGACCAAAGGAGGTATGTTCCTCTGTGACTTATGCTGGTTCTACTGCCTTAGTGGATGAAGTGAAACAGAACTCTCGGATATTAGATGAGTTAGTTCGTTTATTAACAAGGCAACATTTAGACTTAAAATTTGGTGGGGGACGTCTTGATGAGCATGCTGATGCTATTGGTTCTGTGTCAATTCCAAAAGAGAACACACCTAATAGCCCCTCTCCCCTGGTAAATGTCATAATTGAAGCCGAAGAAGAACAACGGAGAAACAAAACTACTCTCGCTGAAAATTTGCTGAAATTTAGTGAGAAGGGAGTCATAGTGAGTACTGAGTGTGAGGACTTTGATCCTGAAGGGTCACAGGTACCTTTTATGTCACGCAAAATGAAGCGAGCTCATATTAGGGCAATTAAAAGAGAAAATAAACTGAAAAAAAAGCTATCAACACTGGATGGAAAAAAAACGAGCCAGGCTGATAGCAAAAAAAATAAAAAAAACAAAAAGAGAGAGGCTATCGCCGCTGACTTGGATGAGTTGCAGTCTTCAAATTCAAACGAAGGCTCAGCAAACGTCTCGAAGATTGACTTGACTCAACTGAATGATGAATCAAAGTTAGTCCTAAATGTGGTTCCTGCAACTGCTTCCCATTCTAATTAAAAAAAAACGAGAACCTCTGTAAAGCCATCTGTGGTAGAGTTGGGATTGGTTAATTCAGGACAGATGGCACAAGGCAGCCTTTCGACTTTTTATCCTATCATTGAAAAAAAAACCACGGTTAAGGGTCAAATGAAGGATTCTGCTCCAGATAAGCTTACCGGGGCAGTTACTAAACAAAAAAAGGCCTGCGCTATGTTGACGGAAAAAAGTTCGGCAAGGAACACAGATAATCCCCGATCTGACGAGGAATCTGAAAATAACGACAATTGTCCAGAAAGCCAAATCGTTTCAAACTATGTTGAGGGGGCATTTATAAATGCAGAAATGGAAGCTACTGATACCAGAGAATCAGTTGAGAATAAGCCTCTGCCGCCAGGCAGTAATGATAAAGAAGAAATTAATTATGTATTTGAAAGAAATGTTAGATACTTTCTAGGCTGGTCTAGTGATCAGGCAATTAATGGTAAGCAAAGGTTGAACAGATCGTTTTTGTTTAATATCTTTAGAGAGTGCCCCAATCTAAGAACCCTTCGCATGGATGATATTGAGTGGTTAAGGCTAGCAAACCATAACAATCTCAGAATGATTTGTGCCCCACATTCAGCGATGATACTCCGGTTATTGTGGGACCATAGAGAAGATTTCAAATCCAGCGGGCTAACCCTACATTTATTTAGAACGATTGAAGAAGCTGAGATATTTCTGAATGAAATGTTAGAACCTGAGGTTGTGAGTGGTACCAATCGAGCAAACTCATCAGCTGGTTCCGAACATACTGTTGAATTAATTACAAAAATTTCTGAGCTGATGGCAACCACTTCGAATATTTCTTGGTTAGCTCCCCTTATGTCCTCCATTCTTGATTTTTCTAACAAGCAAAATAAACAATAGACAAATAATGTCACAGCTCAGAAGGTTCAGAATCTCAAAATAATATCTTGGAATTGTTGTGGGAAAAGTAACCTAGAGAAATGGTCATCCCATTTTGCTTCAATGGGTCCGCACACTATTATATTCTTACAAGAAACTATGTGTGTCGACAAATTGAATATTGAGGGTTATTCCAACTTCTGTGTACCTGCTGTGAGAGGTGTAATTGGTCGACCGCTTGGAGGTATTGGTATACTCATTAACAACAACATAAATCACATTTCAAAGGTTATGTACGCAAAACACGGAGTGTTGGCAGTTGAGTCTATCCTTACAGGCGCAATGTCAAATATAATGTTATTGGTATGTGTGTACCACAACCCAGCCAATGTAGCGATTGAGGCTGCATTGGATAACATGGATGAGCTACTCGAGGAAGCCATGGTTAGAAACCCAAAATATACGATTGTAATTGGGGGCGACTTTAATGCCTTCTGTCTATCAACGTCATCTAAGTTACTTCATAAGTGCAAGTCTTCCTCGCGAGCTTCGGAATCTATGGGGAAGCGTTGGGTCTCATATCTCAAAGATTGGAATATCCAATTGCTGGAATTTCTTACTGGCGACCACAAAGGTACATGGAAGAGGGGGATTCACTCCACTTATATAGACTATTTTTTTGTCTCATCCGTATGCATGCCTTTGGTAAACAATGTTTTAATTCACAACCAAACTATGAGTGACCATTTTCCAATAAGCACAAGTATTAGATGTGACCTGGCATCTTTAAATAAAGAAGCAGCGTTGGGATTGGTGACTCTCCATCGACCACAGAATTCTGTAGGCTGGTCTCCTAAAATGTGTAGAGAGCTTTCCTTTTTGGTTCATAGAGATGTGATTCGGGTTTATAACGGGGCTGAATTGTTTTTTGATGCATGTAGAAGAGAGGATTGGAACTCCTTCGTAATTAAAAAACATATTGACTATTTAGTCCAAAAAGTTCAATCACGTAACCCATCAGGTGAGAGTGGGTACAATTTGGAAATAGCAGCAATCAAGAGGGAAAAAAATCGATCTATTCGTGCTTTAAAGAAAAAAAATCTACAATCTTATCTGTTTCACTCCACAAAGATGGGTATCTTAAACGAATATAGGCATAAAATTGCATCTATAAAGTTTAACGCAAAACTATCGGCCAATCAGCAAATGATGAAGTATCTCATCACTCATGATACCAGGAACATATGGGCAATACTCAACAATAAAAAGGGGGCGTTGTTGCATGACTTTGCCTCCCCAATTGCTGCAAGTACATGGATCGACTATTTTAAATGCAAATATAGTTTGCCTGTCCAATTTAAGATACATAACTCTGGTATACTTGAGCAACATTGTAAGGATCTTATATTATTCTCTATGAATGAAATTGTTGAGGCCATCAATCTGCTCAATTATTCCAAAGCTGCCGGGCCTGAGGGTCTACCTGCCTGTATTCTAAAAGATGACCCATATTTTTGGGGTGCGATTCTCTATACCAAATTTGTATATATTCTATCTACCAATCTCATCCCAAAATCTTGGCTTAACGCCATCATAATTCCTCTATATAAGAAAGGGAATCCAAATTTACCCTCGAATTTCAGACCAATTGCATTAATGGATGCCTCTGAAAAGGTTTTTTCTATAATTCTACTTCAACGGCTCCAAAGTTTTATTAGGAATAAGAATATATTTTCAAAGTTTCAAACAGGGTTTCGTAAGTACATGGGGACTTCGTTAAACGCTCTCATTATCTCCCACATATTTGCTCAAACCAAAATATCAGATTCTGGCACAGTCTATATGGCTGCACTTGATATGAGCAGTGCTTTTAACTCAGTCATAAGAGAGGTTTTATGGTCAAAACTCTTAAAACTTGGTTTTCCAAAAAGATTGATTCAACTGATTGCAATGCTACACAACCACACGACGTATCAAATTAGGGTAACCAGAGATGGCGCCTTAACTGCTCCTATTATGACTATGACAGGTGTCAAACAAGGCTGCAATATGGCTGCCACTTTATTTAATCTATACCTTTGTGATATGAATATGTTGTGGAATGAATCTGGTATGTTTCCTGTGAAACTAGGGGAACTGAAAATTTCATGGTTATGTTTTGCAGACGATATCTTACTATTTGATCGCACTCCTAGTGGTCTACAGTTAAAATTGAATAGTTTTGCCAAATATGCAGCCTCTCACAATCTATCACCCAATTCTTCAAAAGCACAAATTGTGGTTTTCCGAAATTTCAGAAAAATTAAATCGTACAAGTGGCAACTTAATGGCATTGATATCGAATGCGAAAACTCGATTCGTTATCTGGGGTATCCCCTAAATGTCCAGTACTCTCTCATATTTTGGCAGAAATACCTAAAAATGAAGGTTCGTCCACTTGTGTCGATGATGAAGGTCATGCTGAGAACAATCCGTGAATTTTCATTGCAACCATTGATTGATTTTTATTTATTGAAAGTGGAACCTATCCTCTTATATGGGTTAGATATATGTCTTCATGATGTCGGGGTCATATTGAATCAAATTCAGGGTAGTGTGTGGAAAAGTGTATTGGGGCTATCTACTTTAGTTCCCAATTCTATAATTAGGCACGAACTTGGTCTAGTATCTCTAGCAGCTAGATGGGTTTGGCGAAAACTATCACGCTATGCTGATATTATGGCACCTCAAAAGTACTCTCTATATGTGGACGTATATGGGTTGGTTGTGCGGTCAGAATTAAAATCCATGTGTGCTTTTGTTAATCAAATGAATTCAATTCTCGTTGATTGTGATTGCACAATTACTGACCTAGTAATGAAACTTCCAAAAGTCAAAAGAAATCTTTTTGATCGGGACTGGTCAACCACTTTAGATTGTAACAATTCATATCGTCTGTATGCGGAATATGCCAAAAGGCCACGCAGGAGAGATATGAGATCGTCGTATTTGGTGTTATGTCCTTCAAGTAAGATACGGAGAGCATATCTAAGGTTTAAACTAAATCAATATCATACACTTGAAAGAATCTACATGTGGAGCATATATAAAGGTGCCTATTCAACTCAACACTGTCGCTTTTGTGACTGTGACATTATTGAAACCATGAAACATCTTGTTATTGAATGCATTTTTTTTTAACAGGATAGGAAAAATGTATTGGGGAAATTTGCTCCGAAAGATACTGATATCTCCAAAACATCATTATGGGACAGTTGTATGTATGGAGGGTCCTTGGTACTTGTCATTTCGCTAACTCGTTTGTTGAGTAAAATTGAAAATGCGTTAGAAAATGTAAATGTCTATTACAACCCTACAAGCTAAATCTGTGCATTTTAAGGTGTGTTTTATCAAAATCGTTGGTATGTCTTGCGCAGGCCAATCTTAACATGGGTATGAGAAGGTCGCGTGAAGTTACAAATCATAAAGATACAATGTAATCTTCTGAATTAACAATGCCAAATTTTAAGTTGCAAAAGAAACGGCTGATGATCTATCTGTTTGTCATCTGAAATTTTAATGAATAACTTATGAAATTTCGAAAGTTTTGTAAAAGTTTGCCTTTTGTAAAACTATAAACAAAACGTTAATAATAAAAAAAAAAAAAATAAATAAAAAAAAAAAACTTCTAATTCTCTGCCAGGCCAGGCCCTGTTTCTTTTACTGCCAACCCCCCTGACCCCTCGTCTTCCACCTACTTCCTGCTCTATTATGCCTTCTCCTTTTTTGCTCTCTTCTATGGCCCATTGAAAAGGAATGCAGGCCTAGCTAAGCCTCATGAAGGAAATCTACCAACAAAAGATGCATTCCTCGCTTATGGGAGGTGCTGTGAGATGAGCAAGAAGGGCTGAAGGGGTGATTGGGTTGTTGAGTCGGGAAGCACCAGAGGCGTAGCCAGGATTGTCTAGCAAATGGGACCTGATGCTAATGTAGTTGGGCCCACTGCACTGCCAAAAATATCTGTAAATACCCACACAGCGCTGCTGAGTGGGCATTTACAGATTTTGGGTGGGCCTTGCCCCTCAGGCCCTACCCTGCCTACGCCTCTGCTCTCTCCCCCAGGGCAAAGAGTGGGAAAGGCTCGCTACAGCAAGAGTCTTTCAAATCTTTCATTTTTGAGAGCAGAGTGTTTACATTTAAAAATCTTGACCAAGCAGCAATACCAAAGCATACAGTAGTAGAGGACAGAAGACTGCCCTGCACATATCAGTACACCCCAATGACAAAGGCAAAGATTTAACTGACCTGCTTAGCGATCAGTGGCTGACACCTCACAATGAGTATCATCTCTCTGTGAAGCAAAACATCCTCTGAATTGGGGTGAAAGATAGATCTAATGTGCCAAAGGAAGGCAACATGGAAATTCAGTGTTCTGCCCTCAGAGGAAGGAGGGTCGACAGCCCAATGGGTTAATGCACCTACTGCAGCCTCCTATGTGTAGCCTGCAGGCGACACATTCAGTTGCTGGTGAGATGCTGATAAGGTTTGCTTGCTATGCAGGGGCAGGGGGTCACCTCACAGCGCCTCGAGAAGGTGTCCTGTTTGAGTCCCTGTGCAAATATCTTCTCAACCATGACCCGTAGGTTACGCTTTTCCCCTCGTTTTTTCCAGTCAGTTGGGGCCAGAGAGACAAGCTTTTCTATGGGCGTTGCCAAGGCCAGAGTGCAGAAAACAAAGGCACAATTGTTAGTAGGAATGCAGGTATTGAAGGGACATTAGCTGTTGGCTGATCGCACAGGGCAATTCATACCCATTTTCAAAAGAAAAAATAAATAAAAAATGCGTTGCAGATTCCAGACACTGGATTAGAACTCAGGTCTCCAACATTCAAACCCCAAGCACTTCCCACTTGAGCCACTGGTGGCTGTGCTTATGAGAGTTGCTTTTGGGCATATATATCTTACTTCTGCATGCCCCTGTGAGCACACTCATTTGCATTGTGAAACATGTTCACTGAAGAAAATGAGGATAGAACATCTGGCCTTCAGCTCCGCCAAATATCAGCTAACTGCAGTGGCCTAGAGGTTAAGTGCTTGTGTTACAGCGCTGGGGGTCTGGGTTCGAGTCCTGCTTTCGGCACTTAAACAGAATAGTGGGGTAATCTCCTTGTACAGTTGCTGTGCAAACATAGCAGAGAAGTGGGACTGTGGAAGTGAGGGAGTGCAGGCTAAAGGTGGGGCATGCTAAAGGGAGAGGTAGGGGTGGATGCACGAATCCCTGTGGAGAGGAGGCGGGGCTGGCTGAGTGGGGGTAGGTCTAGAAGGGCATGGCGTAGGTTCCCTGGTAAAGGAAGGGAGAGAGGAAGCCAGGAAGTGCAGGATATAAAGGAGGAGGTAGGTTAGGCTAAAGGGTAGTGCCGGATGTGGAAAAAAATGTTGGCCCATTGTGGGGGGTCCATTCCATACTCCACTGGGCACCCTTTTACTCCCCTCCTCAATGGCCCCTTTCCCCACATTAGGACCCTCCTTTACACACAACCCCCTCCACTATTCAGGGCCCTATTCCCCCCTCACACCGTACCCAGGGCCCACTTTATCCTACATCCCCATGCTTCTCTCGTCCTTCCCCCCTCTCACCCAGCCCCCTCCTCTTCTCCACAGGGACCCCTTCATCCAGCCCTACCTTCCCTTTTTGCCTGCCCCGCCTCCTCCTTTATTTACTCTGCACTTCCTCTCCCCCACCTCCACAGTCCTGCTTCTCTGCTTTCTTCCAACCTCCCTTTACCAGGGAACTCATTACATAACCACCAAACCTTTTAGAAGGACTCTGGGTCCCCTCAACTGATTACCCAACTATACCGTTTCTGTGCCGAAAGCAGGACTCAAACCCAGGCCCCCAGCGCTGTAACGCAAGCACTTAACCTCTAGGCCACTGCAGTTAGCTTGTGTTTGGTGGAGCGCCAGGGGGGGTGGGGGGGGTGGTCAGATGTTCTATCCTCCTTGGCTTCAGTGAACATGTTTCACAACTGAAATGGGTATGCTCACGGGGGCATGCAGGAGAAAGATATATATGCCCAAAAGGTAACCTCAAAAATACAGCCACCAGTGGCTCAGGTGCTAAGTGCTTGCTCTTAGAATGCTGGAGACCTGAGTTCTAATCCAATGTCTGCAATCTCCTGGGCATGTTTTTTTTTAATTAAAAAAATATATTTTTTCATTGAAAATGGGTATGTATTGCCCTGCGCGATCAGCCAACAGCTAATGCCCCTTCAATACCTGCATTCCTACTAACAGTTGGGCCTTTGTTTTCTGCATTCTGGCCTAGGTAGCGCCCATGCAAAAGTTTGTCTCTCTGGCCCCAATTGACTGGAAAAAAACGAGGGGAAAAGGTGTAATCTACGGGTCATGGTTGATACAATAATTTCCCTGGGACTCAAACAGGACACCTTCTCGAGGTGCTGTGAGGTGACCACCAGCCCCTGCATAGCAAACAAACCTGTATCAGCATGTCACCAGCAACTGAATGTGTCGCCTGCAGGCTACACATAGGAGGCTGCAGTAGGTGCATTAACCCATTGGGCTGTCGACCCTCCTTCCTCTGAGAGCAGGAAAGTGAATTTCCATGTTGCCTTCCTTTGGCACATTAGATCTATCTTTCAACCCAATTCAGAGGATGTTTTGCTTCACAGAGAAATGATAATCATTGTGAGGTGTCAGCCACTAATAGCTAAGCAGGTCAGTTAAATCTTTGACTTTGTCATTGGGGTGTACTGATATGCGCAGGGCAGTCTTCTGTCCTGTGCTACTGTATGCTTTCGTATTGCTGCTTGTTCAAGATTCCTAAATGTAAACACTCTGCTCTCAAAAGTGAAAGATTTGAAAGACTCTTGATGCAACAAGCATTTCCCACTCTTTGCCCTGGGGGTGAGAGGGCTGCTTTCTGCCTTTAACACCCTCAATTTGGGAGTGGCTGGCTCCACCACTGAGAATGAGGGCCTAATCCTGGTCGGAAACGGACAGAGGTCTGCGCCCTGCGTCCTCCACGCGTCCCTAACGCTCCCAAACGCGACCACAGCCCTTTACGGGCACAGCCCTATGTCCGGTGCAGCCTCTATGGTGCTGCCACCCAGGTAGCTTAGGGTTAGGATATGTGCTCTTCAAGATAAGCCTGGCCAACCAGGCCCTGGAGAGTGTCACAACATGCTCTGTAATTCCCTAGTGATGGTGGCCTTGGTGACGATGATTTTGCTGGAATACTGATGCCTTTTTTCCTCCCAGAAGCCCCAGAAGCCTAGTGAAATGAAGGGGTGTGCACCTCTCACTGGCCTCTGTTTACCCTCTGGCTAACTGAAAGGAGTTCTGGGCTCTCCAGGCAAATGTATCCATTTGGGAGAGAGCTAGAAATAGGAAGGCTCTTTCTGCAGGCTCGGTGGGGAAGAGTCAGAGAGCTACATGCCTGAGGCATCTTTCCTCATCCTTCGCTCATTGTGTTCCCTAACTTCTAATTCTCTGCCAGGCCAGGCCCTGTTTCTTTTACTGCCAACCCTCCTGACCCCTCGTCTTCCACCTACTTCCTGCTCTATTATGCCTTCTCCTTTTTTGCTCTCTTCTATGGCCCATTGAAAAGGAATGCAGGCCTAGCTAAGCCTCATGAAGGAAATCTACCAACAAAAGATGCATTCCTCGCTTATGGGAGGTGCTGTGAGATGAGCAAGAAGGGCTGAAGGGGTGATTGGGTTGTTGAGTCGGGAAGCACCAGAGGCGTAGCCAGGATTGTCTAGCAAATGTGACCTGATGCTAATGTAGTTGGGCCCACTGCACTGCCAAAAATATCTGTAAATACCCACACAGCGCTGCTGAGTGGGCATTTACAGATTTTGGGTGGGCCTTGCCCCTCAGGCCCTACCCTGCCTACGCCTCTGCTCTCTCCCCCAGGGCAAAGAGTGGGAAAGGCTCGCTACAGCAAGAGTCTTTCAAATCTTTCATTTTTGAGAGCAGAGTGTTTACATTTAAAAATCTTGACCAAGCAGCAATACCAAAGCATACAGTAGTAGAGGACAGAAGACTGCCCTGCACATATCAGTACACCCCAATGACAAAGGCAAAGATTTAACTGACCTGCTTAGCGATCAGTGGCTGACACCTCACAATGAGTATCATCTCTCTGTGAAGCAAAACATCCTCTGAATTGGGGTGAAAGATAGATCTAATGTGCCAAAGGAAGGCAACATGGAAATTCAGTGTTCTGCCCTCAGAGGAAGGAGGGTCGACAGCCCAATGGGTTAATGCACCTACTGCAGCCTCCTATGTGTAGCCTGCAGGCGACACATTCAGTTGCTGGTGAGATGCTGATAAGGTTTGCTTGCTATGCAGGGGCAGGGGGTCACCTCACAGCGCCTCGAGAAGGTGTCCTGTTTGAGTCCCTGTGCAAATATCTTCTCAACCATGACCCGTAGGTTACGCTTTTCCCCTCGTTTTTTCCAGTCAGTTGGGGCCAGAGAGACAAGCTTTTCTATGGGCGTTGCCAAGGCCAGAGTGCAGAAAACAAAGGCACAATTGTTAGTAGGAATGCAGGTATTGAAGGGACATTAGCTGTTGGCTGATCGCACAGGGCAATTCATACCCATTTTCAAAAGAAAAAATAAATAAAAAATGCGTTGCAGATTCCAGACACTGGATTAGAACTCAGGTCTCCAACATTCAAACCCCAAGCACTTCCCACTTGAGCCACTGGTGGCTGTGCTTATGAGAGTTGCTTTTGGGCATATATATCTTACTTCTGCATGCCCCTGTGAGCACACTCATTTGCATTGTGAAACATGTTCACTGAAGAAAATGAGGATAGAACATCTGGCCTTCAGCTCCGCCAAATATCAGCTAACTGCAGTGGCCTAGAGGTTAAGTGCTTGTGTTACAGCGCTGGGGGTCTGGGTTCGAGTCCTGCTTTCGGCACTTAAACAGAATAGTGGGGTAATCTCCTTGTACAGTTGCTGTGCAAACATAGCAGAGAAGTGGAAGTGAGGGAGTGCAGGCTAAAGGTGGGGCATGCTAAAGGGAGAGGTAGGGGTGGATGCACGAATCCCTGTGGAGAGGAGGCGGGGCTGGCTGAGTGGGGGTAGGTCTAGAAGGGCATGGCGTAGGTTCCCTGGTAAAGGAAGGGAGAGAGGAAGCCAGGAAGTGCAGGATATAAAGGAGGAGGTAGGTTAGGCTAAAGGGTAGTGCCGGATGTGGAAAAAAATGTTGGCCCATTGTGGGGGGTCCATTCCATACTCCACTGGGCACCCTTTTACTCCCCTCCTCAATGGCCCCTTTCCCCACATTAGGACCCTCCTTTACACACAACCCCCTCCACTATTCAGGGCCCTATTCCCCCCTCACACCGTACCCAGGGCCCACTTTATCCTACATCCCCATGCTTCTCTCGTCCTTCCCCCCTCTCACCCAGCCCCCTCCTCTTCTCCACAGGGACCCCTTCATCCAGCCCTACCTTCCCTTTTTGCCTGCCCCGCCTCCTCCTTTATTTACTCTGCACTTCCTCTCCCCCACCTCCACAGTCCTGCTTCTCTGCTTTCTTCCAACCTCCCTTTACCAGGGAACTCATTACATAACCACCAAACCTTTTAGAAGGACTCTGGGTCCCCTCAACTGATTACCCAACTATACCGTTTCTGTGCCGAAAGCAGGACTCAAACCCAGGCCCCCAGCGCTGTAACGCAAGCACTTAACCTCTAGGCCACTGCAGTTAGCTTGTGTTTGGTGGAGCGCCAGGGGGGGTGGGGGGGGTGGTCAGATGTTCTATCCTCCTTGGCTTCAGTGAACATGTTTCACAACTGAAATGGGTATGCTCACGGGGGCATGCAGGAGAAAGATATATATGCCCAAAAGGTAACCTCAAAAATACAGCCACCAGTGGCTCAGGTGCTAAGTGCTTGCTCTTAGAATGCTGGAGACCTGAGTTCTAATCCAATATCTGCAATCTCCTGGGCATGTTTTTTTTTAATTAAAAAAATATATTTTTTCATTGAAAATGGGTATGTATTGCCCTGCGCGATCAGCCAACAGCTAATGCCCCTTCAATACCTGCATTCCTACTAACAGTTGGGCCTTTGTTTTCTGCATTCTGGCCTAGGTAGCGCCCATGCAAAAGTTTGTCTCTCTGGCCCCAATTGACTGGAAAAAAACGAGGGGAAAAGGTGTAATCTACGGGTCATGGTTGATACAATAATTTCCCTGGGACTCAAACAGGACACCTTCTCGAGGTGCTGTGAGGTGACCACCAGCCCCTGCATAGCAAACAAACCTGTATCAGCATGTCACCAGCAACTGAATGTGTCGCCTGCAGGCTACACATAGGAGGCTGCAGTAGGTGCATTAACCCATTGGGCTGTCGACCCTCCTTCCTCTGAGAGCAGGAAAGTGAATTTCCATGTTGCCTTCCTTTGGCACATTAGATCTATCTTTCAACCCAATTCAGAGGATGTTTTGCTTCACAGAGAAATGATAATCATTGTGAGGTGTCAGCCACTAATAGCTAAGCAGGTCAGTTAAATCTTTGACTTTGTCATTGGGGTGTACTGATATGCGCAGGGCAGTCTTCTGTCCTGTGCTACTGTATGCTTTCGTATTGCTGCTTGTTCAAGATTCCTAAATGTAAACACTCTGCTCTCAAAAGTGAAAGATTTGAAAGACTCTTGATGCAACAAGCATTTCCCACTCTTTGCCCTGGGGGTGAGAGGGCTGCTTTCTGCCTTTAACACCCTCAATTTGGGAGTGGCTGGCTCCACCACTGAGAATGAGGGCCTAATCCTGGTCGGAAACGGACAGAGGTCTGCGCCCTGCGTCCTCCACGCGTCCCTAACGCTCCCAAACGCGACCACAGCCCTTTACGGGCACAGCCCTATGTCCGGTGCAGCCTCTATGGTGCTGCCACCCAGGTAGCTTAGGGTTAGGATATGTGCTCTTCAAGATAAGCCTGGCCAACCAGGCCCTGGAGAGTGTCACAACATGCTCTGTAATTCCCTAGTGATGGTGGCCTTGGTGACGATGATTTTGCTGGAATACTGATGCCTTTTTTCCTCCCAGAAGCCCCAGAAGCCTAGTGAAATGAAGGGGTGTGCACCTCTCACTGGCCTCTGTTTACCCTCTGGCTAACTGAAAGGAGTTCTGGGCTCTCCAGGCAAATGTATCCATTTGGGAGAGAGCTAGAAATAGGAAGGCTCTTTCTGCAGGCTCGGTGGGGAAGAGTCAGAGAGCTACATGCCTGAGGCATCTTTCCTCCTCCTTCGCTCATTGTGTTCCCTAACTTCTAATTCTCTGCCAGGCCAGGCCCTGTTTCTTTTACTGCCAACCCTCCTGACCCCTCGTCTTCCACCTACTTCCTGCTCTATTATGCCTTCTCCTTTTTTGCTCTCTTCTATGGCCCATTGAAAAGGAATGCAGGCCTAGCTAAGCCTCATGAAGGAAATCTACCAACAAAAGATGCATTCCTCGCTTATGGGAGGTGCTGTGAGATGAGCAAGAAGGGCTGAAGGGGTGATTGGGTTGTTGAGTCGGGAAGCACCAGAGGCGTAGCCAGGATTGTCTAGCAAATGGGACCTGATGCTAATGTAGTTGGGCCCACTGCACTGCCAAAAATATCTGTAAATACCCACACAGCGCTGCTGAGTGGGCATTTACAGATTTTGGGTGGGCCTTGCCCCTCAGGCCCTACCCTGCCTACGCCTCTGCTCTCTCCCCCAGGGCAAAGAGTGGGAAAGGCTCGCTACAGCAAGAGTCTTTCAAATCTTTCATTTTTGAGAGCAGAGTGTTTACATTTAAAAATCTTGACCAAGCAGCAATACCAAAGCATACAGTAGTAGAGGACAGAAGACTGCCCTGCACATATCAGTACACCCCAATGACAAAGGCAAAGATTTAACTGACCTGCTTAGCGATCAGTGGCTGACACCTCACAATGAGTATCATCTCTCTGTGAAGCAAAACATCCTCTGAATTGGGGTGAAAGATAGATCTAATGTGCCAAAGGAAGGCAACATGGAAATTCAGTGTTCTGCCCTCAGAGGAAGGAGGGTCGACAGCCCAATGGGTTAATGCACCTACTGCAGCCTCCTATGTGTAGCCTGCAGGCGACACATTCAGTTGCTGGTGAGATGCTGATAAGGTTTGCTTGCTATGCAGGGGCAGGGGGTCACCTCACAGCGCCTCGAGAAGGTGTCCTGTTTGAGTCCCTGTGCAAATATCTTCTCAACCATGACCCGTAGGTTACGCTTTTCCCCTCGTTTTTTCCAGTCAGTTGGGGCCAGAGAGACAAGCTTTTCTATGGGCGTTGCCAAGGCCAGAGTGCAGAAAACAAAGGCACAATTGTTAGTAGGAATGCAGGTATTGAAGGGACATTAGCTGTTGGCTGATCGCACAGGGCAATTCATACCCATTTTCAAAAGAAAAAATAAAGAAAAAATGCGTTGCAGATTCCAGACACTGGATTAGAACTCAGGTCTCCAACATTCAAACCCCAAGCACTTCCCACTTGAGCCACTGGTGGCTGTGCTTATGAGAGTTGCTTTTGGGCATATATATCTTACTTCTGCATGCCCCTGTGAGCACACTCATTTGCATTGTGAAACATGTTCACTGAAGAAAATGAGGATAGAACATCTGGCCTTCAGCTCCCCCAAATATCAGCTAACTGCAGTGGCCTAGAGGTTAAGTGCTTGTGTTACAGCGCTGGGGGTCTGGGTTCGAGTCCTGCTTTCGGCAATTAAACAGAATAGTGGGGTAATCTCCTTGTACAGTTGCTGTGCAAACATAGCAGAGAAGTGGGACTGTGGAAGTGAGGGAGTGCAGGCTAAAGGTGGGGCATGCTAAAGGGAGAGGTAGGGGTGGATGCACGAATCCCTGTGGAGAGGAGGTGGGGCTGGCTGAGTGGGGGTAGGTCTAGAAGGGCATGGCATAGGTTCCCTGGTAAAGGAAGGGAGAGAGGAAGGAGGAGGCAGGTTAGGCTAAAGGGTAGTGCCGGATGTGGAAAAAAATGTTGGCCCATTGTGGGGGGTCCATTCCATACTCCACTGGGCACCCTTTTACTCCCCTCCTCAATGGCCCCTTTCCCCACATTAGGACCCTCCTTTACACACAACCCCCTCCACTATTCAGGGCCCTATTCCCCCCTCACACCGTACCCAGGGCCCACTTTATCCTACATCCCCATGCTTCTCTCGTCCTTCCCCCCTCTCACCCAGCCCCCTCCTCTTCTCCACAGGGACCCCTTCATCCAGCCCTACCTTCCCTTTTTGCCTGCCCCGCCTCCTCCTTTATTTACTCTGCACTTCCTCTCCCCCACCTCCACAGTCCTGCTTCTCTGCTTTCTTCCAACCTCCCTTTACCAGGGAACTCATTACATAACCACCGAACCTTTTAGAAGGACTCTGGGTCCCCTCAACTGATTACCCAACTATACCGTTTCTGTGCCGAAAGCAGGACTCAAACCCAGGCCCCCAGCGCTGTAACGCAAGCACTTAACCTCTAGGCCACTGCAGTTAGCTTGTGTTTGGTGGAGCGCCAGGGGGGTCAGGGGGGGGGGGGTCTGTGTGGTTCAGATGTTCTATCCTCCTTGGCTTCAGTGAACATGTTTCACAACTGAAATGGGTATGCTCACGGGGGCATGCAGGAGAAAGATATATATGCCCAAAAGCTAACCTCAAAAAAACAGCCACCAGTGGCTCAGGTGCTAAGTGCTTGCTCTTAGAATGCTGGAGACCTGAGTTCTAATCCAATGTCTGCAATCTCCTGGGCATGTTTTTTTTTAATTAAAAAAATATATTTTTTCATTGAAAATGGGTATGTATTGCCCTGCGCGATCAGCCAACAGCTAATGCCCCTTCAATACCTGCATTCCTACTAACAGTTGGGCCTTTGTTTTCTGCATTCTGGCCTAGGTAGCGCCCATGCAAAAGTTTGTCTCTCTGGCCCCAATTGACTGGAAAAAAACGAGGGGAAAAGGTGTAATCTACGGGTCATGGTTGATACAATAATTTCCCTGGGACTCAAACAGGACACCTTCTCGAGGTGCTGTGAGGTGACCACCAGCCCCTGCATAGCAAACAAACCTGTATCAGCATGTCACCAGCAACTGAATGTGTCGCCTGCAGGCTACACATAGGAGGCTGCAGTAGGTGCATTAACCCATTGGGCTGTCGACCCTCCTTCCTCTGAGAGCAGGAAAGTGAATTTCCATGTTGCCTTCCTTTGGCACATTAGATCTATCTTTCAACCCAATTCAGAGGATGTTTTGCTTCACAGAGAAATGATAATCATTGTGAGGTGTCAGCCACTAATAGCTAAGCAGGTCAGTTAAATCTTTGACTTTGTCATTGGGGTGTACTGATATGCGCAGGGCAGTCTTCTGTCCTGTGCTACTGTATGCTTTCGTATTGCTGCTTGTTCAAGATTCCTAAATGTAAACACTCTGCTCTCAAAAGTGAAAGATTTGAAAGACTCTTGATGCAACAAGCATTTCCCACTCTTTGCCCTGGGGGTGAGAGGGCTGCTTTCTGCCTTTAACACCCTCAATTTGGGAGTGGCTGGCTCCACCACTGAGAATGAGGGCCTAATCCTGGTCGGAAACGGACAGAGGTCTGCGCCCTGCGTCCTCCACGCGTCCCTAACGCTCCCAAACGCGACCACAGCCCTTTACGGGCACAGCCCTATGTCCGGTGCAGCCTCTATGGTGCAGCCACCCAGGTAGCTTAGGGTTAGGATATGTGCTCTTCAAGATAAGCCTGGCCAACCAGGCCCTGGAGAGTGTCACAGCATGCTCTGTAATTCCCTAGTGATGGTGGCCTTGGTGACGATGATTTTGCTGGAATACTGATGCCTTTTTTCCTCCCAGAAGCCCCAGAAGCCTAGTGAAATGAAGGGGTGTGCACCTCTCACTGGCCTCTGTTTACCCTCTGGCTAACTGAAAGGAGTTCTGGGCTCTCCAGGCAAATGTATCCATTTGGGAGAGAGCTAGAAATAGGAAGGCTCTTTCTGCAGGCTCGGTGGGGAAGAGTCAGAGAGCTACATGCCTGAGGCATCTTTCCTCCTCCTTCGCTCATTGTGTTCCCTAACTTCTAATTCTCTGCCAGGCCAGGCCCTGTTTCTTTTACTGCCAACCCTCCTGACCCCTCGTCTTCCACCTACTTCCTGCTCTATTATGCCTTCTCCTTTTTTGCTCTCTTCTATGGCCCATTGAAAAGGAATGCAGGCCTAGCTAAGCCTCATGAAGGAAATCTACCAACAAAAGATGCATTCCTCGCTTATGGGAGGTGCTGTGAGATGAGCAAGAAGGGCTGAAGGGGTGATTGGGTTGTTGAGTCGGGAAGCACCAGAGGCGTAGCCAGGATTGTCTAGCAAATGGGACCTGATGCTAATGTAGTTGGGCCCACTGCACTGCCAAAAATATCTGTAAATACCCACACAGCGCTGCTGAGTGGGCATTTACAGATTTTGGGTGGGCCTTGCCCCTCAGGCCCTACCCTGCCTACGCCTCTGCTCTCTCCCCCAGGGCAAAGAGTGGGAAAGGCTCGCTACAGCAAGAGTCTTTCAAATCTTTCATTTTTGAGAGCAGAGTGTTTACATTTAAAAATCTTGACCAAGCAGCAATACCAAAGCATACAGTAGTAGAGGACAGAAGACTGCCCTGCACATATCAGTACACCCCAATGACAAAGGCAAAGATTTAACTGACCTGCTTAGCGATCAGTGGCTGACACCTCACAATGAGTATCATCTCTCTGTGAAGCAAAACATCCTCTGAATTGGGGTGAAAGATAGATCTAATGTGCCAAAGGAAGGCAACATGGAAATTCAGTGTTCTGCCCTCAGAGGAAGGAGGGTCGACAGCCCAATGGGTTAATGCACCTACTGCAGCCTCCTATGTGTAGCCTGCAGGCGACACATTCAGTTGCTGGTGAGATGCTGATAAGGTTTGCTTGCTATGCAGGGGCAGGGGGTCACCTCACAGCGCCTCGAGAAGGTGTCCTGTTTGAGTCCCTGTGCAAATATCGTCTCAACCATGACCCGTAGGTTACGCTTTTCCCCTCGTTTTTTCCAGTCAGTTGGGGCCAGAGAGACAAGCTTTTCTATGGGCGTTGCCAAGGCCAGAGTGCAGAAAACAAAGGCACAATTGTTAGTAGGAATGCAGGTATTGAAGGGACATTAGCTGTTGGCTGATCGCACAGGGCAATTCATACCCATTTTCAAAAGAAAAAATAAATAAAAAATGCGTTGCAGATTCCAGACACTGGATTAGAACTCAGGTCTCCAACATTCAAACCCCAAGCACTTCCCACTTGAGCCACTGGTGGCTGTGCTTATGAGTGTTGCTTTTGGGCATATATATCTTACTTCTGCATGCCCCTGTGAGCACACTCATTTGCATTGTGAAACATGTTCACTGAAGAAAATGAGGATAGAACATCTGGCCTTCAGCTCCCCCAAATATCAGCTAACTGCAGTGGCCTAGAGGTTAAGTGCTTGTGTTACAGCGCTGGGGGTCTGGGTTCGAGTCCTGCTTTCGGCACTTAAACAGAATAGTGGGGTAATCTCCTTGTACAGTTGCTGTGCAAACATAGCAGAGAAGTGGGACTGTGGAAGTGAGGGAGTGCAGGCTAAAGGTGGGGCCTGCTAAAGGGAGAGGTAGGGGTGGATGCACGAATCCCTGTGGAGAGGAGGCGGGGCTGGCTGAGTGGGGGTAGGTCTAGAAGGGCATGGCATAGGTTCCCTGGTAAAGGAAGGGAGAGAGGAAGGAGGAGGCAGGTTAGGCTAAAGGGTAGTGCCGGATGTGGAAAAAAATGTTGGCCCATTGTGGGGGGTCCATTCCATACTCCACTGGGCACCCTTTTACTCCCCTCCTCAATGGCCCCTTTCCCCACATTAGGACCCTCCTTTACACACAACCCCCTCCACTATTCAGGGCCCTATTCCCCCCTCACACCGTACCCAGGGCCCACTTTATCCTACATCCCCATGCTTCTCTCGTCCTTCCCCCCTCTCACCCAGCCCCCTCCTCTTCTCCACAGGGACCCCTTCATCCAGCCCTACCTTCCCTTTTTGCCTGCCCCGCCTCCTCCTTTATTTACTCTGCACTTCCTCTCCCCCACCTCCACAGTCCTGCTTCTCTGCTTTCTTCCAACCTCCCTTTACCAGGGAACTCATTACATAACCACCGAACCTTTTAGAAGGACTCTGGGTCCCCTCAACTGATTACCCAACTATACCGTTTCTGTGCCGAAAGCAGGACTCAAACCCAGGCCCCCAGCGCTGTAACGCAAGCACTTAACCTCTAGGCCACTGCAGTTAGCTTGTGTTTGGTGGAGCGCCAGGGGGGTCGGGGGGGGGGGGGGGGTGGGGGTGGTTCAGATGTTCTATCCTCCTTGGCTTCAGTGAACATGTTTCACAACTGAAATGGGTATGCTCACGGGGGCATGCAGGAGAAAGATATATATGCCCAAAAGCTAACCTCAAAAAAACAGCCACCAGTGGCTCAGGTGCTAAGTGCTTGCTCTTAGAATGCTGGAGACCTGAGTTCTAATCCAATGTCTGCAATCTCCTGGGCATGTTTTTTTTTAATTAAAAAAATATATTTTTTCATTGAAAATGGGTATGTATTGCCCTGCGCGATCAGCCAACAGCTAATGCCCCTTCAATACCTGCATTCCTACTAACAGTTGGGCCTTTGTTTTCTGCATTCTGGCCTAGGTAGCGCCCATGCAAAAGTTTGTCTCTCTGGCCCCAATTGACTGGAAAAAAACGAGGGGAAAAGGTGTAATCTACGGGTCATGGTTGATACAATAATTTCCCTGGGACTCAAACAGGACACCTTCTCGAGGTGCTGTGAGGTGACCACCAGCCCCTGCATAGCAAACAAACCTGTATCAGCATGTCACCAGCAACTGAATGTGTCGCCTGCAGGCTACACATAGGAGGCTGCAGTAGGTGCATTAACCCATTGGGCTGTCGACCCTCCTTCCTCTGAGAGCAGGAAAGTGAATTTCCATGTTGCCTTCCTTTGGCACATTAGATCTATCTTTCAACCCAATTCAGAGGATGTTTTGCTTCACAGAGAAATGATAATCATTGTGAGGTGTCAGCCACTAATAGCTAAGCAGGTCAGTTAAATCTTTGACTTTGTCATTGGGGTGTACTGATATGCGCAGGGCAGTCTTCTGTCCTGTGCTACTGTATGCTTTCGTATTGCTGCTTGTTCAAGATTCCTAAATGTAAACACTCTGCTCTCAAAAGTGAAAGATTTGAAAGACTCTTGATGCAACAAGCATTTCCCACTCTTTGCCCTGGGGGTGAGAGGGCTGCTTTCTGCCTTTAACACCCTCAATTTGGGAGTGGCTGGCTCCACCACTGAGAATGAGGGCCTAATCCTGGTCGGAAACGGACAGAGGTCTGCGCCCTGCGTCCTCCACGCGTCCCTAACGCTCCCAAACGCGACCACAGCCCTTTACGGGCACAGCCCTATGTCCGGTGCAGCCTCTATGGTGCAGCCACCCAGGTAGCTTAGGGTTAGGATATGTGCTCTTCAAGATAAGCCTGGCCAACCAGGCCCTGGAGAGTGTCACAGCATGCTCTGTAATTCCCTAGTGATGGTGGCCTTGGTGACGATGATTTTGCTGGAATACTGATGCCTTTTTTCCTCCCAGAAGCCCCAGAAGCCTAGTGAAATGAAGGGGTGTGCACCTCTCACTGGCCTCTGTTTACCCTCTGGCTAACTGAAAGGAGTTCTGGGCTCTCCAGGCAAATGTATCCATTTGGGAGAGAGCTAGAAATAGGAAGGCTCTTTCTGCAGGCTCGGTGGGGAAGAGTCAGAGAGCTACATGCCTGAGGCATCTTTCCTCCTCCTTCGCTCATTGTGTTCCCTAACTTCTAATTCTCTGCCAGGCCAGGCCCTGTTTCTTTTACTGCCAACCCTCCTGACCCCTCGTCTTCCACCTACTTCCTGACTTCCTGCTCTATTATGCCTTCTCCTTTTTTGCTCTCTTCTATGGCCCATTGAAAAGGAATGCAGGCCTAGCTAAGCCTCATGAAGGAAATCTACCAACAAAAGATGCATTCCTCGCTTATGGGAGGTGCTGTGAGATGAGCAAGAAGGGCTGAAGGGGTGATTGGGTTGTTGAGTCGGGAAGCACCAGAGGCGTAGCCAGGATTGTCTAGCAAATGGGACCTGATGCTAATGTAGTTGGGCCCACTGCACTGCCAAAAATATCTGTAAATACCCACACAGCGCTGCTGAGTGGGCATTTACAGATTTTGGGTGGGCCTTGCCCCTCAGGCCCTACCCTGCCTACGCCTCTGCTCTCTCCCCCAGGGCAAAGAGTGGGAAAGGCTCGCTACAGCAAGAGTCTTTCAAATCTTTCATTTTTGAGAGCAGAGTGTTTACATTTAAAAATCTTGACCAAGCAGCAATACCAAAGCATACAGTAGTAGAGGACAGAAGACTGCCCTGCACATATCAGTACACCCCAATGACAAAGGCAAAGATTTAACTGACCTGCTTAGCGATCAGTGGCTGACACCTCACAATGAGTATCATCTCTCTGTGAAGCAAAACATCCTCTGAATTGGGGTGAAAGATAGATCTAATGTGCCAAAGGAAGGCAACATGGAAATTCAGTGTTCTGCCCTCAGAGGAAGGAGGGTCGACAGCCCAATGGGTTAATGCACCTACTGCAGCCTCCTATGTGTAGCCTGCAGGCGACACATTCAGTTGCTGGTGAGATGCTGATAAGGTTTGCTTGCTATGCAGGGGCAGGGGGTCACCTCACAGCGCCTCGAGAAGGTGTCCTGTTTGAGTCCCTGTGCAAATATCTTCTCAACCATGACCCGTAGGTTACGCTTTTCCCCTCGTTTTTTCCAGTCAGTTGGGGCCAGAGAGACAAGCTTTTCTATGGGCGTTGCCAAGGCCAGAGTGCAGAAAACAAAGGCACAATGTTAGTAGGAATGCAGGTATTGAAGGGACATTAGCTGTTGGCTGATCGCACAGGGCAATTCATACCCATTTTCAAAAGAAAAAATAAATAAAAAATGCGTTGCAGATTCCAGACACTGGATTAGAACTCAGGTCTCCAACATTCAAACCCCAAGCACTTCCCACTTGAGCCACTGGTGGCTGTGCTTATGAGAGTTGCTTTTGGGCATATATATCTTACTTCTGCATGCCCCTGTGAGCACACTCATTTGCATTGTGAAACATGTTCACTGAAGAAAATGAGGATAGAACATCTGGCCTTCAGCTCCCCCAAATATCAGCTAACTGCAGTGGCCTAGAGGTTAAGTGCTTGTGTTACAGCGCTGGGGGGTCTGGGTTCGAGTCCTGCTTTCGGCACTTAAACAGAATAGTGGGGTAATCTCCTTGTACAGTTGCTGTGCAAACATAGCAGAGAAGTGGGACTGTGGAAGTGAGGGAGTGCAGGCTAAAGGTGGGGCATGCTAGAGGTAGGGGTGGATGCACGAATCCCTGTGGAGAGGAGGCGGGGCTGGCTGAGTGGGGGTAGGTCTAGAAGGGTATGGCGTAGGTTCCCTGGTAAAGGAAGGGAGAGAGGAAGGAGGAGGCAGGTTAGGCTAAAGGGTAGTGCCGGATGTGGAAAAAAATGTTGGCCCATTGTGGGGGGTCCATTCCATACTCCACTGGGCACCCTTTTACTCCCCTCCTCAATGGCCCCTTTCCCCACATTAGGACCCTCCTTTACACACAACCCCCTCCACTATTCAGGGCCCTATTCCCCCCTCACACCGTACCCAGGGCCCACTTTATCCTACATCCCCATGCTTCTCTCGTCCTTCCCCCCTCTCACCCAGCCCCCTCCTCTTCTCCACAGGGACCCCTTCATCCAGCCCTACCTTCCCTTTTCGCCTGCCCCGCCTCCTCCTTTATTTACTCTGCACTTCCTCTCCCCCACCTCCACAGTCCTGCTTCTCTGCTTTCTTCCAACCTCCCTTTACCAGGGAACTCATTACATAACCACCAAACCTTTTAGAAGGACTCTGGGTCCCCTCAACTGATTACCCAACTATAGCGTTTCTGTGCCGAAAGCAGGACTCAAACCCAGGCCCCCAGCGCTGTAACGCAAGCACTTAACCTCTAGGCCACTGCAGTTAGCTTGTGTTTGGTGGAGCGCCAGGGGGGTCGGGGGGGTGGTTCAGATGTTCTATCCTCCTTGGCTTCAGTGAACATGTTTCACAACTGAAATGGGTATGCTCACGGGGGCATGCAGGAGAAAGATATATATGCCCAAAAGCTAACCTCAAAAAAACAGCCACCAGTGGCTCAGGTGCTAAGTGCTTGCTCTTAGAATGCTGGAGACCTGAGTTCTAATCCAATGTCTGCAATCTCCTGGGCATGTTTTTTTTTAATTAAAAAAATATATTTTTTCATTGAAAATGGGTATGTATTGCCCTGCGCGATCAGCCAACAGCTAATGCCCCTTCAATACCTGCATTCCTACTAACAGTTGGGCCTTTGTTTTCTGCATTCTGGCCTAGGTAGCGCCCATGCAAAAGTTTGTCTCTCTGGCCCCAATTGACTGGAAAAAAACGAGGGGAAAAGGTGTAATCTACGGGTCATGGTTGATACAATAATTTCCCTGGGACTCAAACAGGACACCTTCTCGAGGTGCTGTGAGGTGACCACCAGCCCCTGCATAGCAAACAAACCTGTATCAGCATGTCACCAGCAACTGAATGTGTCGCCTGCAGGCTACACATAGGAGGCTGCAGTAGGTGCATTAACCCATTGGGCTGTCGACCCTCCTTCCTCTGAGAGCAGGAAAGTGAATTTCCATGTTGCCTTCCTTTGGCACATTAGATCTATCTTTCAAGCCAATTCAGAGGATGTTTTGCTTCACAGAGAAATGATAATCATTGTGAGGTGTCAGCCACTAATAGCTAAGCAGGTCAGTTAAATCTTTGACTTTGTCATTGGGGTGTACTGATATGCGCAGGGCAGTCTTCTGTCCTGTGCTACTGTATGCTTTCGTATTGCTGCTTGTTCAAGATTCCTAAATGTAAACACTCTGCTCTCAAAAGTGAAAGATTTGAAAGACTCTTGATGCAACAAGCATTTCCCACTCTTTGCCCTGGGGGTGAGAGGGCTGCTTTCTGCCTTTAACACCCTCAATTTGGGAGTGGCTGGCTCCACCACTGAGAATGAGGGCCTAATCCTGGTCGGAAACGGACAGAGGTCTGCGCCCTGCGTCCTCCACGCGTCCCTAACGCTCCCAAACGCGACCACAGCCCTTTACAGGCACAGCCCTATGTCCGGTGCAGCCTCTATGGTGCAGCCACCCAGGTAGCTTAGGGTTAGGATATGTGCTCTTCAAGATAAGCCTGGCCAACCAGGCCCTGGAGAGTGTCACAGCATGCTCTGTAATTCCCTAGTGATGGTGGCCTTGGTGACGATGATTTTGCTGGAATACTGATGCCTTTTTTCCTCCCAGAAGCCCCAGAAGCCTAGTGAAATGAAGGGGTGTGCACCTCTCACTGGCCTCTGTTTACCCTCTGGCTAACTGAAAGGAGTTCTGGGCTCTCCAGGCAAATGTATCCATTTGGGAGAGAGCTAGAAATAGGAAGGCTCTTTCTGCAGGCTCGGTGGGGAAGAGTCAGAGAGCTACATGCCTGAGGCATCTTTCCTCCTCCTTCGCTCATTGTGTTCCCTAACTTCTAATTCTCTGCCAGGCCAGGCCCTGTTTCTTTTACTGCCAACCCTCCTGACCCCTCGTCTTCCACCTACTTCCTGACTTCCTGCTCTATTATGCCTTCTCCTTTTTTGCTCTCTTCTATGGCCCATTGAAAAGGAATGCAGGCCTAGCTAAGCCTCATGAAGGAAATCTACCAACAAAAGATGCATTCCTCGCTTATGGGAGGTGCTGTGAGATGAGCAAGAAGGGCTGAAGGGGTGATTGGGTTGTTGAGTCGGGAAGCACCAGAGGCGTAGCCAGGATTGTCTAGCAAATGGGACCTGATGCTAATGTAGTTGGGCCCACTGCACTGCCAAAAATATCTGTAAATACCCACACAGCGCTGCTGAGTGGGCATTTACAGATTTTGGGTGGGCCTTGCCCCTCAGGCCCTACCCTGCCTACGCCTCTGCTCTCTCCCCCAGGGCAAAGAGTGGGAAAGGCTCGCTACAGCAAGAGTCTTTCAAATCTTTCATTTTTGAGAGCAGAGTGTTTACATTTAAAAATCTTGACCAAGCAGCAATACCAAAGCATACAGTAGTAGAGGACAGAAGACTGCCCTGCACATATCAGTACACCCCAATGACAAAGGCAAAGATTTAACTGACCTGCTTAGCGATCAGTGGCTGACACCTCACAATGAGTATCATCTCTCTGTGAAGCAAAACATCCTCTGAATTGGGGTGAAAGATAGATCTAATGTGCCAAAGGAAGGCAACATGGAAATTCAGTGTTCTGCCCTCAGAGGAAGGAGGGTCGACAGCCCAATGGGTTAATGCACCTACTGCAGCCTCCTATGTGTAGCCTGCAGGCGACACATTCAGTTGCTGGTGAGATGCTGATAAGGTTTGCTTGCTATGCAGGGGCAGGGGGTCACCTCACAGCGCCTCGAGAAGGTGTCCTGTTTGAGTCCCTGTGCAAATATCTTCTCAACCATGACCCGTAGGTTACGCTTTTCCCCTCGTTTTTTCCAGTCAGTTGGGGCCAGAGAGACAAGCTTTTCTATGGGCGTTGCCAAGGCCAGAGTGCAGAAAACAAAGGCACAATGTTAGTAGGAATGCAGGTATTGAAGGGACATTAGCTGTTGGCTGATCGCACAGGGCAATTCATACCCATTTTCAAAAGAAAAAATAAATAAAAAATGCGTTGCAGATTCCAGACACTGGATTAGAACTCAGGTCTCCAACATTCAAACCCCAAGCACTTCCCACTTGAGCCACTGGTGGCTGTGCTTATGAGAGTTGCTTTTGGGCATATATATCTTACTTCTGCATGCCCCTGTGAGCACACTCATTTGCATTGTGAAACATGTTCACTGAAGAAAATGAGGATAGAACATCTGGCCTTCAGCTCCCCCAAATATCAGCTAACTGCAGTGGCCTAGAGGTTAAGTGCTTGTGTTACAGCGCTGGGGGGTCTGGGTTCGAGTCCTGCTTTCGGCACTTAAACAGAATAGTGGGGTAATCTCCTTGTACAGTTGCTGTGCAAACATAGCAGAGAAGTGGGACTGTGGAAGTGAGGGAGTGCAGGCTAAAGGTGGGGCATGCTAGAGGTAGGGGTGGATGCACGAATCCCTGTGGAGAGGAGGCGGGGCTGGCTGAGTGGGGGTAGGTCTAGAAGGGTATGGCGTAGGTTCCCTGGTAAAGGAAGGGAGAGAGGAAGGAGGAGGCAGGTTAGGCTAAAGGGTAGTGCCGGATGTGGAAAAAAATGTTGGCCCATTGTGGGGGGTCCATTCCATACTCCACTGGGCACCCTTTTACTCCCCTCCTCAATGGCCCCTTTCCCCACATTAGGACCCTCCTTTACACACAACCCCCTCCACTATTCAGGGCCCTATTCCCCCCTCACACCGTACCCAGGGCCCACTTTATCCTACATCCCCATGCTTCTCTCGTCCTTCCCCCCTCTCACCCAGCCCCCTCCTCTTCTCCACAGGGACCCCTTCATCCAGCCCTACCTTCCCTTTTCGCCTGCCCCGCCTCCTCCTTTATTTACTCTGCACTTCCTCTCCCCCACCTCCACAGTCCTGCTTCTCTGCTTTCTTCCAACCTCCCTTTACCAGGGAACTCATTACATAACCACCAAACCTTTTAGAAGGACTCTGGGTCCCCTCAACTGATTACCCAACTATAGCGTTTCTGTGCCGAAAGCAGGACTCAAACCCAGGCCCCCAGCGCTGTAACGCAAGCACTTAACCTCTAGGCCACTGCAGTTAGCTTGTGTTTGGTGGAGCGCCAGGGGGGTCGGGGGGGTGGTTCAGATGTTCTATCCTCCTTGGCTTCAGTGAACATGTTTCACAACTGAAATGGGTATGCTCACGGGGGCATGCAGGAGAAAGATATATATGCCCAAAAGCTAACCTCAAAAAAACAGCCACCAGTGGCTCAGGTGCTAAGTGCTTGCTCTTAGAATGCTGGAGACCTGAGTTCTAATCCAATGTCTGCAATCTCCTGGGCATGTTTTTTTTTAATTAAAAAAATATATTTTTTCATTGAAAATGGGTATGTATTGCCCTGCGCGATCAGCCAACAGCTAATGCCCCTTCAATACCTGCATTCCTACTAACAGTTGGGCCTTTGTTTTCTGCATTCTGGCCTAGGTAGCGCCCATGCAAAAGTTTGTCTCTCTGGCCCCAATTGACTGGAAAAAAACGAGGGGAAAAGGTGTAATCTACGGGTCATGGTTGATACAATAATTTCCCTGGGACTCAAACAGGACACCTTCTCGAGGTGCTGTGAGGTGACCACCAGCCCCTGCATAGCAAACAAACCTGTATCAGCATGTCACCAGCAACTGAATGTGTCGCCTGCAGGCTACACATAGGAGGCTGCAGTAGGTGCATTAACCCATTGGGCTGTCGACCCTCCTTCCTCTGAGAGCAGGAAAGTGAATTTCCATGTTGCCTTCCTTTGGCACATTAGATCTATCTTTCAAGCCAATTCAGAGGATGTTTTGCTTCACAGAGAAATGATAATCATTGTGAGGTGTCAGCCACTAATAGCTAAGCAGGTCAGTTAAATCTTTGACTTTGTCATTGGGGTGTACTGATATGCGCAGGGCAGTCTTCTGTCCTGTGCTACTGTATGCTTTCGTATTGCTGCTTGTTCAAGATTCCTAAATGTAAACACTCTGCTCTCAAAAGTGAAAGATTTGAAAGACTCTTGATGCAACAAGCATTTCCCACTCTTTGCCCTGGGGGTGAGAGGGCTGCTTTCTGCCTTTAACACCCTCAATTTGGGAGTGGCTGGCTCCACCACTGAGAATGAGGGCCTAATCCTGGTCGGAAACGGACAGAGGTCTGCGCCCTGCGTCCTCCACGCGTCCCTAACGCTCCCAAACGCGACCACAGCCCTTTACAGGCACAGCCCTATGTCCGGTGCAGCCTCTATGGTGCAGCCACCCAGGTAGCTTAGGGTTAGGATATGTGCTCTTCAAGATAAGCCTGGCCAACCAGGCCCTGGAGAGTGTCACAGCATGCTCTGTAATTCCCTAGTGATGGTGGCCTTGGTGACGATGATTTTGCTGGAATACTGATGCCTTTTTTCCTCCCAGAAGCCCCAGAAGCCTAGTGAAATGAAGGGGTGTGCACCTCTCACTGGCCTCTGTTTACCCTCTGGCTAACTGAAAGGAGTTCTGGGCTCTCCAGGCAAATGTATCCATTTGGGAGAGAGCTAGAAATAGGAAGGCTCTTTCTGCAGGCTCGGTGGGGAAGAGTCAGAGAGCTACATGCCTGAGGCATCTTTCCTCCTCCTTCGCTCATTGTGTTCCCTAACTTCTAATTCTCTGCCAGGCCAGGCCCTGTTTCTTTTACTGCCAACCCTCCTGACCCCTCGTCTTCCACCTACTTCCTGACTTCCTGCTCTATTATGCCTTCTCCTTTTTTGCTCTCTTCTATGGCCCATTGAAAAGGAATGCAGGCCTAGCTAAGCCTCATGAAGGAAATCTACCAACAAAAGATGCATTCCTCGCTTATGGGAGGTGCTGTGAGATGAGCAAGAAGGGCTGAAGGGGTGATTGGGTTGTTGAGTCGGGAAGCACCAGAGGCGTAGCCAGGATTGTCTAGCAAATGGGACCTGATGCTAATGTAGTTGGGCCCACTGCACTGCCAAAAATATCTGTAAATACCCACACAGCGCTGCTGAGTGGGCATTTACAGATTTTGGGTGGGCCTTGCCCCTCAGGCCCTACCCTGCCTACGCCTCTGCTCTCTCCCCCAGGGCAAAGAGTGGGAAAGGCTCGCTACAGCAAGAGTCTTTCAAATCTTTCATTTTTGAGAGCAGAGTGTTTACATTTAAAAATCTTGACCAAGCAGCAATACCAAAGCATACAGTAGTAGAGGACAGAAGACTGCCCTGCACATATCAGTACACCCCAATGACAAAGGCAAAGATTTAACTGACCTGCTTAGCGATCAGTGGCTGACACCTCACAATGAGTATCATCTCTCTGTGAAGCAAAACATCCTCTGAATTGGGGTGAAAGATAGATCTAATGTGCCAAAGGAAGGCAACATGGAAATTCAGTGTTCTGCCCTCAGAGGAAGGAGGGTCGACAGCCCAATGGGTTAATGCACCTACTGCAGCCTCCTATGTGTAGCCTGCAGGCGACACATTCAGTTGCTGGTGAGATGCTGATAAGGTTTGCTTGCTATGCAGGGGCAGGGGGTCACCTCACAGCGCCTCGAGAAGGTGTCCTGTTTGAGTCCCTGTGCAAATATCTTCTCAACCATGACCCGTAGGTTACGCTTTTCCCCTCGTTTTTTCCAGTCAGTTGGGGCCAGAGAGACAAGCTTTTCTATGGGCGTTGCCAAGGCCAGAGTGCAGAAAACAAAGGCACAATTGTTAGTAGGAATGCAGGTATTGAAGGGACATTAGCTGTTGGCTGATCGCACAGGGCAATTCATACCCATTTTCAAAAGAAAAAATAAATAAAAAATGCGTTGCAGATTCCAGACACTGGATTAGAACTCAGGTCTCCAACATTCAAACCCCAAGCACTTCCCACTTGAGCCACTGGTGGCTGTGCTTATGAGAGTTGCTTTTGGGCATATATATCTTACTTCTGCATGCCCCTGTGAGCACACTCATTTGCATTGTGAAACATGTTCACTGAAGAAAATGAGGATAGAACATCTGGCCTTCAGCTCCCCCAAATATCTGCTAACTGCAGTGGCCTAGAGGTTAAGTGCTTGTGTTACAGCGCTGGGGGGTCTGGGTTCGAGTCCTGCTTTCGGCACTTAAACAGAATAGTGGGGTAATCTCCTTGTACAGTTGCTGTGCAAACATAGCAGAGAAGTGGGACTGTGGAAGTGAGGGAGTGCAGGCTAAAGGTGGGGCATGCTAAAGGGAGAGGTAGGGGTGGATGCACGAATCCCTGTGGAGAGGAGGCGGGGCTGGCTGAGTGGGGGTAGATCTAGAAGGGCATGGCGTAGGTTCCCTGGTAAAGGAAGGGAGAGAGGAAGGAGGAGGCAGGTTAGGCTAAAGGGTAGTGCCGGATGTGGAAAAAAATGTTGGCCCATTGTGGGGGGTCCATTCCATACTCCACTGGGCACCCTTTTACTCCCCTCCTCAATGGCCCCTTTCCCCACATTAGGACCCTCCTTTACACACAACCCCCTCCACTATTCAGGGCCCTATTCCCCCCTCACACCGTACCCAGGGCCCACTTTATCCTACATCCCCATGCTTCTCTCGTCCTTCCCCCCTCTCACCCAGCCCCCTCCTCTTCTCCACAGGGACCCCTTCATCCAGCCCTACCTTCCCTTTTCGCCTGCCCCGCCTCCTCCTTTATTTACTCTGCACTTCCTCTCCCCCACCTCCACAGTCCTGCTTCTCTGCTTTCTTCCAACCTCCCTTTACCAGGGAACTCATTACATAACCACCAAACCTTTTAGAAGGACTCTGGGTCCCCTCAACTGATTACCCAACTATAGCGTTTCTGTGCCGAAAGCAGGACTCAAACCCAGGCCCCCAGCGCTGTAACGCAAGCACTTAACCTCTAGGCCACTGCAGTTAGCTTGTGTTTGGTGGAGCGCCAGGGGGGTGGGGGGGGGGGGGGGTGGTTCAGATGTTCTATCCTCCTTGGCTTCAGTGAACATGTTTCACAACTGAAATGGGTATGCTCACGGGGGCATGCAGGAGAAAGATATATATGCCCAAAAGCTAACCTCAAAAAAACAGCCACCAGTGGCTCAGGTGCTAAGTGCTTGCTCTTAGAATGCTGGAGACCTGAGTTCTAATCCAATGTCTGCAATCTCCTGGGCATGTTTTTTTTTAATTAAAAAAATATATTTTTTCATTGAAAATGGGTATGTATTGCCCTGCGCGATCAGCCAACAGCTAATGCCCCTTCAATACCTGCATTCCTACTAACAGTTGGGCCTTTGTTTTCTGCATTCTGGCCTAGGTAGCGCCCATGCAAAAGTTTGTCTCTCTGGCCCCAATTGACTGGAAAAAAACGAGGGGAAAAGGTGTAATCTACGGGTCATGGTTGATACAATAATTTCCCTGGGACTCAAACAGGACACCTTCTCGAGGTGCTGTGAGGTGACCACCAGCCCCTGCATAGCAAACAAACCTGTATCAGCATGTCACCAGCAACTGAATGTGTCGCCTGCAGGCTACACATAGGAGGCTGCAGTAGGTGCATTAACCCATTGGGCTGTCGACCCTCCTTCCTCTGAGAGCAGGAAAGTGAATTTCCATGTTGCCTTCCTTTGGCACATTAGATCTATCTTTCAACCCAATTCAGAGGATGTTTTGCTTCACAGAGAAATGATAATCATTGTGAGGTGTCAGCCACTAATAGCTAAGCAGGTCAGTTAAATCTTTGACTTTGTCATTGGGGTGTACTGATGTGCGCAGGGCAGTCTTCTGTCCTGTGCTGCTGTATGCTTTCGTATTGCTGCTTGTTCAAGATTCCTAAATGTAAACACTCTGCTCTCAAAAGTGAAAGATTTGAAAGACTCTTGATGCAACAAGCATTTCCCACTCTTTGCCCTGGGGGTGAGAGGGCTGCTTTCTGCCTTTAACACCCTCAATTTGGGAGTGGCTGGCTCCACCACTGAGAATGAGGGCCTAATCCTGGTCGGAAACGGACAGAGGTCTGCGCCCTGCGTCCTCCACGCGTCCCTAACGCTCCCAAACGCGACCACAGCCCTTTACGGGCACAGCCCTATGTCCGGTGCAGCCTCTATGATGCAGCCACCCAGGTAGCTTAGGGTTAGGATATGTGCTCTTCAAGATAAGCCTGGCCAACCAGGCCCTGGAGAGTGTCACAGCATGCTCTGTAATTCCCTAGTGATGGTGGCCTTGGTGACGATGATTTTGCTGGAATACTGATGCCTTTTTTCCTCCCAGAAGCCCCAGAAGCCTAGTGAAATGAAGGGGTGTGCACCTCTCACTGGCCTCTGTTTACCCTCTGGCTAACTGAAAGGAGTTCTGGGCTCTCCAGGCAAATGTATCCATTTGGGAGAGAGCTAGAAATAGGAAGGCTCTTTCTGCAGGCTCGGTGGGGAAGAGTCAGAGAGCTACATGCCTGAGGCATCTTTCCTCCTCCTTCGCTCATTGTGTTCCCTAACTTCTAATTCTCTGCCAGGCCAGGCCCTGTTTCTTTTACTGCCAACCCTCCTGACCCCTCGTCTTCCACCTACTTCCTGCTCTATTATGCCTTCTCCTTTTTTGCTCTCTTCTATGGCCCATTGAAAAGGAATGCAGGCCTAGCTAAGCCTCATGAAGGAAATCTACCAACAAAAGATGCATTCCTCGCTTATGGGAGGTGCTGTGAGATGAGCAAGAAGGGCTGAAGGGGTGATTGGGTTGTTGAGTCGGGAAGCACCAGAGGCGTAGCCAGGATTGTCTAGCAAATGGGACCTGATGCTAATGTAGTTGGGCCCACTGCACTGCCAAAAATATCTGTAAATACCCACACAGCGCTGCTGAGTGGGCATTTACAGATTTTGGGTGGGCCTTGCCCCTCAGGCCCTACCCTGCCTACGCCTCTGCTCTCTCCCCCAGGGCAAAGAGTGGGAAAGGCTCGCTACAGCAAGAGTCTTTCAAATCTTTCATTTTTGAGAGCAGAGTGTTTACATTTAAAAATCTTGACCAAGCAGCAATACCAAAGCATACAGTAGTAGAGGACAGAAGACTGCCCTGCACATATCAGTACACCCCAATGACAAAGGCAAAGATTTAACTGACCTGCTGAGCGATCAGTGGCTGACACCTCACAATGAGTATCATCTCTCTGTGAAGCAAACATCCTCTGAATTGGGGTGAAAGATAGATCTAATGTGCCAAAGGAAGGCAACATGGAAATTCAGTGTTCTGCCCTCAGAGGAAGGAGGGTCGACAGCCCAATGGGTTAATGCACCTACTGCAGCCTCCTATGTGTAGCCTGCAGGCGACACATTCAGTTGCTGGTGAGATGCTGATAAGGTTTGCTTGCTATGCAGGGGCAGGGGGTCACCTCACAGCGCCTCGAGAAGGTGTCCTGTTTGAGTCCCTGTGCAAATATCTTCTCAACCATGACCCGTAGGTTACGCTTTTCCCCTCGTTTTTTCCAGTCAGTTGGGGCCAGAGAGACAAGCTTTTCTATGGGCGTTGCCAAGGCCAGAGTGCAGAAAACAAAGGCACAATTGTTAGTAGGAATGCAGGTATTGAAGGGACATTAGCTGTTGGCTGATCGCACAGGGCAATTCATACCCATTTTCAAAAGAAAAAATAAATAAAAAATGCGTTGCAGATTCCAGACACTGGATTAGAACTCAGGTCTCCAACATTCAAACCCCAAGCACTTCCCACTTGAGCCACTGGTGGCTGTGCTTACGAGAGTTGCTTTTGGGCATATATATCTTACTTCTGCATGCCCCTGTGAGCACACTCATTTGCATTGTGAAACATGTTCACTGAAGAAAATGAGGATAGAACATCTGGCCTTCAGCTCCCCCAAATATCAGCTAACTGCAGTGGCCTAGAGGTTAAGTGCTTGTGTTAGGCTAAAGGGTAGTGCCGGATGTGGAAAAAAATGTTGGCCCATTGTGGGGGGTCCATTCCATACTCCACTGGGCACCCTTTTACTCCCCTCCTCAATGGCCCCTTTCCCCACATTAGGACCCTCCTTTACACACAACCCCCTCCACTATTCAGGGCCCTATTCCCCCCCTCACACCGTACCCAGGGCCCACTTTATCCTACATCCCCATGCTTGTCTCGTCCTTCCCCCCCTCTCACCCGGCCCCCTCCTCTTCTCCACAGGGACCCCTTCATCCAGCCCTACCTTCCCTTTTTGCCTGCCCCGCCTCCTCCTTTATTTTCTCTGCACTTCCTCTCCCCCACCTCCACAGTCCTGCTTCTCTGCTTTCTTCCAACCTCCCTTTACCAGGGAACTCATTACATAACCACCAAACCTTTTAGAAGGACTCTGGGTCCCCTCAACTGATTACCCAACTATACCGTTTCTGTGCCGAAAGCAGGACTCGAACCCAGGCCCCCAGCGCTGTAACGCAAGCACTTAACCTCTAGGCCACTGCAGTTAGCTTGTGTTTGGTGGAGCGCCAGGGGGGGTGGGGGTGGGGGGGAGTGGTCAGATGTTCTATCCTCCTTGGCTTCAGTGAACATGTTTCACAACTGAAACGGGTATGCTCACGGGGGCATGCAGGAGAAAGATATATATGCCCAAAAGCTAACCTCAAAAATACAGCCACCAGTGGCTCAGGTGCTAAGTGCTTGCTCTTAGAATGCTGGAGACCTGAGTTCTAATCCAATGTCTACAATCTCCTGGGCATGTTTTTTTTTTAATTAAAAAAATATATTTTTTCATTGAAAATGGGTATGTATTGCCCTGCGCGATCAGCCAACAGCTAATGCCCCTTCAATTCCTGCATTCCTACTAACAGTTGGGCCTTTGTTTTCTGCATTCTGGCCTAGGTAGCGCCCATGCAAAAGTTTGTCTCTCTGGCCCCAATTGACTGGAAAAAAACGAGGGGAAAAGGTGTAATCTACGGGTCATGGTTGACACAATAATTTCCCTGGGACTCAAACAGGACACCTTCTCGAGGTGCTGTGAGGTGACCACCAGCCCCTGCATAGCAAACAAACCTGTATCAGCATGTCACCAGCAACTGAATGTGTCGCTTGCAGGCTACACATAGGAGGCTGCAGTAGGTGCATTAACCCATTGGGCTGTCGACCCTCCTTCCTCTGAGAGCAGGAAAGTGAATTTCCATGTTGCCTTCCTTTGGCACATTAGATCTATCTTTCAACCCAATTCAGAGGATGTTTTGCTTCACAGAGAAATGATAATCATTGTGAGGTGTCAGCCACTAATAGCTAAGCAGGTCAGTTAAATCTTTGACTTTGTCATTGGGGTGTACTGATGTGCGCAGGGCAGTCTTCTGTCCTGTGCTACTGTATGCTTTCGTATTGCTGCTTGTTCAAGATTCCTAAATGTAAACACTCTGCTCTCAAAAGTGAAAGATTTGAAAGACTCTTGATGCAACAAGCATTTCCCACTCTTTGCCCTGGGGGTGAGAGGGCTGCTTTCTGCCTTTAACACCCTCAATTTGGGAGTGGCTGGCTCCACCACTGAGAATGAGGGCCTAATCCTGGTCGGAAACGGACAGAGGTCTGCGCCCTGCGTCCTCCACGCGTCCCTAACGCTCCCAAACGCGACCACAGCCCTTTACGGGCACAGCCCTATGTCCGGTGCAGCCTCTATGGTGCAGCCACCCAGGTAGCTTAGGGTTAGGATATGTGCTCTTCAAGATAAGCCTGGCCAACCAGGCCCTGGAGAGTGTCACAGCATGCTCTGTAATTCCCTAGTGATGGTGGCCTTGGTGACGATGATTTTGCTGGAATACTGATGCCTTTTTTCCTCCCAGAAGCCCCAGAAGCCTAGTGAAATGAAGGGGTGTGCACCTCTCACTGGCCTCTGTTTACCCTCTGGCTAACTGAAAGGAGTTCTGGGCTCTCCAGGCAAATGTATCCATTTGGGAGAGAGCTAGAAATAGGAAGGCTCTTTCTGCAGGCTCGGTGGGGAAGAGTCAGAGAGCTACATGCCTGAGGCATCTTTCCTCCTCCTTCGCTCATTGTGTTCCCTAACTTCTAATTCTCTGCCAGGCCAGGCCCTGTTTCTTTTACTGCCAACCCTCCTGACCCCTCGTCTTCCACCTACTTCCTGCTCTATTATGCCTTCTCCTTTTTTGCTCTCTTCTATGGCCCATTGAAAAGGAATGCAGGCCTAGCTAAGCCTCATGAAGGAAATCTACCAACAAAAGATGCATTCCTCGCTTATGGGAGGTGCTGTGAGATGAGCAAGAAGGGCTGAAGGGGTGATTGGGTTGTTGAGTCGGGAAGCACCAGAGGCGTAGCCAGGATTGTCTAGCAAATGGGACCTGATGCTAATGTATTTGGGCCCACTGCACTGCCAAAAATATCTGTAAATACCCACACAGCGCTGCTGAGTGGGCATTTACAGATTTTGGGTGGGCCTTGCCCCTCATGCCCTACCCTGCCTACGCCTCTGCTCTCTCCCCCAGGGCAAAGAGTGGGAAAGGCTCGCTACAGCAAGAGTCTTTCAAATCTTTCATTTTTGAGAGCAGAGTGTTTACATTTAAAAATCTTGACCAGGCAGCAATACCAAAGCATACAGTAGTAGAGGACAGAAGACTGCCCTGCACATATCAGTACACCCCAATGACAAAGGCAAAGATTTAACTGACCTGCTTAGCGATCAGTGGCTGACACCTCACAATGAGTATCATCTCTCTGTGAAGCAAAACATCCTCTGAATTGGGGTGAAAGATAGATCTAATGTGCCAAAGGAAGGCAACATGGAAATTCAGTGTTCTGCCCTCAGAGGAAGGAGGGTCGACAGCCCAATGGGTTAATGCACCTACTGCAGCCTCCTATGTGTAGCCTGCAGGCGACACATTCAGTTGCTGGTGAGATGCTGATAAGGTTTGCTTGCTATGCAGGGGCAGGGGGTCACCTCACAGCGCCTCGAGAAGGTGTCCTGTTTGAGTCCCTGTGCAAATATCTTCTCAACCATGACCCGTAGGTTACGCTTTTCCCCTCGTTTTTTCCAGTCAGTTGGGGCCAGAGAGACAAGCTTTTCTATGGGCGTTGCCAAGGCCAGAGTGCAGAAAACAAAGGCACAATTGTTAGTAGGAATGCAGGTATTGAAGGGACATTAGCTGTTGGCTGATCGCACAGGGCAATTCATACCCATTTTCAAAAGAAAAAATAAATAAAAAATGCGTTGCAGATTCCAGACACTGGATTAGAACTCAAGTCTCCAACAGTCAAACCCCAAACACTTACCACTTGAGCCACTGGTGGCTGTGCTTATGAGAGTTGCTTTTGGGCGTATATATCTTACTTCTGCATGCCCCTGTGAGCACACTCATTTGCATTGTGAAACATGTTTACTGAAGAAAATGAGGATAGAACATCTGGCCTTCAGCTCCCCCAAATATCAGCTAACTGCAGTGGCCTAGAGGTTAAGTGCTTGTGTTACAGCGCTGGGGGTCTGGGTTCGAGTCCTGCTTTCGGCACTTAAACGGAATAGTGGGGTAATCTCTTTGTACAGTTGCTGTGCAAACATAGCAGAGAAGTGGGACTGTGGAAGTAAGGGAGTGCAGGCTAAAGGTGGGGCATACTAAAGGGAGAGGTAGGGGTGGATGCATGAATCCCTGTGGAGAGGAGGCGGGGCTGGCTGAGTGGGGGTAGGTCTAGAAGGGCGTGGCTTAGGTTCCCTGGTAAAGGAAGGGAGGAAGAAAGCATAGAGGAAGCCAGAAAGTGCAGGATATAAAGGAGGAGGCAGGTTACGCTAAAGGGTAGTGCAGGATGTGGAAAAAAATGTTGGCCCATTGTGGGGGGTCCATTCCATACTCCACTGGGCACCCTTTTACTCCCCTCCTCAATGGCCCCTTTCCCCACATTAGGACCCTCCTTTACACACAACCCCCTCCACTATTCAGGGCCTATTCCCCCCTCACACCGTACCCAGGGCCCACTTTATCCTACATCCCCATGCTTCTCTCGTCCTTCCCCCCTCTCACCCAGCCCCCTCCTCTTCTCCACAGGGACCCCTTCATCCAGCCCTACCTTCCCTTTTTGCCTGCCCCGCCTCCTCCTTTATTTACTCTGCACTTCCTCTCCCCCACCTCCACAGTCCTGCTTCTCTGCTTTCTTCCAACCTCCCTTTACCAGGGAACTCATTACATAACCACCAAACCTTTTAGAAGGACTCTGGGTCCCCTCAACTGATTACCCAACTATAGCGTTTCTGTGCCGAAAGCAGGACTCAAACCCAGGCCCCCAGCGCTGTAACGCAAGCACTTAACCTCTAGGCCACTGCAGTTAGCTTGTGTTTGGTGGAGCGCCAGGGGGGGTGGGGGGGTGGTCAGATGTTCTATCCTCCTTGGCTTCAGTGAACATGTTTCACAACTGAAATGGGTATGCTCACGGGGGCATGCAGGAGAAAGATATATATGCCCAAAAGCTAACCTCGAAAATACAGCCACCAGTGGATCAGGTGCTAAGTGCTTGCTCTTAGAATGCTGGAGACCTGAGTTCTAATCTAATGTCTGCAATCTCCTGGGCATGTTTTTTTTTTAATTAAAAAAATATATTTTTTCATTGAAAATGGGTATGTATTGCCCTGCGCGATCAGCCAACAGCTAATGCCCCTTCAATACCTGCATTCCTACTAACAGTTGGGCCTTTGTTTTCTGCATTCTGGCCTAGGTAGCGCCCATGCAAAAGTTTGTCTCTCTGGCCCCAATTGACTGGAAAAAAACGAGGGGAAAAGGTGTAATCTACGGGTCATGGTTGATACAATAATTTCCCTGGGACTCAAACAGGACACCTTCTCGAGGTGCTATGAGGTGACCACCAGCCCCTGCATAGCAAACAAACCTGTATCAGCATGTCACCAGCAACTGAATGTGTCGCCTGCAGGCTACACATAGGAGGCTGCAGTAGGTGATTTAACCAATTGGGCTGTCGACCCTCCTTCCTCTGAGAGCAGGAAAGTGAATTTCCATGTTGCCTTCCTTTGGCACATTAGATCTATCTTTCAACCCAATTCAGAGGATGTTTTGCTTCACAGAGAAATGATAATCATTGTGAGGTGTCAGCCACTAATAGCTAAGCAGGTCAGTTAAATCTTTGACTTTGTCATTGGGGTGTACTGATGTGCGCAGGGCAGTCTTCTGTCCTGTGCTACTGTATGCTTTCGTATTGCTGCTTGTTCAAGATTCCTAAATGTAAACACTCTGCTCTCAAAAGTGAAAGATTTGAAAGACTCTTGATGCAACAAGCATTTCCCACTCTTTGCCCTGGGGGTGAGAGGGCTGCTTTCTGCCTTTAACACCCTCAATTTGGGAGTGGCTGGCTCCACCACTGAGAATGAGGGCCTAATCCTGGTCGGAAACGGACAGAGGTCTGCGCCCTGCGTCCTCCACGCGTCCCTAACGCTCCCAAACGCGACCACAGCCCTTTACGGGCACAGCCCTATGTCCGGTGCAGCCTCTATGGTGCAGCCACCCAGGTAGCTTAGGGTTAGGATATGTGCTCTTCAAGATAAGCCTGGCCAACCAGGCCCTGGAGAGTGTCACAGCATGCTCTGTAATTCCCTAGTGATGGTGGCCTTGGTGACGATGATTTTGCTGGAATACTGATGCCTTTTTTCCTCCCAGAAGCCCCAGAAGCCTAGTGAAATGAAGGGGTGTGCACCTCTCACTGGCCTCTGTTTACCCTCTGGCTAACTGAAAGGAGTTCTGGGCTCTCCAGGCAAATGTATCCATTTGGGAGAGAGCTAGAAATAGGAAGGCTCTTTCTGCAGGCTCGGTGGGGAAGAGTCAGAGAGCTACATGCCTGAGGCATCTTTCCTCCTCCTTCGCTCATTGTGTTCCCTAACTTCTAATTCTCTGCCAGGCCAGGCCCTGTTTCTTTTACTGCCAACCCTCCTGACCCCTCGTCTTCCACCTACTTCCTGCTCTATTATGCCTTCTCCTTTTTTGCTCTCTTCTATGGCCCATTGAAAAGGAATGCAGGCCTAGCTAAGCCTCATGAAGGAAATCTACCAACAAAAGATGCATTCCTCGCTTATGGGAGGTGCTGTGAGATGAGCAAGAAGGGCTGAAGGGGTGATTGGGTTGTTGAGTCGGGAAGCACCAGAGGCGTAGCCAGGATTGTCTAGCAAATGGGACCTGATGCTAATGTAGTTGGGCCCACTGCACTGCCAAAAATATCTGTAAATACCCACACAGCGCTGCTGAGTGGGCATTTACAGATTTTGGGTGGGCCTTGCCCCTCAGGCCCTACCCTGCCTACGCCTCTGCTCTCTCCCCCAGGGCAAAGAGTGGGAAAGGCTCGCTACAGCAAGAGTCTTTCAAATCTTTCATTTTTGAGAGCAGAGTGTTTACATTTAAAAATCTTGACCAAGCAGCAATACCAAAGCATACAGTAGTAGAGGACAGAAGACTGCCCTGCACATATCAGTACACCCCAATGACAAAGGCAAAGATTTAACTGACCTGCTTAGCGATCAGTGGCTGACACCTCACAATGAGTATCATCTCTCTGTGAAGCAAAACATCCTCTGAATTGAGGTGAAAGATAGATCTAATGTGCCAAAGGAAGGCAACATGGAAATTCAGTGTTCTGCCCTCAGAGGAAGGAGGGTCGACAGCCCAATGGGTTAATGCACCTACTGCAGCCTCCTATGTGTAGCCTGCAGGCGACACATTCAGTTGCTGGTGAGATGCTGATAAGGTTTGCTTGCTATGCAGGGGCAGGGGGTCACCTCACAGCGCCTCGAGAAGGTGTCCTGTTTGAGTCCCTGTGCAAATATCTTCTCAACCATGACCCGTAGGTTACGCTTTTCCCCTCGTTTTTTCCAGTCAGTTGGGGCCAGAGAGACAAGCTTTTCTATGGGCGTTGCCAAGGCCAGAGTGCAGAAAACAAAGGCACAATTGTTAGTAGGAATGCAGGTATTGAAGGGACATTAGCTGTTGGCTGATCGCACAGGGCAATTCATACCCAATTTCAAAAGAAAAAATAAATAAAAAATGCGTTGCAGATTCCAGACACTGGATTAGAACTCAGGTCTCCAGCATTCAAACCCCAAGCACTTACCACTTGAGCCACTGGTGGCTGTGCTTATGAGAGTTGCTTTTGGGCGTATATATCTTACTTCTGCATGCCCCTGTGAGCACACTCATTTGCATTGTGAAACATGTTCACTGAAGAAAATGAGGATAGAACATCTGGCCTTCAGCTCCCCCAAATATCAGCTAACTGCAGTGGCCTAGCTTGTGTTACAGCGCTGGGGGTCTGGGTTCGAGTCCTGCTTTCGGCACTTAAACGGAATAGTGGGGTAATCTCCTTGTACAGTTGCTTTGCAAACATAGCAGAGAAGTGGGACTGTGGAAGTGAGGGAGTGCAGGCTAAAGGTGGGGCATGCTAAAGGGAGAGGTAGGGGTGGATGCACGAATCCCTGTGGAGAGGAGGCGGGGCTGGCTGAGTGGGGGTAGGTCTAGAAGGGCGTGGCTTAGGTTCTGTGGTAAAGGAAGGGAGGAAGAAAGCATAGAGGAAGCCAGGAAGTGCAGGATATAAAGGAGGAGGCAGGTTAGGCTAAAGGGTAGTGCCGGATGTGGAAAAAAATGTTGGCCCATTGTGGGGGGTCCATTCCATACTCCACTGGGCACCCTTTTACTCCCCTCCTCAATGGCCCCTTTCCCCACATTAGGACCCTCCTTTACACACAACCCCCTCCACTATTCAGGGCCTATTCCCCCCTCACACCGTACCCAGGGCCCACTTTATCCTACATCCCCATGCTTCTCTCGTCCTTCCCCCCTCTCACCCAGCCCCCTCCTCTTCTCCACAGGGACCCCTTCATCCAGCCCTACCTTCCCTTTTTGCCTGCCCCGCCTCCTCCTTTATTTACTCTGCACTTCCTCTCCCCCACCTCCACAGTCCTGCTTCTCTGCTTTCTTCCAACCTCCCTTTACCAGGGAACTCATTACATAACCACCGAACCTTTTAGAAGGACTCTGGGTCCCCTCAACTGATTACCCAACTATACCGTTTCTGTGCCGAAAGCAGGACTCAAACCCAGGCCCCCAGCGCTGTAACGCAAGCACTTAACCTCTAGGCCACTGCAGTTAGCTTGTGTTTGGTGGAGCGCCAGGGGGGGTGGGGGGGTGGTCAGATGTTCTATCCTCCTTGGCTTCAGTGAACATGTTTCACAACTGAAATGGGTATGCTCACGGGGGCATGCAGGAGAAAGATATATATGCCCAAAAGCTAACCTCGAAAATACAGCCACCAGTGGCTCAGGTGCTAAGTGCTTGCTCTTAGAATGCTGGAGACCTGAGTTCTAATCCAATGTCTGCAATCTCCTGGGCATGTTTTTTTTTTAATTAAAAAAATATATTTTTTCATTGAAAATGGGTATGTATTGCCCTGCGCGATCAGCCAACAGCTAATGCCCCTTCAATACCTGCATTCCTACTAACAGTTGGGCCTTTGTTTTCTGCATTCTGGCCTAGGTAGCGCCCATGCAAAAGTTTGTCTCTCTGGCCCCAATTGACTGGAAAAAAACGAGGGGAAAAGGTGTAATCTACGGGTCATGGTTGATACAATAATTTCCCTGGGACTCAAACAGGACACCTTCTCGAGGTGCTATGAGGTGACCACCAGCCCCTGCATAGCAAACAAACCTGTATCAGCATGTCACCAGCAACTGAATGTGTCGCCTGCAGGCTACACATAGGAGGCTGCAGTAGGTGATTTAACCAATTGGGCTGTCGACCCTCCTTCCTCTGAGAGCAGGAAAGTGAATTTCCATGTTGCCTTCCTTTGGCACATTAGATCTATCTTTCAACCCAATTCAGAGGATGTTTTGCTTCACAGAGAAATGATAATCATTGTGAGGTGTCAGCCACTAATAGCTAAGCAGGTCAGTTAAATCTTTGACTTTGTCATTGGGGTGTACTGATGTGCGCAGGGCAGTCTTCTGTCCTGTGCTACTGTATGCTTTCGTGTTGCTGCTTGTTCAAGATTCCTAAATGTAAACACTCTGCTCTCAAAAGTGAAAGATTTGAAAGACTCTTGATGCAACAAGCATTTCCCACTCTTTGCCCTGGGGGTGAGAGGGCTGCTTTCTGCCTTTAACACCCTCAATTTGGGAGTGGCTGGCTCCACCACTGAGAATGAGGGCCTAATCCTGGTCGGAAACGGACAGAGGTCTGCGCCCTGCGTCCTCCACGCGTCCCTAACGCTCCCAAACGCGACCACAGCCCTTTACGGGCACAGCCCTATGTCCGGTGCAGCCTCTATGGTGCAGCCACCCAGGTAGCTTAGGGTTAGGATATGTGCTCTTCAAGATAAGCCTGGCCAACCAGGCCCTGGAGAGTGTCACAGCATGCTCTGTAATTCCCTAGTGATGGTGGCCTTGGTGACGATGATTTTGCTGGAATACTGATGCCTTTTTTCCTCCCAGAAGCCCCAGAAGCCTAGTGAAATGAAGGGGTGTGCACCTCTCACTGGCCTCTGTTTACCCTCTGGCTAACTGAAAGGAGTTCTGGGCTCTCCAGGCAAATGTATCCATTTGGGAGAGAGCTAGAAATAGGAAGGCTCTTTCTGCAGGCTCGGTGGGGAAGAGTCAGAGAGCTACATGCCTGAGGCATCTTTCCTCCTCCTTCGCTCATTGTGTTCCCTAACTTCTAATTCTCTGCCAGGCCAGGCCCTGTTTCTTTTACTGCCAACCCTCCTGACCCCTCGTCTTCCACCTACTTCCTGCTCTATTATGCCTTCTCCTTTTTTGCTCTCTTCTATGGCCCATTGAAAAGGAATGCAGGCCTAGCTAAGCCTCATGAAGGAAATCTACCAACAAAAGATGCATTCCTCGCTTATGGGAGGTGCTGTGAGATGAGCAAGAAGGGCTGAAGGGGTGATTGGGTTGTTGAGTCGGGAAGCACCAGAGGCGTAGCCAGGATTGTCTAGCAAATGGGACCTGATGCTAATGTAGTTGGGCCCACTGCACTGCCAAAAATATCTGTAAATACCCACACAGCGCTGCTGAGTGGGCATTTACAGATTTTGGGTGGGCCTTGCCCCTCAGGCCCTACCCTGCCTACGCCTCTGCTCTCTCCCCCAGGGCAAAGAGTGGGAAAGGCTCGCTACAGCAAGAGTCTTTCAAATCTTTCATTTTTGAGAGCAGAGTGTTTACATTTAAAAATCTTGACCAAGCAGCAATACCAAAGCATACAGTAGTAGAGGACAGAAGACTGCCCTGCACATATCAGTACACCCCAATGACAAAGGCAAAGATTTAATTGACCTGCTTAGCGATCAGTGGCTGACACCTCACAATGAGTATCATCTCTCTGTGAAGCAAAACATCCTCTGAATTGAGGTGAAAGATAGATCTAATGTGCCAAAGGAAGGCAACATGGAAATTCAGTGTTCTGCCCTCAGAGGAAGGAGGGTCGACAGCCCAATGGGTTAATGCACCTACTGCAGCCTCCTATGTGTAGCCTGCAGGCGACACATTCAGTTGCTGGTGAGATGCTGATAAGGTTTGCTTGCTATGCAGGGGCAGGGGGTCACCTCACAGCGCCTCGAGAAGGTGTCCTGTTTGAGTCCCTGTGCAAATATCTTCTCAACCATGACCCGTAGGTTACGCTTTTCCCCTCGTTTTTTCCAGTCAGTTGGGGCCAGAGAGACAAGCTTTTCTATGGGCGTTGCCAAGGCCAGAGTGCAGAAAACAAAGGCACAATTGTTAGTAGGAATGCAGGTATTGAAGGGACATTAGCTGTTGGCTGATCGCACAGGGCAATTCATACCCAATTTCAAAAGAAAAAATAAATAAAAAATGCGTTGCAGATTCCAGACACTGGATTAGAACTCAGGTCTCCAGCATTCAAACCCCAAGCACTTACCACTTGAGCCACTGGTGGCTGTGCTTATGAGAGTTGCTTTTGGGCGTATATATCTTACTTCTGCATGCCCCTGTGAGCACACTCATTTGCATTGTGAAACATGTTCACTGAAGAAAATGAGGATAGAACATCTGGCCTTCAGCTCCCCCAAATATCAGCTAACTGCAGTGGCCTAGCTTGTGTTACAGCGCTGGGGGTCTGGGTTCGAGTCCTGCTTTCGGCACTTAAACGGAATAGTGGGGTAATCTCCTTGTACAGTTGCTTTGCAAACATAGCAGAGAAGTGGGACTGTGGAAGTGAGGGAGTGCAGGCTAAAGGTGGGGCATGCTAAAGGGAGAGGTAGGGGTGGATGCACGAATCCCTGTGGAGAGGAGGCGGGGCTGGCTGAGTGGGGGTAGGTCTAGAAGGGCGTGGCTTAGGTTCTGTGGTAAAGGAAGGGAGGAAGAAAGCATAGAGGAAGCCAGGAAGTGCAGGATATAAAGGAGGAGGCAGGTTAGGCTAAAGGGTAGTGCCGGATGTGGAAAAAAATGTTGGCCCATTGTGGGGGGTCCATTCCATACTCCACTGGGCACCCTTTTACTCCCCTCCTCAATGGCCCCTTTCCCCACATTAGGACCCTCCTTTACACACAACCCCCTCCACTATTCAGGGCCTATTCCCCCCTCACACCGTACCCAGGGCCCACTTTATCCTACATCCCCATGCTTCTCTCGTCCTTCCCCCCTCTCACCCAGCCCCCTCCTCTTCTCCACAGGGACCCCTTCATCCAGCCCTACCTTCCCTTTTTGCCTGCCCCGCCTCCTCCTTTATTTACTCTGCACTTCCTCTCCCCCACCTCCACAGTCCTGCTTCTCTGCTTTCTTCCAACCTCCCTTTACCAGGGAACTCATTACATAACCACCAAACCTTTTAGAAGGACTCTGGGTCCCCTCAACTGATTACCCAACTATACCGTTTCTGTGCCGAAAGCAGGACTCAAACCCAGGCCCCCAGCGCTGTAACGCAAGCACTTAACCTCTAGGCCACTGCAGTTAGCTTGTGTTTGGTGGAGCGCCAGGGGGGTGGGGGGGTGGTCAGATGTTCTATCCTCCTTGGCTTCAGTGAACATGTTTCACAACTGAAATGGGTATGCTCACGGGGGCATGCAGGAGAAAGATATATATGCCCAAAAGCTAACCTCAAAAATACAGCCACCAGTGGCTCAGGTGCTAAGTGCTTGCTCTTAGAATGCTGGAGACCTGAGTTCTAATCCAATGTCTGCAATCTCCTGGGCATGGTTTTTTTTTAATTAAAAAAATATATTTTTTCATTGAAAATGGGTATGTATTGCCCTGCGCGATCAGCCAACAGCTAATGCCCCTTCAATACCTGCATTCCTACTAACAGTTGGGCCTTTGTTTTCTGCATTCTGGCCTAGGTAGCGCCCATGCAAAAGTTTGTCTCTCTGGCCCCAATTGACTGGAAAAAAACGAGGGGAAAAGGTGTAATCTACGGGTCATGGTTGATACAATAATTTCCCTGGGACTCAAACAGGACACCTTCTCGAGGTGCTATGAGGTGACCACCAGCCCCTGCATAGCAAACAAACCTGTATCAGCATGTCACCAGCAACTGAATGTGTCGCCTGCAGGCTACACATAGGAGGCTGCAGTAGGTGATTCAACCAATTGGGCTGTCGACCCTCCTTCCTCTGAGAGCAGGAAAGTGAATTTCCATGTTGCCTTCCTTTGGCACATTAGATCTATCTTTCAACCCAATTCAGAGGATGTTTTGCTTCACAGAGAAATGATAATCATTGTGAGGTGTCAGCCAGTAATAGCTAAGCAGGTCAGTTAAATCTTTGACTTTGTCATTGGGGTGTACTGATGTGCGCAGGGCAGTCTTCTGTCCTGTGCTACTGTATGCTTTCGTATTGCTGCTTGTTCAAGATTCCTAAATGTAAACACTCTGCTCTCAAAAGTGAAAGATTTGAAAGACTCTTGATGCAACAAGCATTTCCCACTCTTTGCCCTGGGGGTGAGAGGGCTGCTTTCTGCCTTTAACACCCTCAATTTGGGAGTGGCTGGCTCCACCACTGAGAATGAGGGCCTAATCCTGGTCGGAAACGGACAGAGGTCTGCGCCCTGCGTCCTCCACGCGTCCCTAACGCTCCCAAACGCGACCACAGCCCTTTACGGGCACAGCCCTATGTCCGGTGCAGCCTCTATGGTGCAGCCACCCAGGTAGCTTAGGGTTAGGATATGTGCTCTTCAAGATAAGCCTGGCCAACCAGGCCCTGGAGAGTGTCACAGCATGCTCTGTAATTCCCTAGTGATGGTGGCCTTGGTGACGATGATTTTGCTGGAATACTGATGCCTTTTTTCCTCCCAGAAGCCCCAGAAGCCTAGTGAAATGAAGGGGTGTGCACCTCTCACTGGCCTCTGTTTACCCTCTGGCTAACTGAAAGGAGTTCTGGGCTCTCCAGGCAAATGTATCCATTTGGGAGAGAGCTAGAAATAGGAAGGCTCTTTCTGCAGGCTCGGTGGGGAAGAGTCAGAGAGCTACATGCCTGAGGCATCTTTCCTCCTCCTTCGCTCATTGTGTTCCCTAACTTCTAATTCTCTGCCAGGCCAGGCCCTGTTTCTTTTACTGCCAACCCTCCTGACCCCTCGTCTTCCACCTACTTCCTGCTCTATTATGCCTTCTCCTTTTTTGCTCTCTTCTATGGCCCATTGAAAAGGAATGCAGGCCTAGCTAAGCCTCATGAAGGAAATCTACCAACAAAAGATGCATTCCTCGCTTATGGGAGGTGCTGTGAGATGAGCAAGAAGGGCTGAAGGGGTGATTGGGTTGTTGAGTCGGGAAGCACCAGAGGCGTAGCCAGGATTGTCTAGCAAATGGGACCTGATGCTAATGTATTTGGGCCCACTGCACTGCCAAAAATATCTGTAAATACCCACACAGCGCTGCTGAGTGGGCATTTACAGATTTTGGGTGGGCCTTGCCCCTCATGCCCTACCCTGCCTACGCCTCTGCTCTCTCCCCCAGGGCAAAGAGTGGGAAAGGCTCGCTACAGCAAGAGTCTTTCAAATCTTTCATTTTTGAGAGCAGAGTGTTTACATTTAAAAATCTTGACCAGGCAGCAATACCAAAGCATACAGTAGTAGAGGACAGAAGACTGCCCTGCACATATCAGTACACTCCAATGACAAAGGCAAAGATTTAACTGACCTGCTTAGCGATCAGTGGCTGACACCTCACAATGAGTATCATCTCTCTGTGAAGCAAAACATCCTCTGAATTGGGGTGAAAGATAGATCTAATGTGCCAAAGGAAGGCAACATGGAAATTCAGTGTTCTGCCCTCAGAGGAAGGAGGGTCGACAGCCCAATGGGTTAATGCACCTACTGCAGCCTCCTATGTGTAGCCTGCAGGCGACACATTCAGTTGCTGGTGAGATGCTGATAAGGTTTGCTTGCTATGCAGGGGCAGGGGGTCACCTCACAGCGCCTCGAGAAGGTGTCCTGTTTGAGTCCCTGTGCAAATATCTTCTCAACCATGACCCGTAGGTTACGCTTTTCCCCTCGTTTTTTCCAGTCAGTTGGGGCCAGAGAGACAAGCTTTTCTATGGGCGTTGCCAAGGCCAGAGTGCAGAAAACAAAGGCACAATTGTTAGTAGGAATGCAGGTATTGAAGGGACATTAGCTGTTGGCTGATCGCACAGGGCAATTCATACCCAATTTCAAAAGAAAAAATAAATAAAAAATGCGTTGCAGATTCCAGACACTGGATTAGAACTCAGGTCTCCAGCATTCAAACCCCAAGCACTTACCACTTGAGCCACTGGTGGCTGTGCTTATGAGAGTTGCTTTTGGGCGTATATATCTTACTTCTGCATGCCCCTGTGAGCACACTCATTTGCATTGTGAAACATGTTCACTGAAGAAAATGAGGATAGAACATCTGGCCTTCAGCTCCCCCAAATATCAGCTAACTGCAGTGGCCTAGCTTGTGTTACAGCGCTGGGGGTCTGGGTTCGAGTCCTGCTTTCGGCACTTAAACGGAATAGTGGGGTAATCTCCTTGTACAGTTGCTTTGCAAACATAGCAGAGAAGTGGGACTGTGGAAGTGAGGGAGTGCAGGCTAAAGGTGGGGCATGCTAAAGGGAGAGGTAGGGGTGGATGCACGAATCCCTGTGGAGAGGAGGCGGGGCTGGCTGAGTGGGGGTAGGTCTAGAAGGGCGTGGCTTAGGTTCTGTGGTAAAGGAAGGGAGGAAGAAAGCATAGAGGAAGCCAGGAAGTGCAGGATATAAAGGAGGAGGCAGGTTAGGCTAAAGGGTAGTGCCGGATGTGGAAAAAAATGTTGGCCCATTGTGGGGGGTCCATTCCATACTCCACTGGGCACCCTTTTACTCCCCTCCTCAATGGCCCCTTTCCCCACATTAGGACCCTCCTTTACACACAACCCCCTCCACTATTCAGGGCCTATTCCCCCCTCACACCGTACCCAGGGCCCACTTTATCCTACATCCCCATGCTTCTCTCGTCCTTCCCCCCTCTCACCCAGCCCCCTCCTCTTCTCCACAGGGACCCCTTCATCCAGCCCTACCTTCCCTTTTTGCCTGCCCCGCCTCCTCCTTTATTTACTCTGCACTTCCTCTCCCCCACCTCCACAGTCCTGCTTCTCTGCTTTCTTCCAACCTCCCTTTACCAGGGAACTCATTACATAACCACCAAACCTTTTAGAAGGACTCTGGGTCCCCTCAACTGATTACCCAACTATACCGTTTCTGTGCCGAAAGCAGGACTCAAACCCAGGCCCCCAGCGCTGTAACGCAAGCACTTAACCTCTAGGCCACTGCAGTTAGCTTGTGTTTGGTGGAGCGCCAGGGGGGTGGGGGGGTGGTCAGATGTTCTATCCTCCTTGGCTTCAGTGAACATGTTTCACAACTGAAATGGGTATGCTCACGGGGGCATGCAGGAGAAAGATATATATGCCCAAAAGCTAACCTCAAAAATACAGCCACCAGTGGCTCAGGTGCTAAGTGCTTGCTCTTAGAATGCTGGAGACCTGAGTTCTAATCCAATGTCTGCAATCTCCTGGGCATGGTTTTTTTTAAATTAAAAAAATATATTTTTTCATTGAAAATGGGTATGTATTGCCCTGCGCGATCAGCCAACAGCTAATGCCCCTTCAATACCTGCATTCCTACTAACAGTTGGGCCTTTGTTTTCTGCATTCTGGCCTAGGTAGCGCCCATGCAAAAGTTTGTCTCTCTGGCCCCAATTGACTGGAAAAAAACGAGGGGAAAAGGTGTAATCTACGGGTCATGGTTGATACAATAATTTCCCTGGGACTCAAACAGGACACCTTCTCGAGGTGCTATGAGGTGACCACCAGCCCCTGCATAGCAAACAAACCTGTATCAGCATGTCACCAGCAACTGAATGTGTCGCCTGCAGGCTACACATAGGAGGCTGCAGTAGGTGATTCAACCAATTGGGCTGTCGACCCTCCTTCCTCTGAGAGCAGGAAAGTGAATTTCCATGTTGCCTTCCTTTGGCACATTAGATCTATCTTTCAACCCAATTCAGAGGATGTTTTGCTTCACAGAGAAATGATAATCATTGTGAGGTGTCAGCCAGTAATAGCTAAGCAGGTCAGTTAAATCTTTGACTTTGTCATTGGGGTGTACTGATGTGCGCAGGGCAGTCTTCTGTCCTGTGCTACTGTATGCTTTCGTATTGCTGCTTGTTCAAGATTCCTAAATGTAAACACTCTGCTCTCAAAAGTGAAAGATTTGAAAGACTCTTGATGCAACAAGCATTTCCCACTCTTTGCCCTGGGGGTGAGAGGGCTGCTTTCTGCCTTTAACACCCTCAATTTGGGAGTGGCTGGCTCCACCACTGAGAATGAGGGCCTAATCCTGGTCGGAAACGGACAGAGGTCTGCGCCCTGCGTCCTCCACGCGTCCCTAACGCTCCCAAACGCGACCACAGCCCTTTACGGGCACAGCCCTATGTCCGGTGCAGCCTCTATGGTGCAGCCACCCAGGTAGCTTAGGGTTAGGATATGTGCTCTTCAAGATAAGCCTGGCCAACCAGGCCCTGGAGAGTGTCACAGCATGCTCTGTAATTCCCTAGTGATGGTGGCCTTGGTGACGATGATTTTGCTGGAATACTGATGCCTTTTTTCCTCCCAGAAGCCCCAGAAGCCTAGTGAAATGAAGGGGTGTGCACCTCTCACTGGCCTCTGTTTACCCTCTGGCTAACTGAAAGGAGTTCTGGGCTCTCCAGGCAAATGTATCCATTTGGGAGAGAGCTAGAAATAGGAAGGCTCTTTCTGCAGGCTCGGTGGGGAAGAGTCAGAGAGCTACATGCCTGAGGCATCTTTCCTCCTCCTTCGCTCATTGTGTTCCCTAACTTCTAATTCTCTGCCAGGCCAGGCCCTGTTTCTTTTACTGCCAACCCTCCTGACCCCTCGTCTTCCACCTACTTCCTGCTCTATTATGCCTTCTCCTTTTTTGCTCTCTTCTATGGCCCATTGAAAAGGAATGCAGGCCTAGCTAAGCCTCATGAAGGAAATCTACCAACAAAAGATGCATTCCTCGCTTATGGGAGGTGCTGTGAGATGAGCAAGAAGGGCTGAAGGGGTGATTGGGTTGTTGAGTCGGGAAGCACCAGAGGCGTAGCCAGGATTGTCTAGCAAATGGGACCTGATGCTAATGTATTTGGGCCCACTGCACTGCCAAAAATATCTGTAAATACCCACACAGCGCTGCTGAGTGGGCATTTACAGATTTTGGGTGGGCCTTGCCCCTCATGCCCTACCCTGCCTACGCCTCTGCTCTCTCCCCCAGGGCAAAGAGTGGGAAAGGCTCGCTACAGCAAGAGTCTTTCAAATCTTTCATTTTTGAGAGCAGAGTGTTTACATTTAAAAATCTTGACCAGGCAGCAATACCAAAGCATACAGTAGTAGAGGACAGAAGACTGCCCTGCACATATCAGTACACTCCAATGACAAAGGCAAAGATTTAACTGACCTGCTTAGCGATCAGTGGCTGACACCTCACAATGAGTATCATCTCTCTGTGAAGCAAAACATCCTCTGAATTGGGGTGAAAGATAGATCTAATGTGCCAAAGGAAGGCAACATGGAAATTCAGTGTTCTGCCCTCAGAGGAAGGAGGGTCGACAGCCCAATGGGTTAATGCACCTACTGCAGCCTCCTATGTGTAGCCTGCAGGCGACACATTCAGTTGCTGGTGAGATGCTGATAAGGTTTGCTTGCTATGCAGGGGCAGGGGGTCACCTCACAGCGCCTCGAGAAGGTGTCCTGTTTGAGTCCCTGTGCAAATATCTTCTCAACCATGACCCGTAGGTTACGCTTTTCCCCTCGTTTTTTCCAGTCAGTTGGGGCCAGAGAGACAAGCTTTTCTATGGGCGTTGCCAAGGCCAGAGTGCAGAAAACAAAGGCACAATTGTTAGTAGGAATGCAGGTATTGAAGGGACATTAGCTGTTGGCTGATCGCACAGGGCAATTCATACCCATTTTCAAAAGAAAAAATAAATAAAAAATGCGTTGCAGATTCCAGACACTGGATTAGAACTCAGGTCTCCAACATTCAAACCCCAAGCACTTCCCACTTGAGCCACTGGTGGCTGTGCTTATGAGAGTTGCTTTTGGGCATATATATCTTACTTCTGCATGCCCCTGTGAGCACACTCATTTGCATTGTGAAACATGTTCACTGAAGAAAATGAGGATAGAACATCTGGCATTCAGCTCCCCCAAATATCAGCTAACTGCAGTGGCCTAGAGGTTAAGTGCTTGTGTTAGGCTAAAGGGTAGTGCCGGATGTGGAAAAAAATGTTGGCCCATTGTGGGGGGTCCATTCCATACTCCACTGGGCACCCTTTTACTCCCCTCCTCAATGGCCCCTTTCCCCACATTAGGACCCTCCTTTACACACAACCCCCTCCACTATTCAGGGCCCTATTCCCCCCCTCACACCGTACCCAGGGCCCACTTTATCCTACATCCCCATGCTTGTCTCGTCCTTCCCCCCCTCTCACCCGGCCCCCTCCTCTTCTCCACAGGGACCCCTTCATCCAGCCCTACCTTCCCTTTTTGCCTGCCCCGCCTCCTCCTTTATTTTCTCTGCACTTCCTCTCCCCCACCTCCACAGTCCTGCTTCTCTGCTTTCTTCCAACCTCCCTTTACCAGGGAACTCATTACATAACCACCAAACCTTTTAGAAGGACTCTGGGTCCCCTCAACTGATTACCCAACTATACCGTTTCTGTGCCGAAAGCAGGACTCGAACCCAGGCCCCCAGCGCTGTAACGCAAGCACTTAACCTCTAGGCCACTGCAGTTAGCTTGTGTTTGGTGGAGCGCCAGGGGGGGTGGGGGTGGGGGGGAGTGGTCAGATGTTCTATCCTCCTTGGCTTCAGTGAACATGTTTCACAACTGAAATGGGTATGCTCACGGGGGCATGCAGGAGAAAGATATATATGCCCAAAAGCTAACCTCAAAAATACAGCCACCAGTGGCTCAGGTGCTAAGTGCTTGCTCTTAGAATGCTGGAGACCTGAGTTCTAATCCAATGTCTACAATCTCCTGGGCATGTTTTTTTTTTAATTAAAAAAATATATTTTTTCATTGAAAATGGGTATGTATTGCCCTGCGCAATCAGCCAACAGCTAATGCCCCTTCAATACCTGCATTCCTACTAACAGTTGGGCCTTTGTTTTCTGCATTCTGGCCTAGGTAGCGCCCATGCAAAAGTTTGTCTCTCTGGCCCCAATTGACTGGAAAAAAACGAGGGGAAAAGGTGTAATCTACGGGTCATGGTTGACACAATAATTTCCCTGGGACTCAAACAGGACACCTTCTCGAGGTGCTGTGAGGTGACCACCAGCCCCTGCATAGCAAACAAACCTGTATCAGCATTTCACCAGCAACTGAATGTGTCGCTTGCAGGCTACACATAGGAGGCTGCAGTAGGTGCATTAACCCATTGGGCTGTCGACCCTCCTTCCTCTGAGAGCAGGAAAGTGAATTTCCATGTTGCCTTCCTTTGGCACATTAGATCTATCTTTCAACCCAATTCAGAGGATGTTTTGCTTCACAGAGAAATGATAATCATTGTGAGGTGTCAGCCACTAATAGCTAAGCAGGTCAGTTAAATCTTTGACTTTGTCATTGGGGTGTACTGATGTGCGCAGGGCAGTCTTCTGTCCTGTGCTACTGTATGCTTTCGTATTGCTGCTTGTTCAAGATTCCTAAATGTAAACACTCTGCTCTCAAAAGTGAAAGATTTGAAAGACTCTTGATGCAACAAGCATTTCCCACTCTTTGCCCTGGGGGTGAGAGGGCTGCTTTCTGCCTTTAACACCCTCAATTTGGGAGTGGCTGGCTCCACCACTGAGAATAAGGGCCTAATCCTGGTCGGAAACGGACAGAGGTCTGCGCCCTGCGTCCTCCACGCGTCCCTAACGCTCCCAAACGCGACCACAGCCCTTTACGGGCACAGCCCTATGTCCGGTGCAGCCTCTATGGTGCAGCCACCCAGGTAGCTTAGGGTTAGGATATGTGCTCTTCAAGATAAGCCTGGCCAACCAGGCCCTGGAGAGTGTCACAGCATGCTCTGTAATTCCCTAGTGATGGTGGCCTTGGTGACGATGATTTTGCTGGAATACTGATGCCTTTTTTCCTCCCAGAAGCCCCAGAAGCCTAGTGAAATGAAGGGGTGTGCACCTCTCACTGGCCTCTGTTTACCCTCTGGCTAACTGAAAGGAGTTCTGGGCTCTCCAGGCAAATGTATCCATTTGGGAGAGAGCTAGAAATAGGAAGGCTCTTTCTGCAGGCTCGGTGGGGAAGAGTCAGAGAGCTACATGCCTGAGGCATCTTTCCTCCTCCTTCGCTCATTGTGTTCCCTAACTTCTAATTCTCTGCCAGGCCAGGCCCTGTTTCTTTTACTGCCAACCCTCCTGACCCCTCGTCTTCCACCTACTTCCTGCTCTATTATGCCTTCTCCTTTTTTGCTCTCTTCTATGGCCCATTGAAAAGGAATGCAGGCCTAGCTAAGCCTCATGAAGGAAATCTACCAACAAAAGATGCATTCCTCGCTTATGGGAGGTGCTGTGAGATGAGCAAGAAGGGCTGAAGGGGTGATTGGGTTGTTGAGTCGGGAAGCACCAGAGGCGTAGCCAGGATTGTCTAGCAAATGGGACCTGATGCTAATGTATTTGGGCCCACTGCACTGCCAAAAATATCTGTAAATACCCACACAGCGCTGCTGAGTGGGCATTTACAGATTTTGGGTGGGCCTTGCCCCTCATGCCCTACCCTGCCTACGCCTCTGCTCTCTCCCCCAGGGCAAAGAGTGGGAAAGGCTCGCTACAGCAAGAGTCTTTCAAATCTTTCATTTTTGAGAGCAGAGTGTTTACATTTAAAAATCTTGACCAGGCAGCAATACCAAAGCATACAGTAGTAGAGGACAGAAGACTGCCCTGCACATATCAGTACACCCCAATGACAAAGGCAAAGATTTAACTGACCTGCTTAGCGATCAGTGGCTGACACCTCACAATGAGTATCATCTCTCTGTGAAGCAAAACATCCTCTGAATTGGGGTGAAAGATAGATTTAATGTGCCAAAGGAAGGCAACATGGAAATTCAGTGTTCTGCCCTCAGAGGAAGGAGGGTCGACAGCCCAATGGGTTAATGCACCTACTGCAGCCTCCTATGTGTAGCCTGCAGGCGACACATTCAGTTGCTGGTGAGATGCTGATAAGGTTTGCTTGCTATGCAGGGGCAGGGGGTCACCTCACAGCGCCTCGAGAAGGTGTCCTGTTTGAGTCCCTGTGCAAATATCTTCTCAACCATGACCCGTAGGTTACGCTTTTCCCCTCGTTTTTTCCAGTCAGTTGGGGCCAGAGAGACAAGCTTTTCTATGGGCGTTGCCAAGGCCAGAGTGCAGAAAACAAAGGCACAATTGTTAGTAGGAATGCAGGTATTGAAGGGACATTAGCTGTTGGCTGATCGCACAGGGCAATTCATACCCATTTTCAAAAGAAAAAATAAATAAAAAATGCGTTGCAGATTCCAGACACTGGATTAGAACTCAGGTCTCCAGCATTCAAACCCCAAGCACTTACCACTTGAGCCACTGGTGGATGTGCTTATGAGAGTTGCTTTTGGGCGTATATATCTTACTTCTGCATGCCCCTGTGAGCACACTCATTTGCATTGTGAAACATGTTCACTGAAGAAAATGAGGATAGAACATCTGGCCTTCAGCTCCCCCAAATATCAGCTAACTGCAGTGGCCTAGCTTGTGTTACAGCGCTGGGGGTCTGGGTTTGAGTCCTGCTTTCGGCACTTAAACGGAATAGTGGGGTAATCTCCTTGTACAGTTTCTTTGCAAACATAGCAGAGAAGTGGGACTGTGGAAGTGAGGGAGTGCAGGCTAAAGGTGGGGCATGCTAAAGGGAGAGGTAGGGGTGGATGCACGAATCCCTGTGGAGAGGAGGCGGGGCTGGCTGAGTGGGGGTAGGTCTAGAAGGGCGTGGCTTAGGTTCTGTGGTAAAGGAAGGGAGGAAGAAAGCATAGAGGAAGCCAGGAAGTGCAGGATATAAAGGAGGAGGCAGGTTAGGCTAAAGGGTAGTGCCGGATGTGGAAAAAAATGTTGGCCCATTGTGGGGGGTCCATTCCATACTCCACTGGGCACCCTTTTACTCCCCTCCTCAATGGCCCCTTTCCCCACATTAGGACCCTCCTTTACACACAACCCCCTCCACTATTCAGGGCCTATTCCCCCCTCACACCGTACCCAGGGCCCACTTTATCCTACATCCCCATGCTTCTCTCGTCCTTCCCCCCTCTCACCCAGCCCCCTCCTCTTCTCCACAGGGACCCCTTCATCCAGCCCTACCTTCCCTTTTTGCCTGCCCCGCCTCCTCCTTTATTTACTCTGCACTTCCTCTCCCCCACCTCCACAGTCCTGCTTCTCTGCTTTCTTCCAACCTCCCTTTACCAGGGAACTCATTACATAACCACCGAACCTTTTAGAAGGACTCTGGGTCCCCTCAACTGATTACCCAACTATACCGTTTCTGTGCCGAAAGCAGGACTCAAACCCAGGCCCCCAGCGCTGTAACGCAAGCACTTAACCTCTAGGCCACTGCAGTTAGCTTGTGTTTGGTGGAGCGCCAGGGGGGTCGGGGGGGGGGGGGGTCTGTGTGGTTCAGATGTTCTATCCTCCTTGGCTTCAGTGAACATGTTTCACAACTGAAATGGGTATGCTCACGGGGGCATGCAGGAGAAAGATATATATGCCCAAAAGCTAACCTCAAAAAAACAGCCACCAGTGGCTCAGGTGCTAAGTGCTTGCTCTTAGAATGCTGGAGACCTGAGTTCTAATCCAATGTCTGCAATCTCCTGGGCATGTTTTTTTTTAATTAAAAAAATATATTTTTTCATTGAAAATGGGTATGTATTGCCCTGCGCGATCAGCCAACAGCTAATGCCCCTTCAATACCTGCATTCCTACTAACAGTTGGGCCTTTGTTTTCTGCATTCTGGCCTAGGTAGCGCCCATGCAAAAGTTTGTCTCTCTGGCCCCAATTGACTGGAAAAAAACGAGGGGAAAAGGTGTAATCTACGGGTCATGGTTGATACAATAATTTCCCTGGGACTCAAACAGGACACCTTCTCGAGGTGCTGTGAGGTGACCACCAGCCCCTGCATAGCAAACAAACCTGTATCAGCATGTCACCAGCAACTGAATGTGTCGCCTGCAGGCTACACATAGGAGGCTGCAGTAGGTGCATTAACCCATTGGGCTGTCGACCCTCCTTCCTCTGAGAGCAGGAAAGTGAATTTCCATGTTGCCTTCCTTTGGCACATTAGATCTATCTTTCAACCCAATTCAGAGGATGTTTTGCTTCACAGAGAAATGATAATCATTGTGAGGTGTCAGCCACTAATAGCTAAGCAGGTCAGTTAAATCTTTGACTTTGTCATTGGGGTGTACTGATATGCGCAGGGCAGTCTTCTGTCCTGTGCTACTGTATGCTTTCGTATTGCTGCTTGTTCAAGATTCCTAAATGTAAACACTCTGCTCTCAAAAGTGAAAGATTTGAAAGACTCTTGATGCAACAAGCATTTCCCACTCTTTGCCCTGGGGGTGAGAGGGCTGCTTTCTGCCTTTAACACCCTCAATTTGGGAGTGGCTGGCTCCACCACTGAGAATGAGGGCCTAATCCTGGTCGGAAACGGACAGAGGTCTGCGCCCTGCGTCCTCCACGCGTCCCTAACGCTCCCAAACGCGACCACAGCCCTTTACGGGCACAGCCCTATGTCCGGTGCAGCCTCTATGGTGCAGCCACCCAGGTAGCTTAGGGTTAGGATATGTGCTCTTCAAGATAAGCCTGGCCAACCAGGCCCTGGAGAGTGTCACAGCATGCTCTGTAATTCCCTAGTGATGGTGGCCTTGGTGACGATGATTTTGCTGGAATACTGATGCCTTTTTTCCTCCCAGAAGCCCCAGAAGCCTAGTGAAATGAAGGGGTGTGCACCTCTCACTGGCCTCTGTTTACCCTCTGGCTAACTGAAAGGAGTTCTGGGCTCTCCAGGCAAATGTATCCATTTGGGAGAGAGCTAGAAATAGGAAGGCTCTTTCTGCAGGCTCGGTGGGGAAGAGTCAGAGAGCTACATGCCTGAGGCATCTTTCCTCCTCCTTCGCTCATTGTGTTCCCTAACTTCTAATTCTCTGCCAGGCCAGGCCCTGTTTCTTTTACTGCCAACCCTCCTGACCCCTCGTCTTCCACCTACTTCCTGCTCTATTATGCCTTCTCCTTTTTTGCTCTCTTCTATGGCCCATTGAAAAGGAATGCAGGCCTAGCTAAGCCTCATGAAGGAAATCTACCAACAAAAGATGCATTCCTCGCTTATGGGAGGTGCTGTGAGATGAGCAAGAAGGGCTGAAGGGGTGATTGGGTTGTTGAGTCGGGAAGCACCAGAGGCGTAGCCAGGATTGTCTAGCAAATGGGACCTGATGCTAATGTATTTGGGCCCACTGCACTGCCAAAAATATCTGTAAATACCCACACAGCGCTGCTGAGTGGGCATTTACAGATTTTGGGTGGGCCTTGCCCCTCATGCCCTACCCTGCCTACGCCTCTGCTCTCTCCCCCAGGGCAAAGAGTGGGAAAGGCTCGCTACAGCAAGAGTCTTTCAAATCTTTCATTTTTGAGAGCAGAGTGTTTACATTTAAAAATCTTGACCAGGCAGCAATACCAAAGCATACAGTAGTAGAGGACAGAAGACTGCCCTGCACATATCAGTACACCCCAATGACAAAGGCAAAGATTTAACTGACCTGCTTAGCGATCAGTGGCTGACACCTCACAATGAGTATCATCTCTCTGTGAAGCAAAACATCCTCTGAATTGGGGTGAAAGATAGATTTAATGTGCCAAAGGAAGGCAACATGGAAATTCAGTGTTCTGCCCTCAGAGGAAGGAGGGTCGACAGCCCAATGGGTTAATGCACCTACTGCAGCCTCCTATGTGTAGCCTGCAGGCGACACATTCAGTTGCTGGTGAGATGCTGATAAGGTTTGCTTGCTATGCAGGGGCAGGGGGTCACCTCACAGCGCCTCGAGAAGGTGTCCTGTTTGAGTCCCTGTGCAAATATCTTCTCAACCATGACCCGTAGGTTACGCTTTTCCCCTCGTTTTTTCCAGTCAGTTGGGGCCAGAGAGACAAGCTTTTCTATGGGCGTTGCCAAGGCCAGAGTGCAGAAAACAAAGGCACAATTGTTAGTAGGAATGCAGGTATTGAAGGGACATTAGCTGTTGGCTGATCGCACAGGGCAATTCATACCCATTTTCAAAAGAAAAAATAAATAAAAAATGCGTTGCAGATTCCAGACACTGGATTAGAACTCAGGTCTCCAGCATTCAAACCCCAAGCACTTACCACTTGAGCCACTGGTGGATGTGCTTATGAGAGTTGCTTTTGGGCGTATATATCTTACTTCTGCATGCCCCTGTGAGCACACTCATTTGCATTGTGAAACATGTTCACTGAAGAAAATGAGGATAGAACATCTGGCCTTCAGCTCCCCCAAATATCAGCTAACTGCAGTGGCCTAGCTTGTGTTACAGCGCTGGGGGTCTGGGTTCGAGTCCTGCTTTCGGCACTTAAACGGAATAGTGGGGTAATCTCCTTGTACAGTTGCTTTGCAAACATAGCAGAGAAGTGGGACTGTGGAAGTGAGGGAGTGCAGGCTAAAGGTGGGGCATGCTAAAGGGAGAGGTAAGGGTGGATGCACGAATCCCTGTGGAGAGGAGGCGGGGCTGGCTGAGTGGGGGTAGGTCTAGAAGGGCGTGGCTTAGGTTCTGTGGTAAAGGAAGGGAGGAAGAAAGCATAGAGGAAGCCAGGAAGTGCAGGATATAAAGGAGGAGGCAGGTTAGGCTAAAGGGTAGTGCCGGATGTGGAAAAAAATGTTGGCCCATTGTGGGGGGTCCATTCCATACTCCACTGGGCACCCTTTTACTCCCCTCCTCAATGGCCCCTTTCCCCACATTAGGACCCTCCTTTACACACAACCCCCTCCACTATTCAGGGCCTATTCCCCCCTCACACCGTACCCAGGGCCCACTTTATCCTACATCCCCATGCTTCTCTCGTCCTTCCCCCCTCTCACCCAGCCCCCTCCTCTTCTCCACAGGGACCCCTTCATCCAGCCCTACCTTCCCTTTTTGCCTGCCCCGCCTCCTCCTTTATTTACTCTGCACTTCCTCTCCCCCACCTCCACAGTCCTGCTTCTCTGCTTTCTTCCAACCTCCCTTTACCAGGGAACTCATTACATAACCACCGAACCTTTTAGAAGGACTCTGGGTCCCCTCAACTGATTACCCAACTATACCGTTTCTGTGCCGAAAGCAGGACTCAAACCCAGGCCCCCAGCGCTGTAACGCAAGCACTTAACCTCTAGGCCACTGCAGTTAGCTTGTGTTTGGTGGAGCGCCAGGGGGGTCGGGGGGGGGGGGGGTCTGTGTGGTTCAGATGTTCTATCCTCCTTGGCTTCAGTGAACATGTTTCACAACTGAAATGGGTATGCTCACGGGGGCATGCAGGAGAAAGATATATATGCCCAAAAGCTAACCTCAAAAAAACAGCCACCAGTGGCTCAGGTGCTAAGTGCTTGCTCTTAGAATGCTGGAGACCTGAGTTCTAATCCAATGTCTGCAATCTCCTGGGCATGTTTTTTTTTAATTAAAAAAATATATTTTTTCATTGAAAATGGGTATGTATTGCCCTGCGCGATCAGCCAACAGCTAATGCCCCTTCAATACCTGCATTCCTACTAACAGTTGGGCCTTTGTTTTCTGCATTCTGGCCTAGGTAGCGCCCATGCAAAAGTTTGTCTCTCTGGCCCCAATCGACTGGAAAAAAACGAGGGGAAAAGGTGTAATCTACGGGTCATGGTTGATACAATAATTTCCCTGGGACTCAAACAGGACACCTTCTCGAGGTGCTGTGAGGTGACCACCAGCCCCTGCATAGCAAACAAACCTGTATCAGCATGTCACCAGCAACTGAATGTGTCGCCTGCAGGCTACACATAGGAGGCTGCAGTAGGTGCATTAACCCATTGGGCTGTCGACCCTCCTTCCTCTGAGAGCAGGAAAGTGAATTTCCATGTTGCCTTCCTTTGGCACATTAGATCTATCTTTCAACCCAATTCAGAGGATGTTTTGCTTCACAGAGAAATGATAATCATTGTGAGGTGTCAGCCACTAATAGCTAAGCAGGTCAGTTAAATCTTTGACTTTGTCATTGGGGTGTACTGATATGCGCAGGGCAGTCTTCTGTCCTGTGCTACTGTATGCTTTCGTATTGCTGCTTGTTCAAGATTCCTAAATGTAAACACTCTGCTCTCAAAAGTGAAAGATTTGAAAGACTCTTGATGCAACAAGCATTTCCCACTCTTTGCCCTGGGGGTGAGAGGGCTGCTTTCTGCCTTTAACACCCTCAATTTGGGAGTGGCTGGCTCCACCACTGAGAATGAGGGCCTAATCCTGGTCGGAAACGGACAGAGGTCTGCGCCCTGCGTCCTCCACGCGTCCCTAACGCTCCCAAACGCGACCACAGCCCTTTACGGGCACAGCCCTATGTCCGGTGCAGCCTCTATGGTGCAGCCACCCAGGTAGCTTAGGGTTAGGATATGTGCTCTTCAAGATAAGCCTGGCCAACCAGGCCCTGGAGAGTGTCACAGCATGCTCTGTAATTCCCTAGTGATGGTGGCCTTGGTGACGATGATTTTGCTGGAATACTGATGCCTTTTTTCCTCCCAGAAGCCCCAGAAGCCTAGTGAAATGAAGGGGTGTGCACCTCTCACTGGCCTCTGTTTACCCTCTGGCTAACTGAAAGGAGTTCTGGGCTCTCCAGGCAAATGTATCCATTTGGGAGAGAGCTAGAAATAGGAAGGCTCTTTCTGCAGGCTCGGTGGGGAAGAGTCAGAGAGCTACATGCCTGAGGCATCTTTCCTCCTCCTTCGCTCATTGTGTTCCCTAACTTCTAATTCTCTGCCAGGCCAGGCCCTGTTTCTTTTACTGCCAACCCTCCTGACCCCTCGTCTTCCACCTACTTCCTGCTCTATTATGCCTTCTCCTTTTTTGCTCTCTTCTATGGCCCATTGAAAAGGAATGCAGGCCTAGCTAAGCCTCATGAAGGAAATCTACCAACAAAAGATGCATTCCTCGCTTATGGGAGGTGCTGTGAGATGAGCAAGAAGGGCTGAAGGGGTGATTGGGTTGTTGAGTCGGGAAGCACCAGAGGCGTAGCCAGGATTGTCTAGCAAATGGGACCTGATGCTAATGTATTTGGGCCCACTGCACTGCCAAAAATATCTGTAAATACCCACACAGCGCTGCTGAGTGGGCATTTACAGATTTTGGGTGGGCCTTGCCCCTCATGCCCTACCCTGCCTACGCCTCTGCTCTCTCCCCCAGGGCAAAGAGTGGGAAAGGCTCGCTACAGCAAGAGTCTTTCAAATCTTTCATTTTTGAGAGCAGAGTGTTTACATTTAAAAATCTTGACCAGGCAGCAATACCAAAGCATACAGTAGTAGAGGACAGAAGACTGCCCTGCACATATCAGTACACTCCAATGACAAAGGCAAAGATTTAACTGACCTGCTTAGCGATCAGTGGCTGACACCTCACAATGAGTATCATCTCTCTGTGAAGCAAAACATCCTCTGAATTGGGGTGAAAGATAGATCTAATGTGCCAAAGGAAGGCAACATGGAAATTCAGTGTTCTGCCCTCAGAGGAAGGAGGGTCGACAGCCCAATGGGTTAATGCACCTACTGCAGCCTCCTATGTGTAGCCTGCAGGCGACACATTCAGTTGCTGGTGAGATGCTGATAAGGTTTGCTTGCTATGCAGGGGCAGGGGGTCACCTCACAGCGCCTCGAGAAGGTGTCCTGTTTGAGTCCCTGTGCAAATATCTTCTCAACCATGACCCGTAGGTTACGCTTTTCCCCTCGTTTTTTCCAGTCAGTTGGGGCCAGAGAGACAAGCTTTTCTATGGGCGTTGCCAAGGCCAGAGTGCAGAAAACAAAGGCACAATTGTTAGTAGGAATGCAGGTATTGAAGGGACATTAGCTGTTGGCTGATCGCACAGGGCAATTCATACCCATTTTCAAAAGAAAAAATAAATAAAAAATGCGTTGCAGATTCCAGACACTGGATTAGAACTCAGGTCTCCAACATTCAAACCCCAAGCACTTCCCACTTGAGCCACTGGTGGCTGTGCTTATGAGAGTTGCTTTTGGGCATATATATCTTACTTCTGCATGCCCCTGTGAGCACACTCATTTGCATTGTGAAACATGTTCACTGAAGAAAATGAGGATAGAACATCTGGCATTCAGCTCCCCCAAATATCAGCTAACTGCAGTGGCCTAGAGGTTAAGTGCTTGTGTTAGGCTAAAGGGTAGTGCCGGATGTGGAAAAAAATGTTGGCCCATTGTGGGGGGTCCATTCCATACTCCACTGGGCACCCTTTTACTCCCCTCCTCAATGGCCCCTTTCCCCACATTAGGACCCTCCTTTACACACAACCCCCTCCACTATTCAGGGCCCTATTCCCCCCCTCACACCGTACCCAGGGCCCACTTTATCCTACATCCCCATGCTTGTCTCGTCCTTCCCCCCCTCTCACCCGGCCCCCTCCTCTTCTCCACAGGGACCCCTTCATCCAGCCCTACCTTCCCTTTTTGCCTGCCCCGCCTCCTCCTTTATTTTCTCTGCACTTCCTCTCCCCCACCTCCACAGTCCTGCTTCTCTGCTTTCTTCCAACCTCCCTTTACCAGGGAACTCATTACATAACCACCAAACCTTTTAGAAGGACTCTGGGTCCCCTCAACTGATTACCCAACTATACCGTTTCTGTGCCGAAAGCAGGACTCGAACCCAGGCCCCCAGCGCTGTAACGCAAGCACTTAACCTCTAGGCCACTGCAGTTAGCTTGTGTTTGGTGGAGCGCCAGGGGGGGTGGGGGTGGGGGGGAGTGGTCAGATGTTCTATCCTCCTTGGCTTCAGTGAACATGTTTCACAACTGAAATGGGTATGCTCACGGGGGCATGCAGGAGAAAGATATATATGCCCAAAAGCTAACCTCAAAAATACAGCCACCAGTGGCTCAGGTGCTAAGTGCTTGCTCTTAGAATGCTGGAGACCTGAGTTCTAATCCAATGTCTACAATCTCCTGGGCATGTTTTTTTTTTAATTAAAAAAATATATTTTTTCATTGAAAATGGGTATGTATTGCCCTGCGCAATCAGCCAACAGCTAATGCCCCTTCAATACCTGCATTCCTACTAACAGTTGGGCCTTTGTTTTCTGCATTCTGGCCTAGGTAGCGCCCATGCAAAAGTTTGTCTCTCTGGCCCCAATTGACTGGAAAAAAACGAGGGGAAAAGGTGTAATCTACGGGTCATGGTTGACACAATAATTTCCCTGGGACTCAAACAGGACACCTTCTCGAGGTGCTGTGAGGTGACCACCAGCCCCTGCATAGCAAACAAACCTGTATCAGCATGTCACCAGCAACTGAATGTGTCGCTTGCAGGCTACACATAGGAGGCTGCAGTAGGTGCATTAACCCATTGGGCTGTCGACCCTCCTTCCTCTGAGAGCAGGAAAGTGAATTTCCATGTTGCCTTCCTTTGGCACATTAGATCTATCTTTCAACCCAATTCAGAGGATGTTTTGCTTCACAGAGAAATGATAATCATTGTGAGGTGTCAGCCACTAATAGCTAAGCAGGTCAGTTAAATCTTTGACTTTGTCATTGGGGTGTACTGATGTGCGCAGGGCAGTCTTCTGTCCTGTGCTACTGTATGCTTTCGTATTGCTGCTTGTTCAAGATTCCTAAATGTAAACACTCTGCTCTCAAAAGTGAAAGATTTGAAAGACTCTTGATGCAACAAGCATTTCCCACTCTTTGCCCTGGGGGTGAGAGGGCTGCTTTCTGCCTTTAACACCCTCAATTTGGGAGTGGCTGGCTCCACCACTGAGAATGAGGGCCTAATCCTGGTCGGAAACGGACAGAGGTCTGCGCCCTGCGTCCTCCACGCGTCCCTAACGCTCCCAAACGCGACCACAGCCCTTTACGGGCACAGCCCTATGTCCGGTGCAGCCTCTATGGTGCAGCCACCCAGGTAGCTTAGGGTTAGGATATGTGCTCTTCAAGATAAGCCTGGCCAACCAGGCCCTGGAGAGTGTCACAGCATGCTCTGTAATTCCCTAGTGATGGTGGCCTTGGTGACGATGATTTTGCTGGAATACTGATGCCTTTTTTCCTCCCAGAAGCCCCAGAAGCCTAGTGAAATGAAGGGGTGTGCACCTCTCACTGGCCTCTGTTTACCCTCTGGCTAACTGAAAGGAGTTCTGGGCTCTCCAGGCAAATGTATCCATTTGGGAGAGAGCTAGAAATAGGAAGGCTCTTTCTGCAGGCTCGGTGGGGAAGAGTCAGAGAGCTACATGCCTGAGGCATCTTTCCTCCTCCTTCGCTCATTGTGTTCCCTAACTTCTAATTCTCTGCCAGGCCAGGCCCTGTTTCTTTTACTGCCAACCCTCCTGACCCCTCGTCTTCCACCTACTTCCTGCTCTATTATGCCTTCTCCTTTTTTGCTCTCTTCTATGGCCCATTGAAAAGGAATGCAGGCCTAGCTAAGCCTCATGAAGGAAATCTACCAACAAAAGATGCATTCCTCGCTTATGGGAGGTGCTGTGAGATGAGCAAGAAGGGCTGAAGGGGTGATTGGGTTGTTGAGTCGGGAAGCACCAGAGGCGTAGCCAGGATTGTCTAGCAAATGGGACCTGATGCTAATGTATTTGGGCCCACTGCACTGCCAAAAATATCTGTAAATACCCACACAGCGCTGCTGAGTGGGCATTTACAGATTTTGGGTGGGCCTTGCCCCTCATGCCCTACCCTGCCTACGCCTCTGCTCTCTCCCCCAGGGCAAAGAGTGGGAAAGGCTCGCTACAGCAAGAGTCTTTCAAATCTTTCATTTTTGAGAGCAGAGTGTTTACATTTAAAAATCTTGACCAGGCAGCAATACCAAAGCATACAGTAGTAGAGGACAGAAGACTGCCCTGCACATATCAGTACACCCCAATGACAAAGGCAAAGATTTAACTGACCTGCTTAGCGATCAGTGGCTGACACCTCACAATGAGTATCATCTCTCTGTGAAGCAAAACATCCTCTGAATTGGGGTGAAAGATAGATTTAATGTGCCAAAGGAAGGCAACATGGAAATTCAGTGTTCTGCCCTCAGAGGAAGGAGGGTCGACAGCCCAATGGGTTAATGCACCTACTGCAGCCTCCTATGTGTAGCCTGCAGGCGACACATTCAGTTGCTGGTGAGATGCTGATAAGGTTTGCTTGCTATGCAGGGGCAGGGGGTCACCTCACAGCGCCTCGAGAAGGTGTCCTGTTTGAGTCCCTGTGCAAATATCTTCTCAACCATGACCCGTAGGTTACGCTTTTCCCCTCGTTTTTTCCAGTCAGTTGGGGCCAGAGAGACAAGCTTTTCTATGGGCGTTGCCAAGGCCAGAGTGCAGAAAACAAAGGCACAATTGTTAGTAGGAATGCAGGTATTGAAGGGACATTAGCTGTTGGCTGATCGCACAGGGCAATTCATACCCATTTTCAAAAGAAAAAATAAATAAAAAATGCGTTGCAGATTCCAGACACTGGATTAGAACTCAGGTCTCCAGCATTCAAACCCCAAGCACTTACCACTTGAGCCACTGGTGGATGTGCTTATGAGAGTTGCTTTTGGGCGTATATATCTTACTTCTGCATGCCCCTGTGAGCACACTCATTTGCATTGTGAAACATGTTCACTGAAGAAAATGAGGATAGAACATCTGGCCTTCAGCTCCCCCAAATATCAGCTAACTGCAGTGGCCTAGCTTGTGTTACAGCGCTGGGGGTCTGGGTTCGAGTCCTGCTTTCGGCACTTAAACGGAATAGTGGGGTAATCTCCTTGTACAGTTGCTTTGCAAACATAGCAGAGAAGTGGGACTGTGGAAGTGAGGGAGTGCAGGCTAAAGGTGGGGCATGCTAAAGGGAGAGGTAGGGGTGGATGCACGAATCCCTGTGGAGAGGAGGCGGGGCTGGCTGAGTGGGGGTAGGTCTAGAAGGGCGTGGCTTAGGTTCTGTGGTAAAGGAAGGGAGGAAGAAAGCATAGAGGAAGCCAGGAAGTGCAGGATATAAAGGAGGAGGCAGGTTAGGCTAAAGGGTAGTGCCGGATGTGGAAAAAAATGTTGGCCCATTGTGGGGGGTCCATTCCATACTCCACTGGGCACCCTTTTACTCCCCTCCTCAATGGCCCCTTTCCCCACATTAGGACCCTCCTTTACACACAACCCCCTCCACTATTCAGGGCCTATTCCCCCCTCACACCGTACCCAGGGCCCACTTTATCCTACATCCCCATGCTTCTCTCGTCCTTCCCCCCTCTCACCCAGCCCCCTCCTCTTCTCCACAGGGACCCCTTCATCCAGCCCTACCTTCCCTTTTTGCCTGCCCCGCCTCCTCCTTTATTTACTCTGCACTTCCTCTCCCCCACCTCCACAGTCCTGCTTCTCTGCTTTCTTCCAACCTCCCTTTACCAGGGAACTCATTACATAACCACCGAACCTTTTAGAAGGACTCTGGGTCCCCTCAACTGATTACCCAACTATACCGTTTCTGTGCCGAAAGCAGGACTCAAACCCAGGCCCCCAGCGCTGTAACGCAAGCACTTAACCTCTAGGCCACTGCAGTTAGCTTGTGTTTGGTGGAGCGCCAGGGGGGTCGGGGGGGGGGGGGGGTCTGTGTGGTTCAGATGTTCTATCCTCCTTGGCTTCAGTGAACATGTTTCACAACTGAAATGGGTATGCTCACGGGGGCATGCAGGAGAAAGATATATATGCCCAAAAGCTAACCTCAAAAAAACAGCCACCAGTGGCTCAGGTGCTAAGTGCTTGCTCTTAGAATGCTGGAGACCTGAGTTCTAATCCAATGTCTGCAATCTCCTGGGCATGTTTTTTTTTAATTAAAAAAATATATTTTTTCATTGAAAATGGGTATGTATTGCCCTGCGCGATCAGCCAACAGCTAATGCCCCTTCAATACCTGCATTCCTACTAACAGTTGGGCCTTTGTTTTCTGCATTCTGGCCTAGGTAGCGCCCATGCAAAAGTTTGTCTCTCTGGCCCCAATTGACTGGAAAAAAACGAGGGGAAAAGGTGTAATCTACGGGTCATGGTTGATACAATAATTTCCCTGGGACTCAAACAGGACACCTTCTCGAGGTGCTGTGAGGTGACCACCAGCCCCTGCATAGCAAACAAACCTGTATCAGCATGTCACCAGCAACTGAATGTGTCGCCTGCAGGCTACACATAGGAGGCTGCAGTAGGTGCATTAACCCATTGGGCTGTCGACCCTCCTTCCTCTGAGAGCAGGAAAGTGAATTTCCATGTTGCCTTCCTTTGGCACATTAGATCTATCTTTCAACCCAATTCAGAGGATGTTTTGCTTCACAGAGAAATGATAATCATTGTGAGGTGTCAGCCACTAATAGCTAAGCAGGTCAGTTAAATCTTTGACTTTGTCATTGGGGTGTACTGATATGCGCAGGGCAGTCTTCTGTCCTGTGCTACTGTATGCTTTCGTATTGCTGCTTGTTCAAGATTCCTAAATGTAAACACTCTGCTCTCAAAAGTGAAAGATTTGAAAGACTCTTGATGCAACAAGCATTTCCCACTCTTTGCCCTGGGGGTGAGAGGGCTGCTTTCTGCCTTTAACACCCTCAATTTGGGAGTGGCTGGCTCCACCACTGAGAATGAGGGCCTAATCCTGGTCGGAAACGGACAGAGGTCTGCGCCCTGCGTCCTCCACGCGTCCCTAACGCTCCCAAACGCGACCACAGCCCTTTACGGGCACAGCCCTATGTCCGGTGCAGCCTCTATGGTGCAGCCACCCAGGTAGCTTAGGGTTAGGATATGTGCTCTTCAAGATAAGCCTGGCCAACCAGGCCCTGGAGAGTGTCACAGCATGCTCTGTAATTCCCTAGTGATGGTGGCCTTGGTGACGATGATTTTGCTGGAATACTGATGCCTTTTTTCCTCCCAGAAGCCCCAGAAGCCTAGTGAAATGAAGGGGTGTGCACCTCTCACTGGCCTCTGTTTACCCTCTGGCTAACTGAAAGGAGTTCTGGGCTCTCCAGGCAAATGTATCCATTTGGGAGAGAGCTAGAAATAGGAAGGCTCTTTCTGCAGGCTCGGTGGGGAAGAGTCAGAGAGCTACATGCCTGAGGCATCTTTCCTCCTCCTTCGCTCATTGTGTTCCCTAACTTCTAATTCTCTGCCAGGCCAGGCCCTGTTTCTTTTACTGCCAACCCTCCTGACCCCTCGTCTTCCACCTACTTCCTGCTCTATTATGCCTTCTCCTTTTTTGCTCTCTTCTATGGCCCATTGAAAAGGAATGCAGGCCTAGCTAAGCCTCATGAAGGAAATCTACCAACAAAAGATGCATTCCTCGCTTATGGGAGGTGCTGTGAGATGAGCAAGAAGGGCTGAAGGGGTGATTGGGTTGTTGAGTCGGGAAGCACCAGAGGCGTAGCCAGGATTGTCTAGCAAATGGGACCTGATGCTAATGTATTTGGGCCCACTGCACTGCCAAAAATATCTGTAAATACCCACACAGCGCTGCTGAGTGGGCATTTACAGATTTTGGGTGGGCCTTGCCCCTCATGCCCTACCCTGCCTACGCCTCTGCTCTCTCCCCCAGGGCAAAGAGTGGGAAAGGCTCGCTACAGCAAGAGTCTTTCAAATCTTTCATTTTTGAGAGCAGAGTGTTTACATTTAAAAATCTTGACCAGGCAGCAATACCAAAGCATACAGTAGTAGAGGACAGAAGACTGCCCTGCACATATCAGTACACCCCAATGACAAAGGCAAAGATTTAACTGACCTGCTTAGCGATCAGTGGCTGACACCTCACAATGAGTATCATCTCTCTTTGAAGCAAAACATCCTCTGAATTGGGGTGAAAGATAGATTTAATGTGCCAAAGGAAGGCAACATGGAAATTCAGTGTTCTGCCCTCAGAGGAAGGAGGGTCGACAGCCCAATGGGTTAATGCACCTACTGCAGCCTCCTATGTGTAGCCTGCAGGCGACACATTCAGTTGCTGGTGAGATGCTGATAAGGTTTGCTTGCTATGCAGGGGCAGGGGGTCACCTCACAGCGCCTCGAGAAGGTGTCCTGTTTGAGTCCCTGTGCAAATATCTTCTCAACCATGACCCGTAGGTTACGCTTTTCCCCTCGTTTTTTCCAGTCAGTTGGGGCCAGAGAGACAAGCTTTTCTATGGGCGTTGCCAAGGCCAGAGTGCAGAAAACAAAGGCACAATTGTTAGTAGGAATGCAGGTATTGAAGGGACATTAGCTGTTGGCTGATCGCACAGGGCAATTCATACCCATTTTCAAAAGAAAAAATAAATAAAAAATGCGTTGCAGATTCCAGACACTGGATTAGAACTCAGGTCTCCAGCATTCAAACCCCAAGCACTTACCACTTGAGCCACTGGTGGATGTGCTTATGAGAGTTGCTTTTGGGCGTATATATCTTACTTCTGCATGCCCCTGTGAGCACACTCATTTGCATTGTGAAACATGTTCACTGAAGAAAATGAGGATAGAACATCTGGCCTTCAGCTCCCCCAAATATCAGCTAACTGCAGTGGCCTAGCTTGTGTTACAGCGCTGGGGGTCTGGGTTCGAGTCCTGCTTTCGGCACTTAAACGGAATAGTGGGGTAATCTCCTTGTACAGTTGCTTTGCAAACATAGCAGAGAAGTGGGACTGTGGAAGTGAGGGAGTGCAGGCTAAAGGTGGGGCATGCTAAAGGGAGAGGTAGGGGTGGATGCACGAATCCCTGTGGAGAGGAGGCGGGGCTGGCTGAGTGGGGGTAGGTCTAGAAGGGCGTGGCTTAGGTTCTGTGGTAAAGGAAGGGAGGAAGAAAGCATAGAGGAAGCCAGGAAGTGCAGGATATAAAGGAGGAGGCAGGTTAGGCTAAAGGGTAGTGCCGGATGTGGAAAAAAATGTTGGCCCATTGTGGGGGGTCCATTCCATACTCCACTGGGCACCCTTTTACTCCCCTCCTCAATGGCCCCTTTCCCCACATTAGGACCCTCCTTTACACACAACCCCCTCCACTATTCAGGGCCTATTCCCCCCTCACACCGTACCCAGGGCCCACTTTATCCTACATCCCCATGCTTCTCTCGTCCTTCCCCCCTCTCACCCAGCCCCCTCCTCTTCTCCACAGGGACCCCTTCATCCAGCCCTACCTTCCCTTTTTGCCTGCCCCGCCTCCTCCTTTATTTACTCTGCACTTCCTCTCCCCCACCTCCACAGTCCTGCTTCTCTGCTTTCTTCCAACCTCCCTTTACCAGGGAACTCATTACATAACCACCGAACCTTTTAGAAGGACTCTGGGTCCCCTCAACTGATTACCCAACTATACCGTTTCTGTGCCGAAAGCAGGACTCAAACCCAGGCCCCCAGCGCTGTAACGCAAGCACTTAACCTCTAGGCCACTGCAGTTAGCTTGTGTTTGGTGGAGCGCCAGGGGGGTCGGGGTCGGGGGGGGGGGGGGGGGGGGGGGGATGTCTGTGTGGTTCAGATGTTCTATCCTCCTTGGCTTCAGTGAACATGTTTCACAACTGAAATGGGTATGCTCACGGGGGCATGCAGGAGAAAGATATATATGCCCAAAAGCTAACCTCAAAAAAACATGCTAAGTGCTTGCTCTTAGAATGCTGGAGACCTGAGTTCTAATCCAATGTCTGCAATCTCCTGGGCATGTTTTTTTTTAATTAAAAAAATATATTTTTTCATTGAAAATGGGTATGTATTGCCCTGCGCGATCAGCCAACAGCTAATGCCCCTTCAATACCTGCATTCCTACTAACAGTTGGGCCTTTGTTTTCTGCATTCTGGCCTAGGTAGCGCCCATGCAAAAGTTTGTCTCTCTGGCCCCAATTGACTGGAAAAAAACGAGGGGAAAAGGTGTAATCTACGGGTCATGGTTGATACAATAATTTCCCTGGGACTCAAACAGGACACCTTCTCGAGGTGCTGTGAGGTGACCACCAGCCCCTGCATAGCAAACAAACCTGTATCAGCATGTCACCAGCAACTGAATGTGTCGCCTGCAGGCTACACATAGGAGGCTGCAGTAGGTGCATTAACCCATTGGGCTGTCGACCCTCCTTCCTCTGAGAGCAGGAAAGTGAATTTCCATGTTGCCTTCCTTTGGCACATTAGATCTATCTTTCAACCCAATTCAGAGGATGTTTTGCTTCACAGAGAAATGATAATCATTGTGAGGTGTCAGCCACTAATAGCTAAGCAGGTCAGTTAAATCTTTGACTTTGTCATTGGGGTGTACTGATATGCGCAGGGCAGTCTTCTGTCCTGTGCTACTGTATGCTTTCGTATTGCTGCTTGTTCAAGATTCCTAAATGTAAACACTCTGCTCTCAAAAGTGAAAGATTTGAAAGACTCTTGATGCAACAAGCATTTCCCACTCTTTGCCCTGGGGGTGAGAGGGCTGCTTTCTGCCTTTAACACCCTCAATTTGGGAGTGGCTGGCTCCACCACTGAGAATGAGGGCCTAATCCTGGTCGGAAACGGACAGAGGTCTGCGCCCTGCGTCCTCCACGTGTCCCTAACGCTCCCAAACGCGACCACAGCCCTTTACGGGCACAGCCCTATGTCCGGTGCAGCCTCTATGGTGCAGCCACCCAGGTAGCTTAGGGTTAGGATATGTGCTCTTCAAGATAAGCCTGGCCAACCAGGCCCTGGAGAGTGTCACAGCATGCTCTGTAATTCCCTAGTGATGGTGGCCTTGGTGACGATGATTTTGCTGGAATACTGATGCCTTTTTTCCTCCCAGAAGCCCCAGAAGCCTAGTGAAATGAAGGGGTGTGCACCTCTCACTGGCCTCTGTTTACCCTCTGGCTAACTGAAAGGAGTTCTGGGCTCTCCAGGCAAATGTATCCATTTGGGAGAGAGCTAGAAATAGGAAGGCTCTTTCTGCAGGCTCGGTGGGGAAGAGTCAGAGAGCTACATGCCTGAGGCATCTTTCCTCCTCCTTCGCTCATTGTGTTCCCTAACTTCTAATTCTCTGCCAGGCCAGGCCCTGTTTCTTTTACTGCCAACCCCCCTGACCCCTCGTCTTCCACCTACTTCCTGCTCTATTATGCCTTCTCCTTTTTTGCTCTCTTCTATGGCCCATTGAAAAGGAATGCAGGCCTAGCTAAGCCTCATGAAGGAAATCTACCAACAAAAGATGCATTCCTCGCTTATGGGAGGTGCTGTGAGATGAGCAAGAAGGGCTGAAGGGGTGATTGGGTTGTTGAGTCGGGAAGCACCAGAGGCGTAGCCAGGATTGTCTAGCAAATGGGACCTGATGCTAATGTAGTTGGGCCCACTGCACTGCCAAAAATATCTGTAAATACCCACACAGCGCTGCTGAGTGGGCATTTACAGATTTTGGGTGGGCCTTGCCCCTCAGGCCCTACCCTGCCTACGCCTCTGCTCTCTCCCCCAGGGCAAAGAGTGGGAAAGGCTCGCTACAGCAAGAGTCTTTCAAATCTTTCATTTTTGAGAGCAGAGTGTTTACATTTAAAAATCTTGACCAAGCAGCAATACCAAAGCATACAGTAGTAGAGGACAGAAGACTGCCCTGCACATATCAGTACACCCCAATGACAAAGGCAAAGATTTAACTGACCTGCTTAGCGATCAGTGGCTGACACCTCACAATGAGTATCATCTCTCTGTGAAGCAAAACATCCTCTGAATTGGGGTGAAAGATAGATCTAATGTGCCAAAGGAAGGCAACATGGAAATTCAGTGTTCTGCCCTCAGAGGAAGGAGGGTCGACAGCCCAATGGGTTAATGCACCTACTGCAGCCTCCTATGTGTAGCCTGCAGGCGACACATTCAGTTGCTGGTGAGATGCTGATAAGGTTTGCTTGCTATGCAGGGGCAGGGGGTCACCTCACAGCGCCTCGAGAAGGTGTCCTGTTTGAGTCCCTGTGCAAATATCGTCTCAACCATGACCCGTAGGTTACGCTTTTCCCCTCGTTTTTTCCAGTCAGTTGGGGCCAGAGAGACAAGCTTTTCTATGGGCGTTGCCAAGGCCAGAGTGCAGAAAACAAAGGCACAATTGTTAGTAGGAATGCAGGTATTGAAGGGACATTAGCTGTTGGCTGATCGCACAGGGCAATTCATACCCATTTTCAAAAGAAAAAATAAATAAAAAATGCGTTGCAGATTCCAGACACTGGATTAGAACTCAGGTCTCCAACATTCAAACCCCAAGCACTTCCCACTTGAGCCACTGGTGGCTGTGCTTATGAGAGTTGCTTTTGGGCATATATATCTTACTTCTGCATGCCCCTGTGAGCACACTCATTTGCATTGTGAAACATGTTCACTGAAGAAAATGAGGATAGAACATCTGGCCTTCAGCTCCCCCAAATATCAGCTAACTGCAGTGGCCTAGAGGTTAAGTGCTTGTGTTACAGCGCTGGGGGTCTGGGTTCGAGTCCTGCTTTCGGCACTTAAACAGAATAGTGGGGTAATCTCCTTGTACAGTTGCTGTGCAAACATAGCAGAGAAGTGGGACTGTGGAAGTGAGGGAGTGCAGGCTAAAGGTGGGGCATGCTAAAGGGAGAGGTAGGGGTGGATGCACGAATCCCTGTGGAGAGGAGGCGGGGCTGGCTGAGTGGGGGTATGTCTAGAAGGGCATGGCGTAGGTTCCCTGGTAAAGGAAGGGAGAGAGGAAGCCAGGAAGTGCAGGATATAAAGGAGTAGGCAGGTTAGGCTAAAGGGTAGTGCCGGATGTGGAAAAAAATGTTGGCCCATTGTGGGGGGTCCATTCCATACTCCACTGGGCACCCTTTTACTCCCCTCCTCAATGGCCCCTTTCCCCACATTAGGACCCTCCTTTACACACAACCCCCTCCACTATTCAGGGCCCTATTCCCCCCTCACATCGTACCCAGGGCCCACTTTATCCTACATCCCCATGCTTCTCTCGTCCTTCCCCCCTCTCACCCAGCCCCCTCCTCTTCTCCACAGGGACCCCTTCATCCAGCCCTACCTTCCCTTTTTGCCTGCCCCGCCTCCTCCTTTATTTACTCTGCACTTCCTCTCCCCCACCTCCACAGTCCTGCTTCTCTGCTTTCTTCCAACCTCCCTTTACCAGGGAACTCATTACATAACCACCAAACCTTTTAGAAGGACTCTGGGTCCCCTCAACTGATTACCCAACTATACCGTTTCTGTGCGGAAAGCAGGACTCAAACCCAGGCCCCCAGCGCTGTAACGCAAGCACTTAACCTCTAGGCCACTGCAGTTAGCTTGTGTTTGGTGGAGCGCCAGGGGGGTGGGGGGGTGGGGGGTGGGGGTGGTTCAGATGTTCTATCCTCCTTGGCTTCAGTGAACATGTTTCACAACTGAAATGGGTATGCTCACGGGGGCATGCAGGAGAAAGATATATATGCCCAAAAGCTAACCTCAAAAAAACAGCCACCAGTGGCTCAGGTGCTAAGTGCTTGCTCTTAGAATGCTGGAGACCTGAGTTCTAATCCAATGTCTGCAATCTCCTGGGCATGTTTTTTTTTAATTAAAAAAATATATTTTTTCATTGAAAATGGGTATGTATTGCCCTGCGCGATCAGCCAACAGCTAATGCCCCTTCAATACCTGCATTCCTACTAACAGTTGGGCCTTTGTTTTCTGCATTCTGGCCTAGGTAGCGCCCATGCAAAAGTTTGTCTCTCTGGCCCCAATTGACTGGAAAAAAACGAGGGGAAAAGGTGTAATCTACGGGTCATGGTTGATACAATAATTTCCCTGGGACTCAAACAGGACACCTTCTCGAGGTGCTGTGAGGTGACCACCAGCCCCTGCATAGCAAACAAACCTGTATCAGCATGTCACCAGCAACTGAATGTGTCGCCTGCAGGCTACACATAGGAGGCTGCAGTAGGTGCATTAACCCATTGGGCTGTCGACCCTCCTTCCTCTGAGAGCAGGAAAGTGAATTTCCATGTTGCCTTCCTTTGGCACATTAGATCTATCTTTCAACCCAATTCAGAGGATGTTTTGCTTCACAGAGAAATGATAATCATTGTGAGGTGTCAGCCACTAATAGCTAAGCAGGTCAGTTAAATCTTTGACTTTGTCATTGGGGTGTACTGATATGCGCAGGGCAGTCTTCTGTCCTGTGCTACTGTATGCTTTCGTATTGCTGCTTGTTCAAGATTCCTAAATGTAAACACTCTGCTCTCAAAAGTGAAAGATTTGAAAGACTCTTGATGCAACAAGCATTTCCCACTCTTTGCCCTGGGGGTGAGAGGGCTGCTTTCTGCCTTTAACACCCTCAATTTGGGAGTGGCTGGCTCCACCACTGAGAATGAGGGCCTAATCCTGGTCGGAAACGGACAGAGGTCTGCGCCCTGCGTCCTCCACGTGTCCCTAACGCTCCCAAACGCGACCACAGCCCTTTACGGGCACAGCCCTATGTCCGGTGCAGCCTCTATGGTGCAGCCACCCAGGTAGCTTAGGGTTAGGATATGTGCTCTTCAAGATAAGCCTGGCCAACCAGGCCCTGGAGAGTGTCACAGCATGCTCTGTAATTCCCTAGTGATGGTGGCCTTGGTGACGATGATTTTGCTGGAATACTGATGCCTTTTTTCCTCCCAGAAGCCCCAGAAGCCTAGTGAAATGAAGGGGTGTGCACCTCTCACTGGCCTCTGTTTACCCTCTGGCTAACTGAAAGGAGTTCTGGGCTCTCCAGGCAAATGTATCCATTTGGGAGAGAGCTAGAAATAGGAAGGCTCTTTCTGCAGGCTCGGTGGGGAAGAGTCAGAGAGCTACATGCCTGAGGCATCTTTCCTCCTCCTTCGCTCATTGTGTTCCCTAACTTCTAATTCTCTGCCAGGCCAGGCCCTGTTTCTTTTACTGCCAACCCCCCTGACCCCTCGTCTTCCACCTACTTCCTGCTCTATTATGCCTTCTCCTTTTTTGCTCTCTTCTATGGCCCATTGAAAAGGAATGCAGGCCTAGCTAAGCCTCATGAAGGAAATCTACCAACAAAAGATGCATTCCTCGCTTATGGGAGGTGCTGTGAGATGAGCAAGAAGGGCTGAAGGGGTGATTGGGTTGTTGAGTCGGGAAGCACCAGAGGCGTAGCCAGGATTGTCTAGCAAATGGGACCTGATGCTAATGTAGTTGGGCCCACTGCACTGCCAAAAATATCTGTAAATACCCACACAGCGCTGCTGAGTGGGCATTTACAGATTTTGGGTGGGCCTTGCCCCTCAGGCCCTACCCTGCCTACGCCTCTGCTCTCTCCCCCAGGGCAAAGAGTGGGAAAGGCTCGCTACAGCAAGAGTCTTTCAAATCTTTCATTTTTGAGAGCAGAGTGTTTACATTTAAAAATCTTGACCAAGCAGCAATACCAAAGCATACAGTAGTAGAGGACAGAAGACTGCCCTGCACATATCAGTACACCCCAATGACAAAGGCAAAGATTTAACTGACCTGCTTAGCGATCAGTGGCTGACACCTCACAATGAGTATCATCTCTCTGTGAAGCAAAACATCCTCTGAATTGGGGTGAAAGATAGATCTAATGTGCCAAAGGAAGGCAACATGGAAATTCAGTGTTCTGCCCTCAGAGGAAGGAGGGTCGACAGCCCAATGGGTTAATGCACCTACTGCAGCCTCCTATGTGTAGCCTGCAGGCGACACATTCAGTTGCTGGTGAGATGCTGATAAGGTTTGCTTGCTATGCAGGGGCAGGGGGTCACCTCACAGCGCCTCGAGAAGGTGTCCTGTTTGAGTCCCTGTGCAAATATCTTCTCAACCATGACCCGTAGGTTACGCTTTTCCCCTCGTTTTTTCCAGTCAGTTGGGGCCAGAGAGACAAGCTTTTCTATGGGCGTTGCCAAGGCCAGAGTGCAGAAAACAAAGGCACAATTGTTAGTAGGAATGCAGGTATTGAAGGGACATTAGCTGTTGGCTGATCGCACAGGGCAATTCATACCCATTTTCAAAAGAAAAAATAAATAAAAAATGCGTTGCAGATTCCAGACACTGGATTAGAACTCAGGTCTCCAACATTCAAACCCCAAGCACTTCCCACTTGAGCCACTGGTGGCTGTGCTTACGAGAGTTGCTTTTGGGCATATATATCTTACTTCTGCATGCCCCTGTGAGCACACTCATTTGCATTGTGAAACATGTTCACTGAAGAAAATGAGGATAGAACATCTGGCCTTCAGCTCCCCCAAATATCAGCTAACTGCAGTGGCCTAGAGGTTAAGTGCTTGTGTTACAGTGCTGTGGGTCTGGGTTCGAGTCCTGCTTTCGGCACTTAAACAGAATAGTGGGGTAATCTCCTTGTACAGTTGCTGTGCAAACATAGCAGAGAAGTTGGACTGTGGAAGTGAGGGAGTGCAGGCTAAAGGTGGGGCATGCTAAAGGGAGAGGTAGGGGTGGATGCACGAATCCCTGTGGAGAGGAGGCGGGGCTGGCTGAGTGGGGGTAGGTCTAGAAGGGCATGGAGTAGGTTCCCTGGTAAAGGAAGGGAGAGAGGAAGCCAGGAAGTGCAGGATATAAAGGAGGAGGCAGGTTAGGCTAAAGGGTAGTGCCGGATGTGGAAAAAAATGTTGGCCCATTGTGGGGGGTCCATTCCATACTCCACTGGGCACCCTTTTACTCCCCTCCTCAATGGCCCCTTTCCCCACATTAGGACCCTCCTTTACACACAACCCCCTCCACTATTCAGGGCCCTATTCCCCCCTCACACCGTACCCAGGGCCCACTTTATCCTACATCCCCATGCTTCTCTCGTCCTTCCCCCCTCTCACCCAGCCCCCTCCTCTTCTCCACAGGGACCCCTTCATCCAGCCCTACCTTCCCTTTTTGCCTGCCCCGCCTCCTCCTTTATTTACTCTGCACTTCCTCTCCCCCACCTCCACAGTCCTGCTTCTCTGCTTTCTTCCAACCTCCCTTTACCAGGGAACTCATTACATAACCACCAAACCTTTTAGAAGGACTCTGGGTCCCCTCAACTGATTACCCAACTATACCGTTTCTGTGCCGAAAGCAGGACTCAAACCCAGGCCCCCAGCGCTGTAACGCAAGCACTTAACCTCTAGGCCACTGCAGTTAGCTTGTGTTTGGTGGAGCGCCAGGGGGGTGGGGGGGGGAGGTGGGGGTGGTTCAGATGTTCTATTCTCCTTGGCTTCAGTGAACATGTTTCACAACTGAAATGGGTATGCTCACGGGGGCATGCAGGAGAAAGATATATATGCCCAAAAGCTAACCTCAAAAAAACAGCCACCAGTGGCTCAGGTGCTAAGTGCTTGCTCTTAGAATGCTGGAGACCTGAGTTCTAATCCAATGTCTGCAATCTCCTGGGCATGTTTTTTTTTAATTAAAAAAATATATTTTTTCATTGAAAATGGGTATGTATTGCCCTGCGCGATCAGCCAACAGCTAATGCCCCTTCAATACCTGCATTCCTACTAACAGTTGGGCCTTTGTTTTCTGCATTCTGGCCTAGGTAGCGCCCATGCAAAAGTTTGTCTCTCTGGCCCCAATTGACTGGAAAAAAACGAGGGGAAAAGGTGTAATCTACGGGTCATGGTTGATACAATAATTTCCCTGGGACTCAAACAGGACACCTTCTCGAGGTGCTGTGAGGTGACCACCAGCCCCTGCATAGCAAACAAACCTGTATCAGCATGTCACCAGCAACTGAATGTGTCGCCTGCAGGCTACACATAGGAGGCTGCAGTAGGTGCATTAACCCATTGGGCTGTCGACCCTCCTTCCTCTGAGAGCAGGAAAGTGAATTTCCATGTTGCCTTCCTTTGGCACATTAGATCTATCTTTCAACCCAATTCAGAGGATGTTTTGCTTCACAGAGAAATGATAATCATTGTGAGGTGTCAGCCACTAATAGCTAAGCAGGTCAGTTAAATCTTTGACTTTGTCATTGGGGTGTACTGATATGCGCAGGGCAGTCTTCTGTCCTGTGCTACTGTATGCTTTCGTATTGCTGCTTGTTCAAGATTCCTAAATGTAAACACTCTGCTCTCAAAAGTGAAAGATTTGAAAGACTCTTGATGCAACAAGCATTTCCCACTCTTTGCCCTGGGGGTGAGAGGGCTGCTTTCTGCCTTTAACACCCTCAATTTGGGAGTGGCTGGCTCCACCACTGAGAATGAGGGCCTAATCCTGGTCGGAAACGGACAGAGGTCTGCGCCCTGCGTCCTCCACGTGTCCCTAACGCTCCCAAACGCGACCACAGCCCTTTACGGGCACAGCCCTATGTCCGGTGCTGCCTCTATGGTGCAGCCACCCAGGTAGCTTAGGGTTAGGATATGTGCTCTTCAAGATAAGCCTGGCCAACCAGGCCCTGGAGAGTGTCACAGCATGCTCTGTAATTCCCTAGTGATGGTGGCCTTGGTGACGATGATTTTGCTGGAATACTGATGCCTTTTTTCCTCCCAGAAGCCCCAGAAGCCTAGTGAAATGAAGGGGTGTGCACCTCTCACTGGCCTCTGTTTACCCTCTGGCTAACTGAAAGGAGTTCTGGGCTCTCCAGGCAAATGTATCCATTTGGGAGAGAGCTAGAAATAGGAAGGCTCTTTCTGCAGGCTCGGTGGGGAAGAGTCAGAGAGCTACATGCCTGAGGCATCTTTCCTCCTCCTTCGCTCATTGTGTTCCCTAACTTCTAATTCTCTGCCAGGCCAGGCCCTGTTTCTTTTACTGCCAACCCTCCTGACCCCTCGTCTTCCACCTACTTCCTGACTTCCTGCTCTATTATGCCTTCTCCTTTTTTGCTCTCTTCTATGGCCCATTGAAAAGGAATGCAGGCCTAGCTAAGCCTCATGAAGGAAATCTACCAACAAAAGATGCATTCCTCGCTTATGGGAGGTGCTGTGAGATGAGCAAGAAGGGCTGAAGGGGTGATTGGGTTGTTGAGTCGGGAAGCACCAGAGGCGTAGCCAGGATTGTCTAGCAAATGGGACCTGATGCTAATGTAGTTGGGCCCACTGCACTGCCAAAAATATCTGTAAATACCCACACAGCGCTGCTGAGTGGGCATTTACAGATTTTGGGTGGGCCTTGCCCCTCAGGCCCTACCCTGCCTACGCCTCTGCTCTCTCCCCCAGGGCAAAGAGTGGGAAAGGCTCGCTACAGCAAGAGTCTTTCAAATCTTTCATTTTTGAGAGCAGAGTGTTTACATTTAAAAATCTTGACCAAGCAGCAATACCAAAGCATACAGTAGTAGAGGACAGAAGACTGCCCTGCACATATCAGTACACCCCAATGACAAAGGCAAAGATTTAACTGACCTGCTTAGCGATCAGTGGCTGACACCTCACAATGAGTATCATCTCTCTGTGAAGCAAAACATCCTCTGAATTGGGGTGAAAGATAGATCTAATGTGCCAAAGGAAGGCAACATGGAAATTCAGTGTTCTGCCCTCACAGGAAGGAGGGTCGACAGCCCAATGGGTTAATGCACCTACTGCAGCCTCCTATGTGTAGCCTGCAGGCGACACATTCAGTTGCTGGTGAGATGCTGATAAGGTTTGCTTGCTATGCAGGGGCAGGGGGTCACCTCACAGCGCCTCGAGAAGGTGTCCTGTTTGAGTCCCTGTGCAAATATCTTCTCAACCATGACCCGTAGGTTACGCTTTTCCCCTCGTTTTTTCCAGTCAGTTGGGGCCAGAGAGACAAGCTTTTCTATGGGCGTTGCCAAGGCCAGAGTGCAGAAAACAAAGGCACAATTGTTAGTAGGAATGCAGGTATTGAAGGGACATTAGCTGTTGGCTGATCGCACAGGGCAATTCATACCCATTTTCAAAAGAAAAAATAAATAAAAAATGCGTTGCAGATTCCAGACACTGGATTAGAACTCAGGTCTCCAACATTCAAACCCCAAGCACTTCCCACTTGAGCCACTGGTGGCTGTGCTTATGAGAGTTGCTTTTGGGCATATATATCTTACTTCTGCATGCCCCTGTGAGCACACTCATTTGCATTGTGAAACATGTTCACTGAAGAAAATGAGGATAGAACATCTGGCCTTCAGCTCCCCCAAATATCAGCTAACTGCAGTGGCCTAGAGGTTAAGTGCTTGTGTTACAGCGCTGGGGGTCTGGGTTCGAGTCCTGCTTTCGGCACTTAAACAGAATAGTGGGGTAATCTCCTTGTACAGTTGCTGTGCAAACATAGCAGAGAAGTGGGACTGTGGAAGTGAGGGAGTGCAGGCTAAAGGTGGGGCATGCTAAAGGGAGAGGTAGGGGTGGATGCACGAATCCCTGTGGAGAGGAGGCGGGGCTGGCTGAGTGGGGGTAGGTCTAGAAGGGCATGGCATAGGTTCCCTGGTAAAGGAAGGGAGAGAGGAAGGAGGAGGCAGGTTAGGCTAAAGGGTTGTGCCGGATGTGGAAAAAAATGTTGGCCCATTGTGGGGGGTCCATTCCATACTCCACTGGGCACCCTTTTACTCCCCTCCTCAATGGCCCCTTTCCCCACATTAGGACCCTCCTTTACACACAACCCCCCTCCACTATTCAGGGCCCTATTCCCCCCTCACACCGTACCCAGGGCCCACTTTATCCTACATCCCCATGCTTCTCTCGTCCTTCCCCCCTCTCACCCAGCCCCCTCCTCTTCTCCACAGGGACCCCTTCATCCAGCCCTACCTTCCCTTTTTGCCTGCCCCGCCTCCTCCTTTATTTACTCTGCACTTCCTCTCCCCCACCTCCACAGTCCTGCTTCTCTGCTTTCTTCCAACCTCCCTTTACCAGGGAACTCATTACATAACCACCGAACCTTTTAGAAGGACTCTGGGTCCCCTCAACTGATTACCCAACTATACCGTTTCTGTGCCGAAAGCAGGACTCAAACCCAGGCCCCCAGCGCTGTAACGCAAGCACTTAACCTCTAGGCCACTGCAGTTAGCTTGTGTTTGGTGGAGCGCCAGGGGAGTCAGGGGGGGGGGGGGGGGGTGGTTCAGATGTTCTATCCTCCTTGGCTTCAGTGAACATGTTTCACAACTGAAATGGGTATGCTCACGGGGGCATGCAGGAGAAAGATATATATGCCCAAAAGCTAACCTCAAAAAAACAGCCACCAGTGGCTCAGGTGCTAAGTGCTTGCTCTTAGAATGCTGGAGACCTGAGTTCTAATCCAATGTCTGCAATCTCCTGGGCATGTTTTTTTTTAATTAAAAAAATATATTTTTTCATTGAAAATGGGTATGTATTGCCCTGCGCGATCAGCCAACAGCTAATGCCCCTTCAATACCTGCATTCCTACTAACAGTTGGGCCTTTGTTTTCTGCATTCTGGCCTAGGTAGCGCCCATGCAAAAGTTTGTCTCTCTGGCCCCAATTGACTGGAAAAAAACGAGGGGAAAAGGTGTAATCTACGGGTCATGGTTGATACAATAATTTCCCTGGGACTCAAACAGGACACCTTCTCGAGGTGCTGTGAGGTGACCACCAGCCCCTGCATAGCAAACAAACCTGTATCAGCATGTCACCAGCAACTGAATGTGTCGCCTGCAGGCTACACATAGGAGGCTGCAGTAGGTGCATTAACCCATTGGGCTGTCGACCCTCCTTCCTCTGAGAGCAGGAAAGTGAATTTCCATGTTGCCTTCCTTTGGCACATTAGATCTATCTTTCAACCCAATTCAGAGGATGTTTTGCTTCACAGAGAAATGATAATCATTGTGAGGTGTCAGCCACTAATAGCTAAGCAGGTCAGTTAAATCTTTGACTTTGTCATTGGGGTGTACTGATATGCGCAGGGCAGTCTTCTGTCCTGTGCTACTGTATGCTTTCGTATTGCTGCTTGTTCAAGATTCCTAAATGTAAATACTCTGCTCTCAAAAGTGAAAGATTTGAAAGACTCTTGATGCAACAAGCATTTCCCACTCTTTGCCCTGGGGGTGAGAGGGCTGCTTTCTGCCTTTAACACCCTCAATTTGGGAGTGGCTGGCTCCACCACTGAGAATGAGGGCCTAATCCTGGTCGGAAACGGACAGAGGTCTGCGCCCTGCGTCCTCCACGCGTCCCTAACGCTCCCAAACGCGACCACAGCCCTTTACGGGCACAGCCCTATGTCCGGTGCAGCCTCTATGGTGCAGCCACCCAGGTAGCTTAGGGTTAGGATATGTGCTCTTCAAGATAAGCCTGGCCAACCAGGCCCTGGAGAGTGTCACAGCATGCTCTGTAATTCCCTAGTGATGGTGGCCTTGGTGACGATGATTTTGCTGGAATACTGATGCCTTTTTTCCTCCCAGAAGCCCCAGAAGCCTAGTGAAATGAAGGGGTGTGCACCTCTCACTGGCCTCTGTTTACCCTCTGGCTAACTGAAAGGAGTTCTGGGCTCTCCAGGCAAATGTATCCATTTGGGAGAGAGCTAGAAATAGGAAGGCTCTTTCTGCAGGCTCGGTGGGGAAGAGTCAGAGAGCTACATGCCTGAGGCATCTTTCCTCCTCCTTCGCTCATTGTGTTCCCTAACTTCTAATTCTCTGCCAGGCCAGGCCCTGTTTCTTTTACTGCCAATCCTCCTGACCCCTCGTCTTCCACCTACTTCCTGACTTCCTGCTCTATTATGCCTTCTCCTTTTTTGCTCTCTTCTATGGCCCATTGAAAAGGAATGCAGGCCTAGCTAAGCCTCATGAAGGAAATCTACCAACAAAAGATGCATTCCTCGCTTATGGGAGGTGCTGTGAGATGAGCAAGAAGGGCTGAAGGGGTGATTGGGTTGTTGAGTCGGGAAGCACCAGAGGCGTAGCCAGGATTGTCTAGCAAATGGGACCTGATGCTAATGTAGTTGGGCCCACTGCACTGCCAAAAATATCTGTAAATACCCACACAGCGCTGCTGAGTGGGCATTTACAGATTTTGGGTGGGCCTTGCCCCTCAGGCCCTACCCTGCCTACGCCTCTGCTCTCTCCCCCAGGGCAAAGAGTGGGAAAGGCTCGCTACAGCAAGAGTCTTTCAAATCTTTCATTTTTGAGAGCAGAGTGTTTACATTTAAAAATCTTGACCAAGCAGCAATACCAAAGCATACAGTAGTAGAGGACAGAAGACTGCCCTGCACATATCAGTACACCCCAATGACAAAGGCAAAGATTTAACTGACCTGCTTAGCGATCAGTGGCTGACACCTCACAATGAGTATCATCTCTCTGTGAAGCAAAACATCCTCTGAATTGGGGTGAAAGATAGATCTAATGTGCCAAAGGAAGGCAACATGGAAATTCAGTGTTCTGCCCTCAGAGGAAGGAGGGTCGACAGCCCAATGGGTTAATGCACCTACTGCAGCCTCCTATGTGTAGCCTGCAGGCGACACATTCAGTTGCTGGTGAGATGCTGATAAGGTTTGCTTGCTATGCAGGGGCAGGGGGTCACCTCACAGCGCCTCGAGAAGGTGTCCTGTTTGAGTCCCTGTGCAAATATCTTCTCAACCATGACCCGTAGGTTACGCTTTTCCCCTCGTTTTTTCCAGTCAGTTGGGGCCAGAGAGACAAGCTTTTCTATGGGCGTTGCCAAGGCCAGAGTGCAGAAAACAAAGGCACAATTGTTAGTAGGAATGCAGGTATTGAAGGGACATTAGCTGTTGGCTGATCGCACAGGGCAATTCATACCCATTTTCAAAAGAAAAAATAAATAAAAAATGCGTTGCAGATTCCAGACACTGGATTAGAACTCAGGTCTCCAACATTCAAACCCCAAGCACTTCCCACTTGAGCCACTGGTGGCTGTGCTTATGAGAGTTGCTTTTGGGCATATATATCTTACTTCTGCATGCCCCTGTGAGCACACTCATTTGCATTGTGAAACATGTTCACTGAAGAAAATGAGGATAGAACATCTGGCCTTCAGCTCCCCCAAATATCAGCTAACTGCAGTGGCCTAGAGGTTAAGTGCTTGTGTTACAGCGCTGGGGGTCTGGGTTCGAGTCCTGCTTTCGGCACTTAAACAGAATAGTGGGGTAATCTCCTTGTACAGTTGCTGTGCAAACATAGCAGAGAAGTGGGACTGTGGAAGTGAGGGAGTGCAGGCTAAAGGTGGGGCATGCTAAAGGGAGAGGTAGGGGTGGATGCACGAATCCCTGTGGAGAGGAGGCGGGGCTGGCTGAGTGGGGGTAGGTCTAGAAGGGCATGGCATAGGTTCCCTGGTAAAGGAAGGGAGAGAGGAAGGAGGAGGCAGGTTAGGCTAAAGGGTAGTGCCGGATGTGGAAAAAAATGTTGGCCCATTGTGGGGGGTCCATTCCATACTCCACTGGGCACCCTTTTACTCCCCTCCTCAATGGCCCCTTTCCCCACATTAGGACCCTCCTTTACACACAACCCCCTCCACTATTCAGGGCCTATTCCCCCCTCACACCGTACCCAGGGCCCACTTTATCCTACATCCCCATGCTTCTCTCGTCCTTCCCCCCTCTCACCCAGCCCCCTCCTCTTCTCCACAGGGACCCCTTCATCCAGCCCTACCTTCCCTTTTTGCCTGCCCCGCCTCCTCCTTTATTTACTCTGCACTTCCTCTCCCCCACCTCCACAGTCCTGCTTCTCTGCTTTCTTCCAACCTCCCTTTACCAGGGAACTCATTACATAACCACCAAACCTTTTAGAAGGACTCTGGGTCCCCTCAACTGATTACCCAACTATACCGTTTCTGTGCCGAAAGCAGGACTCAAACCCAGGCCCCCAGCGCTGTAACGCAAGCACTTAACCTCTAGGCCACTGCAGTTAGCTTGTGTTTGGTGGAGCGCCAGGGGGGTCGGGGGGGGGGGGGGGGGGGGTGGGGGTGGTTCAGATGTTCTATCCTCCTTGGCTTCAGTGAACATGTTTCACAACTGAAATGGGTATGCTCACGGGGGCATGCAGGAGAAAGATATATATGCCCAAAAGCTAACCTCAAAAAAACAGCCACCAGTGGCTCAGGTGCTAAGTGCTTGCTCTTAGAATGCTGGAGACCTGAGTTCTAATCCAATGTGTCTGCAATCTCCTGGGCATGTTTTTTTTTTAATTAAAAAAATATATTTTTTCATTGAAAATGGGTATGTATTGCCCTGCGCGATCAGCCAACAGCTAATGCCCCTTCAATACCTGCATTCCTACTAACAGTTGGGCCTTTGTTTTCTGCATTCTGGCCTAGGTAGCGCCCATGCAAAAGTTTGTCTCTCTGGCCCCAATTGACTGGAAAAAAACGAGGGGAAAAGGTGTAATCTACGGGTCATGGTTGATACAATAATTTCCCTGGGACTCAAACAGGACACCTTCTCGAGGTGCTGTGAGGTGACCACCAGCCCCTGCATAGCAAACAAACCTGTATCAGCATGTCACCAGCAACTGAATGTGTCGCCTGCAGGCTACACATAGGAGGCTGCAGTAGGTGCATTAACCCATTGGGCTGTCGACCCTCCTTCCTCTGAGAGCAGGAAAGTGAATTTCCATGTTGCCTTCCTTTGGCACATTAGATCTATCTTTCAACCCAATTCAGAGGATGTTTTGCTTCACAGAGAAATGATAATCATTGTGAGGTGTCAGCCACTAATAGCTAAGCAGGTCAGTTAAATCTTTGACTTTGTCATTGGGGTGTACTGATATGCGCAGGGCAGTCTTCTGTCCTGTGCTACTGTATGCTTTCGTATTGCTGCTTGTTCAAGATTCCTAAATGTAAACACTCTGCTCTCAAAAGTGAAAGATTTGAAAGACTCTTGATGCAACAAGCATTTCCCACTCTTTGCCCTGGGGGTGAGAGGGCTGCTTTCTGCCTTTAACACCCTCAATTTGGGAGTGGCTGGCTCCACCACTGAGAATGAGGGCCTAATCCTGGTCGGAAACGGACAGAGGTCTGCGCCCTGCGTCCTCCACGCGTCCCTAACGCTCCCAAACGCGACCACAGCCCTTTACGGGCACAGCCCTATGTCCGGTGCAGCCTCTATGGTGCAGCCACCCAGGTAGCTTAGGGTTAGGATATGTGCTCTTCAAGATAAGCCTGGCCAACCAGGCCCTGGAGAGTGTCACAGCATGCTCTGTAATTCCCTAGTGATGGTGGCCTTGGTGACGATGATTTTGCTGGAATACTGATGCCTTTTTTCCTCCCAGAAGCCCCAGAAGCCTAGTGAAATGAAGGGGTGTGCACCTCTCACTGGCCTCTGTTTACCCTCTGGCTAACTGAAAGGAGTTCTGGGCTCTCCAGGCAAATGTATCCATTTGGGAGAGAGCTAGAAATAGGAAGGCTCTTTCTGCAGGCTCGGTGGGGAAGAGTCAGAGAGCTACATGCCTGAGGCATCTTTCCTCCTCCTTCGCTCATTGTGTTCCCTAACTTCTAATTCTCTGCCAGGCCAGGCCCTGTTTCTTTTACTGCCAACCCTCCTGACCCCTCGTCTTCCACCTACTTCCTGACTTCCTGCTCTATTATGCCTTCTCCTTTTTTGCTCTCTTCTATGGCCCATTGAAAAGGAATGCAGGCCTAGCTAAGCCTCATGAAGGAAATCTACCAACAAAAGATGCATTCCTCGCTTATGGGAGGTGCTGTGAGATGAGCAAGAAGGGCTGAAGGGGTGATTGGGTTGTTGAGTCGGGAAGCACCAGAGGCGTAGCCAGGATTGTCTAGCAAATGGGACCTGATGCTAATGTAGTTGGGCCCACTGCACTGCCAAAAATATCTGTAAATACCCACACAGCGCTGCTGAGTGGGCATTTACAGATTTTGGGTGGGCCTTGCCCCTCAGGCCCTACCCTGCCTACGCCTCTGCTCTCTCCCCCAGGGCAAAGAGTGGGAAAGGCTCGCTACAGCAAGAGTCTTTCAAATCTTTCATTTTTGAGAGCAGAGTGTTTACATTTAAAAATCTTGACCAAGCAGCAATACCAAAGCATACAGTAGTAGAGGACAGAAGACTGCCCTGCACATATCAGTACACCCCAATGACAAAGGCAAAGATTTAACTGACCTGCTTAGCGATCAGTGGCTGACACCTCACAATGAGTATCATCTCTCTGTGAAGCAAAACATCCTCTGAATTGGGGTGAAAGATAGATCTAATGTGCCAAAGGAAGGCAACATGGAAATTCAGTGTTCTGCCCTCAGAGGAAGGAGGGTCGACAGCCCAATGGGTTAATGCACCTACTGCAGCCTCCTATGTGTAGCCTGCAGGCGACACATTCAGTTGCTGGTGAGATGCTGATAAGGTTTGCTTGCTATGCAGGGGCAGGGGGTCACCTCACAGCGCCTCGAGAAGGTGTCCTGTTTGAGTCCCTGTGCAAATATCTTCTCAACCATGACCCGTAGGTTACGCTTTTCCCCTCGTTTTTTCCAGTCAGTTGGGGCCAGAGAGACAAGCTTTTCTATGGGCGTTGCCAAGGCCAGAGTGCAGAAAACAAAGGCACAATTGTTAGTAGGAATGCAGGTATTGAAGGGACATTAGCTGTTGGCTGATCGCACAGGGCAATTCATACCCATTTTCAAAAGAAAAAATAAATAAAAAATGCGTTGCAGATTCCAGACACTGGATTAGAACTCAGGTCTCCAACATTCAAACCCCAAGCACTTCCCACTTGAGCCACTGGTGGCTGTGCTTATGAGAGTTGCTTTTGGGCATATATATCTTACTTCTGCATGCCCCTGTGAGCACACTCATTTGCATTGTGAAACATGTTCACTGAAGAAAATGAGGATAGAACATCTGGCCTTCAGCTCCCCCAAATATCAGCTAACTGCAGTGGCCTAGAGGTTAAGTGCTTGTGTTACAGCGCTGGGGGTCTGGGTTCGAGTCCTGCTTTCGGCACTTAAACAGAATAGTGGGGTAATCTCCTTGTACAGTTGCTGTGCAAACATAGCAGAGAAGTGGGACTGTGGAAGTGAGGGAGTGCAGGCTAAAGGTGGGGCATGCTAAAGGGAGAGGTAGGGGTGGATGCACGAATCCCTGTGGAGAGGAGGCGGGGCTGGCTGAGTGGGGGTAGGTCTAGAAGGGCATGGCGTAGGTTCCCTGGTAGAGGAAGGAGGAGGCAGGTTAGGCTAAAGGGTAGTGCCGGATGTGGAAAAAAATGTTGGCCCATTGTGGGGGGTCCATTCCATACTCCACTGGGCACCCTTTTACTCCCCTCCTCAATGGCCCCTTTCCCCACATTAGGACCCTCCTTTACACACAACCCCCTCCACTATTCAGGGCCCTATTCCCCCCTCACACCGTACCCAGGGCCCACTTTATCCTACATCCCCATGCTTCTCTCGTCCTTCCCCCCTCTCACCCAGCCCCCTCCTCTTCTCCACAGGGACCCCTTCATCCAGCCCTACCTTCCCTTTTCGCCTGCCCCGCCTCCTCCTTTATTTACTCTGCACTTCCTCTCCCCCACCTCCACAGTCCTGCTTCTCTGCTTTCTTCCAACCTCCCTTTACCAGGGAACTCATTACATAACCACCAAACCTTTTAGAAGGACTCTGGGTCCCCTCAACTGATTACCCAACTATAGCGTTTCTGTGCCGAAAGCAGGACTCAAACCCAGGCCCCCAGCGCTGTAACGCAAGCACTTAACCTCTAGGCCACTGCAGTTAGCTTGTGTTTGGTGGAGCGCCAGGGGGGTCGGGGGGGGGGGGGGGGTGGTTCAGATGTTCTATCCTCCTTGGCTTCAGTGAACATGTTTCACAACTGAAATGGGTATGCTCACGGGGGCATGCAGGAGAAAGATATATATGCCCAAAAGCTAACCTCAAAAAAACAGCCACCAGTGGCTCAGGTGCTAAGTGCTTGCTCTTAGAATGCTGGAGACCTGAGTTCTAATCCAATGTCTGCAATCTCCTGGGCATGTTTTTTTTTAATTAAAAAAATATATTTTTTCATTGAAAATGGGTATGTATTGCCCTGCGCGATCAGCCAACAGCGAATGCCCCTTCAATACCTGCATTCCTACTAACAGTTGGGCCTTTGTTTTCTGCATTCTGGCCTAGGTAGCGCCCATGCAAAAGTTTGTCTCTCTGGCCCCAATTGACTGGAAAAAAACGAGGGGAAAAGGTGTAATCTACGGGTCATGGTTGATACAATAATTTCCCTGGGACTCAAACAGGACACCTTCTCGAGGTGCTGTGAGGTGACCACCAGCCCCTGCATAGCAAACAAACCTGTATCAGCATGTCACCAGCAACTGAATGTGTCGCCTGCAGGCTACACATAGGAGGCTGCAGTAGGTGCATTAACCCATTGGGCTGTCGACCCTCCTTCCTCTGAGAGCAGGAAAGTGAATTTCCATGTTGCCTTCCTTTGGCACATTAGATCTATCTTTCAACCCAATTCAGAGGATGTTTTGCTTCACAGAGAAATGATAATCATTGTGAGGTGTCAGCCACTAATAGCTAAGCAGGTCAGTTAAATCTTTGACTTTGTCATTGGGGTGTACTGATGTGCGCAGGGCAGTCTTCTGTCCTGTGCTGCTGTATGCTTTCGTATTGCTGCTTGTTCAAGATTCCTAAATGTAAACACTCTGCTCTCAAAAGTGAAAGATTTGAAAGACTCTTGATGCAACAAGCATTTCCCACTCTTTGCCCTGGGGGTGAGAGGGCTGCTTTCTGCCTTTAACACCCTCAATTTGGGAGTGGCTGGCTCCACCACTGAGAATGAGGGCCTAATCCTGGTCGGAAACGGACAGAGGTCTGCGCCCTGCGTCCTCCACGCGTCCCTAACGCTCCCAAACGCGACCACAGCCCTTTACGGGCACAGCCCTATGTCCGGTGCAGCCTCTATGATGCAGCCACCCAGGTAGCTTAGGGTTAGGATATGTGCTCTTCAAGATAAGCCTGGCCAACCAGGCCCTGGAGAGTGTCACAGCATGCTCTGTAATTCCCTAGTGATGGTGGCCTTGGTGACGATGATTTTGCTGGAATACTGATGCCTTTTTTCCTCCCAGAAGCCCCAGAAGCCTAGTGAAATGAAGGGGTGTGCACCTCTCACTGGCCTCTGTTTACCCTCTGGCTAACTGAAAGGAGTTCTGGGCTCTCCAGGCAAATGTATCCATTTGGGAGAGAGCTAGAAATAGGAAGGCTCTTTCTGCAGGCTCGGTGGGGAAGAGTCAGAGAGCTACATGCCTGAGGCATCTTTCCTCCTCCTTCGCTCATTGTGTTCCCTAACTTCTAATTCTCTGCCAGGCCAGGCCCTGTTTCTTTTACTGCCAACCCTCCTGACCCCTCGTCTTCCACCTACTTCCTGCTCTATTATGCCTTCTCCTTTTTTGCTCTCTTCTATGGCCCATTGAAAAGGAATGCAGGCCTAGCTAAGCCTCATGAAGGAAATCTACCAACAAAAGATGCATTCCTCGCTTATGGGAGGTGCTGTGAGATGAGCAAGAAGGGCTGAAGGGGTGATTGGGTTGTTGAGTCGGGAAGCACCAGAGGCGTAGCCAGGATTGTCTAGCAAATGGGACCTGATGCTAATGTAGTTGGGCCCACTGCACTGCCAAAAATATCTGTAAATACCCACACAGCGCTGCTGAGTGGGCATTTACAGATTTTGGGTGGGCCTTGCCCCTCAGGCCCTACCCTGCCTACGCCTCTGCTCTCTCCCCCAGGGCAAAGAGTGGGAAAGGCTCGCTACAGCAAGAGTCTTTCAAATCTTTCATTTTTGAGAGCAGAGTGTTTACATTTAAAAATCTTGACCAAGCAGCAATACCAAAGCATACAGTAGTAGAGGACAGAAGACTGCCCTGCACATATCAGTACACCCCAATGACAAAGGCAAAGATTTAACTGACCTGCTGAGCGATCAGTGGCTGACACCTCACAATGAGTATCATCTCTCTGTGAAGCAAAACATCCTCTGAATTGGGGTGAAAGATAGATCTAATGTGCCAAAGGAAGGCAACATGGAAATTCAGTGTTCTGCCCTCAGAGGAAGGAGGGTCGACAGCCCAATGGGTTAATGCACCTACTGCAGCCTCCTATGTGTAGCCTGCAGGCGACACATTCAGTTGCTGGTGAGATGCTGATAAGGTTTGCTTGCTATGCAGGGGCAGGGGGTCACCTCACAGCGCCTCGAGAAGGTGTCCTGTTTGAGTCCCTGTGCAAATATCTTCTCAACCATGACCCGTAGGTTACGCTTTTCCCCTCGTTTTTTCCAGTCAGTTGGGGCCAGAGAGACAAGCTTTTCTATGGGCGTTGCCAAGGCCAGAGTGCAGAAAACAAAGGCACAATTGTTAGTAGGAATGCAGGTATTGAAGGGACATTAGCTGTTGGCTGATCGCACAGGGCAATTCATACCCATTTTCAAAAGAAAAAATAAATAAAAAATGCGTTGCAGATTCCAGACACTGGATTAGAACTCAGGTCTCCAACATTCAAACCCCAAGCACTTCCCACTTGAGCCACTGGTGGCTGTGCTTACGAGAGTTGCTTTTGGGCATATATATCTTACTTCTGCATGCCCCTGTGAGCACACTCATTTGCATTGTGAAACATGTTCACTGAAGAAAATGAGGATAGAACATCTGGCCTTCAGCTCCCCCAAATATCAGCTAACTGCAGTGGCCTAGAGGTTAAGTGCTTGTGTTACAGTGCTGTGGGTCTGGGTTCGAGTCCTGCTTTCGGCACTTAAACAGAATAGTGGGGTAATCTCCTTGTACAGTTGCTGTGCAAACATAGCAGAGAAGTTGGACTGTGGAAGTGAGGGAGTGCAGGCTAAAGGTGGGGCATGCTAAAGGGAGAGGTAGGGGTGGATGCACGAATCCCTGTGGAGAGGAGGCGGGGCTGGCTGAGTGGGGGTAGGTCTAGAAGGGCATGGAGTAGGTTCCCTGGTAAAGGAAGGGAGAGAGGAAGCCAGGAAGTGCAGGATATAAAGGAGGAGGCAGGTTAGGCTAAAGGGTAGTGCCGGATGTGGAAAAAAATGTTGGCCCATTGTGGGGGGTCCATTCCATACTCCACTGGGCACCCTTTTACTCCCCTCCTCAATGGCCCCTTTCCCCACATTAGGACCCTCCTTTACACACAACCCCCTCCACTATTCAGGGCCCTATTCCCCCCTCACACCGTACCCAGGGCCCACTTTATCCTACATCCCCATGCTTCTCTCGTCCTTCCCCCCTCTCACCCAGCCCCCTCCTCTTCTCCACAGGGACCCCTTCATCCAGCCCTACCTTCCCTTTTTGCCTGCCCCGCCTCCTCCTTTATTTACTCTGCACTTCCTCTCCCCCACCTCCACAGTCCTGCTTCTCTGCTTTCTTCCAACCTCCCTTTACCAGGGAACTCATTACATAACCACCAAACCTTTTAGAAGAACTCTGGGTCCCCTCAACTGATTACCCAACTATAGCGTTTCTGTGCCGAAAGCAGGACTCAAACCCAGGCCCCCAGCGCTGTAACGCAAGCACTTAACCTCTAGGCCACTGCAGTTAGCTTGTGTTTGGTGGAGCGCCAGGGGGGTGGGGGGGGGGGGGGTGGGGGTGGTTCAGATGTTCTATCCTCCTTGGCTTCAGTGAACATGTTTCACAACTGAAATGGGTATGCTCACGGGGGCATGCAGGAGAAAGATATATATGCCCAAAAGCTAACCTCAAAAAAACAGCCACCAGTGGCTCAGGTGCTAAGTGCTTGCTCTTAGAATGCTGGAGACCTGAGTTCTAATCCAATGTCTGCAATCTCCTGGGCATGTTTTTTTTTTAATTAAAAAAATATATTTTTTCATTGAAAATGGGTATGTATTGCCCTGCGCGATCAGCCAACAGCTAATGCCCCTTCAATACCTGCATTCCTACTAACAGTTGGGCCTTTGTTTTCTGCATTCTGGCCTAGGTAGCGCCCATGCAAAAGTTTGTCTCTCTGGCCCCAATTGACTGGAAAAAAACGAGGGGAAAAGGTGTAATCTACGGGTCATGGTTGATACAATAATTTCCCTGGGACTCAAACAGGACACCTTCTCGAGGTGCTGTGAGGTGACCACCAGCCCCTGCATAGCAAACAAACCTGTATCAGCATGTCACCAGCAACTGAATGTGTCGCCTGCAGGCTACACATAGGAGGCTGCAGTAGGTGCATTAACCCATTGGGCTGTCGACCCTCCTTCCTCTGAGAGCAGGAAAGTGAATTTCCATGTTGCCTTCCTTTGGCACATTAGATCTATCTTTCAACCCAATTCAGAGGATGTTTTGCTTCACAGAGAAATGATAATCATTGTGAGGTGTCAGCCACTAATAGCTAAGCAGGTCAGTTAAATCTTTGACTTTGTCATTGGGGTGTACTGATATGCGCAGGGCAGTCTTCTGTCCTGTGCTACTGTATGCTTTCGTATTGCTGCTTGTTCAAGATTCCTAAATGTAAACACTCTGCTCTCAAAAGTGAAAGATTTGAAAGACTCTTGATGCAACAAGCATTTCCCACTCTTTGCCCTGGGGGTGAGAGTGCTGCTTTCTGCCTTTAACACCCTCAATTTGGGAGTGGCTGGCTCCACCACTGAGAATGAGGGCCTAATCCTGGTCGGAAACGGACAGAGGTCTGCGCCCTGCGTCCTCCACGCGTCCCTAACGCTCCCAAACGCGACCACAGCCCTTTACGGGCACAGCCCTATGTCCGGTGCAGCCTCTATGGTGCAGCCACCCAGGTAGCTTAGGGTTAGGATATGTGCTCTTCAAGATAAGCCTGGCCAACCAGGCCCTGGAGAGTGTCACAGCATGCTCTGTAATTCCCTAGTGATGGTGGCCTTGGTGACGATGATTTTGCTGGAATACTGATGCCTTTTTTCCTCCCAGAAGCCCCAGAAGCCTAGTGAAATGAAGGGGTGTGCACCTCTCACTGGCCTCTGTTTACCCTCTGGCTAACTGAAAGGAGTTCTGGGCTCTCCAGGCAAATGTATCCATTTGGGAGAGAGCTAGAAATAGGAAGGCTCTTTCTGCAGGCTCGGTGGGGAAGAGTCAGAGAGCTACATGCCTGAGGCATCTTTCCTCCTCCTTCGCTCATTGTGTTCCCTAACTTCTAATTCTCTGCCAGGCCAGGCCCTGTTTCTTTTACTGCCAACCCTCCTGACCCCTCGTCTTCCACCTACTTCCTGACTTCCTGCTCTATTATGCCTTCTCCTTTTTTGCTCTCTTCTATGGCCCATTGAAAAGGAATGCAGGCCTAGCTAAGCCTCATGAAGGAAATCTACCAACAAAAGATGCATTCCTCGCTTATGGGAGGTGCTGTGAGATGAGCAAGAAGGGCTGAAGGGGTGATTGGGTTGTTGAGTCGGGAAGCACCAGAGGCGTAGCCAGGATTGTCTAGCAAATGGGACCTGATGCTAATGTAGTTGGGCCCACTGCACTGCCAAAAATATCTGTAAATACCCACACAGCGCTGCTGAGTGGGCATTTACAGATTTTGGGTGGGCCTTGCCCCTCAGGCCCTACCCTGCCTACGCCTCTGCTCTCTCCCCCAGGGCAAAGAGTGGGAAAGGCTCGCTACAGCAAGAGTCTTTCAAATCTTTCATTTTTGAGAGCAGAGTGTTTACATTTAAAAATCTTGACCAAGCAGCAATACCAAAGCATACAGTAGTAGAGGACAGAAGACTGCCCTGCACATATCAGTACACCCCAATGACAAAGGCAAAGATTTAACTGACCTGCTTAGCGATCAGTGGCTGACACCTCACAATGTGTATCATCTCTCTGTGAAGCAAAACATCCTCTGAATTGGGGTGAAAGATAGATCTAATGTGCCAAAGGAAGGCAACATGGAAATTCAGTGTTCTGCCCTCAGAGGAAGGAGGGTCGACAGCCCAATGGGTTAATGCACCTACTGCAGCCTCCTATGTGTAGCCTGCAGGCGACACATTCAGTTGCTGGTGAGATGCTGATAAGGTTTGCTTGCTATGCAGGGGCAGGGGGTCACCTCACAGCGCCTCGAGAAGGTGTCCTGTTTGAGTCCCTGTGCAAATATCTTCTCAACCATGACCCGTAGGTTACGCTTTTCCCCTCGTTTTTTCCAGTCAGTTGGGGCCAGAGAGACAAGCTTTTCTATGGGCGTTGCCAAGGCCAGAGTGCAGAAAACAAAGGCACAATTGTTAGTAGGAATGCAGGTATTGAAGGGACATTAGCTGTTGGCTGATCGCACAGGGCAATTCATACCCATTTTCAAAAGAAAAAATAAATAAAAAATGCGTTGCAGATTCCAGACACTGGATTAGAACTCAGGTCTCCAACATTCAAACCCCAAGCACTTCCCACTTGAGCCACTGGTGGCTGTGCTTATGAGAGTTGCTTTTGGGCATATATATCTTACTTCTGCATGCCCCTGTGAGCACACTCATTTGCATTGTGAAACATGTTCACTGAAGAAAATGAGGATAGAACATCTGGCCTTCAGCTCCCCCAAATATCAGCTAACTGCAGTGGCCTAGAGGTTAAGTGCTTGTGTTAGGCTAAAGGGTAGTGCCGGATGTGGAAAAAAATGTTGGCCCATTGTGGGGGGTCCATTCCATACTCCACTGGGCACCCTTTTACTCCCCTCCTCAATGGCCCCTTTCCCCACATTAGGACCCTCCTTTACACACAACCCCCTCCACTATTCAGGGCCCTATTCCCCCCCTCACACCGTACCCAGGGCCCACTTTATCCTACATCCCCATGCTTGTCTCGTCCTTCCCCCCCTCTCACCCGGCCCCCTCCTCTTCTCCACAGGGACCCCTTCATCCAGCCCTACCTTCCCTTTTTGCCTGCCCCGCCTCCTCCTTTATTTTCTCTGCACTTCCTCTCCCCCACCTCCACAGTCCTGCTTCTCTGCTTTCTTCCAACCTCCCTTTACCAGGGAACTCATTACATAACCACCAAACCTTTTAGAAGGACTCTGGGTCCCCTCAACTGATTACCCAACTATACCGTTTCTGTGCCGAAAGCAGGACTCGAACCCAGGCCCCCAGCGCTGTAACGCAAGCACTTAACCTCTAGGCCACTGCAGTTAGCTTGTGTTTGGTGGAGCGCCAGGGGGGGTGGGGGTGGGGGGGAGTGGTCAGATGTTCTATCCTCCTTGGCTTCAGTGAACATGTTTCACAACTGAAACGGGTATGCTCACGGGGGCATGCAGGAGAAAGATATATATGCCCAAAAGCTAACCTCAAAAATAGAGCCACCAGTGGCTCAGGTGCTAAGTGCTTGCTCTTAGAATGCTGGAGACCTGAGTTCTAATCCAATGTCTACAATCTCCTGGGCATGTTTTTTTTTTAATTAAAAAAATATATTTTTTCATTGAAAATGGGTATGTATTGCCCTGCGCGATCAGCCAACAGCTAATGCCCCTTCAATACCTGCATTCCTACTAACAGTTGGGCCTTTGTTTTCTGCATTCTGGCCTAGGTAGCGCCCATGCAAAAGTTTGTCTCTCTGGCCCCAATTGACTGGAAAAAAACGAGGGGAAAAGGTGTAATCTACGGGTCATGGTTGACACAATAATTTCCCTGGGACTCAAACAGGACACCTTCTCGAGGTGCTGTGAGGTGACCACCAGCCCCTGCATAGCAAACAAACCTGTATCAGCATGTCACCAGCAACTGAATGTGTCGCTTGCAGGCTACACATAGGAGGCTGCAGTAGGTGCATTAACCCATTGGGCTGTCGACCCTCCTTCCTCTGAGAGCAGGAAAGTGAATTTCCATGTTGCCTTCCTTTGGCACATTAGATCTATCTTTCAACCCAATTCAGAGGATGTTTTGCTTCACAGAGAAATGATAATCATTGTGAGGTGTCAGCCACTAATAGCTAAGCAGGTCAGTTAAATCTTTGACTTTGTCATTGGGGTGTACTGATGTGCGCAGGGCAGTCTTCTGTCCTGTGCTACTGTATGCTTTCGTATTGCTGCTTGTTCAAGATTCCTAAATGTAAACACTCTGCTCTCAAAAGTGAAAGATTTGAAAGACTCTTGATGCAACAAGCATTTCCCACTCTTTGCCCTGGGGGTGAGAGGGCTGCTTTCTGCCTTTAACACCCTCAATTTGGGAGTGGCTGGCTCCACCACTGAGAATGAGGGCCTAATCCTGGTCGGAAACGGACAGAGGTCTGCGCCCTGCGTCCTCCACGCGTCCCTAACGCTCCCAAACGCGACCACAGCCCTTTACGGGCACAGCCCTATGTCCGGTGCAGCCTCTATGGTGCAGCCACCCAGGTAGCTTAGGGTTAGGATATGTGCTCTTCAAGATAAGCCTGGCCAACCAGGCCCTGGAGAGTGTCACAGCATGCTCTGTAATTCCCTAGTGATGGTGGCCTTGGTGACGATGATTTTGCTGGAATACTGATGCCTTTTTTCCTCCCAGAAGCCCCAGAAGCCTAGTGAAATGAAGGGGTGTGCACCTCTCACTGGCCTCTGTTTACCCTCTGGCTAACTGAAAGGAGTTCTGGGCTCTCCAGGCAAATGTATCCATTTGGGAGAGAGCTAGAAATAGGAAGGCTCTTTCTGCAGGCTCGGTGGGGAAGAGTCAGAGAGCTACATGCCTGAGGCATCTTTCCTCCTCCTTCGCTCATTGTGTTCCCTAACTTCTAATTCTCTGCCAGGCCAGGCCCTGTTTCTTTTACTGCCAACCCTCCTGACCCCTCGTCTTCCACCTACTTCCTGCTCTATTATGCCTTCTCCTTTTTTGCTCTCTTCTATGGCCCATTGAAAAGGAATGCAGGCCTAGCTAAGCCTCATGAAGGAAATCTACCAACAAAAGATGCATTCCTCGCTTATGGGAGGTGCTGTGAGATGAGCAAGAAGGGCTGAAGGGGTGATTGGGTTGTTGAGTCGGGAAGCACCAGAGGCGTAGCCAGGATTGTCTAGCAAATGGGACCTGATGCTAATGTATTTGGGCCCACTGCACTGCCAAAAATATCTGTAAATACCCACACAGCGCTGCTGAGTGGGCATTTACAGATTTTGGGTGGGCCTTGCCCCTCATGCCCTACCCTGCCTACGCCTCTGCTCTCTCCCCCAGGGCAAAGAGTGGGAAAGGCTCGCTACAGCAAGAGTCTTTCAAATCTTTCATTTTTGAGAGCAGAGTGTTTACATTTAAAAATCTTGACCAGGCAGCAATACCAAAGCATACAGTAGTAGAGGACAGAAGACTGCCCTGCACATATCAGTACACCCCAATGACAAAGGCAAAGATTTAACTGACCTGCTTAGCGATCAGTGGCTGACACCTCACAATGAGTATCATCTCTCTGTGAAGCAAAACATCCTCTGAATTGGGGTGAAAGATAGATCTAATGTGCCAAAGGAAGGCAACATGGAAATTCAGTGTTCTGCCCTCAGAGGAAGGAGGGTCGACAGCCCAATGGGTTAATGCACCTACTGCAGCCTCCTATGTGTAGCCTGCAGGCGACACATTCAGTTGCTGGTGAGATGCTGATAAGGTTTGCTTGCTATGCAGGGGCAGGGGGTCACCTCACAGCGCCTCGAGAAGGTGTCCTGTTTGAGTCCCTGTGCAAATATCTTCTCAACCATGACCCGTAGGTTACGCTTTTCCCCTCGTTTTTTCCAGTCAGTTGGGGCCAGAGAGACAAGCTTTTCTATGGGCGTTGCCAAGGCCAGAGTGCAGAAAACAAAGGCACAATTGTTAGTAGGAATGCAGGTATTGAAGGGACATTAGCTGTTGGCTGATCGCACAGGGCAATTCATACCCATTTTCAAAAGAAAAAATAAATAAAAAATGCGTTGCAGATTCCAGACACTGGATTAGAACTCAGGTCTCCAGCATTCAAACCCCAAGCACTTACCACTTGAGCCACTGGTGGCTGTGCTTATGAGAGTTGCTTTTGGGCGTATATATCTTACTTCTGCATGCCCCTGTGAGCACACTCATTTGCATTGTGAAACATGTTCACTGAAGAAAATGAGGATAGAACATCTGGCCTTCAGCTCCCCCAAATATCAGCTAACTGCAGTGGCCTAGCTTGTGTTACAGCGCTGGGGGTCTGGGTTCGAGTCCTGCTTTCGGCACTTAAACGGAATAGTGGGGTAATCTCCTTGTACAGTTGCTTTGCAAACATAGCAGAGAAGTGGGACTGTGGAAGTGAGGGAGTGCAGGCTAAAGGTGGGGCATGCTAAAGGGAGAGGTAGGGGTGGATGCACGAATCCCTGTGGAGAGGAGGCGGGGCTGGCTGAGTGGGGGTAGGTCTAGAAGGGCGTGGCTTAGGTTCTGTGGTAAAGGAAGGGAGGAAGAAAGCATAGAGGAAGCCAGGAAGTGCAGGATATAAAGGAGGAGGCAGGTTAGGCTAAAGGGTAGTGCCGGATGTGGAAAAAAATGTTGGCCCATTGTGGGGGGTCCATTCCATACTCCACTGGGCACCCTTTTACTCCCCTCCTCAATGGCCCCTTTCCCCACATTAGGACCCTCCTTTACACACAACCCCCTCCACTATTCAGGGCCTATTCCCCCCTCACACCGTACCCAGGGCCCACTTTATCCTACATCCCCATGCTTCTCTCGTCCTTCCCCCCTCTCACCCAGCCCCCTCCTCTTCTCCACAGGGACCCCTTCATCCAGCCCTACCTTCCCTTTTTGCCTGCCCCGCCTCCTCCTTTATTTACTCTGCACTTCCTCTCCCCCACCTCCACAGTCCTGCTTCTCTGCTTTCTTCCAACCTCCCTTTACCAGGGAACTCATTACATAACCACCAAACCTTTTAGAAGGACTCTGGGTCCCCTCAACTGATTACCCAACTATACCGTTTCTGTGCCGAAAGCAGGACTCAAACCCAGGCCCCCAGCGCTGTAACGCAAGCACTTAACCTCTAGGCCACTGCAGTTAGCTTGTGTTTGGTGGAGCGCCAGGGCGGGTGGGGGGGTGGTCAGATGTTCTATCCTCCTTGGCTTCAGTGAACATGTTTCACAACTGAAATGGGTATGCTCACGGGGGCATGCAGGAGAAAGATATATATGCCCAAAAGCTAACCTCGAAAATACAGCCACCAGTGGCTCAGGTGCTAAGTGCTTGCTCTTAGAATGCTGGAGACCTGAGTTCTAATCCAATGTCTGCAATCTCCTGGGCATGTTTTTTTTTTAATTAAAAAAATATATTTTTTCATTGAAAATGGGTATGTATTGCCCTGCGCGATCAGCCAACAGCTAATGCCCCTTCAATACCTGCATTCCTACTAACAGTTGGGCCTTTGTTTTCTGCATTCTGGCCTAGGTAGCGCCCATGCAAAAGTTTGTCTCTCTGGCCCCAATTGACTGGAAAAAAACGAGGGGAAAAGGTGTAATCTACGGGTCATGGTTGATACAATAATTTCCCTGGGACTCAAACAGGACACCTTCTCGAGGTGCTATGAGGTGACCACCAGCCCCTGCATAGCAAACAAACCTGTATCAGCATGTCACCAGCAACTGAATGTGTCGCCTGCAGGCTACACATAGGAGGCTGCAGTAGGTGATTTAACCAATTGGGCTGTCGACCCTCCTTCCTCTGAGAGCAGGAAAGTGAATTTCCATGTTGCCTTCCTTTGGCACATTAGATCTATCTTTCAACCCAATTCAGAGGATGTTTTGCTTCACAGAGAAATGATAATCATTGTGAGGTGTCAGCCACTAATAGCTAAGCAGGTCAGTTAAATCTTTGACTTTGTCATTGGGGTGTACTGATGTGCGCAGGGCAGTCTTCTGTCCTGTGCTACTGTATGCTTTCGTATTGCTGCTTGTTCAAGATTCCTAAATGTAAACACTCTGCTCTCAAAAGTGAAAGATTTGAAAGACTCTTGATGCAACAAGCATTTCCCACTCTTTGCCCTGGGGGTGAGAGGGCTGCTTTCTGCCTTTAACACCCTCAATTTGGGAGTGGCTGGCTCCACCACTGAGAATGAGGGCCTAATCCTGGTCGGAAACGGACAGAGGTCTGCGCCCTGCGTCCTCCACGCGTCCCTAACGCTCCCAAACGCGACCACAGCCCTTTACGGGCACAGCCCTATGTCCGGTGCAGCCTCTATGGTGCAGCCACCCAGGTAGCTTAGGGTTAGGATATGTGCTCTTCAAGATAAGCCTGGCCAACCAGGCCCTGGAGAGTGTCACAGCATGCTCTGTAATTCCCTAGTGATGGTGGCCTTGGTGACGATGATTTTGCTGGAATACTGATGCCTTTTTTCCTCCCAGAAGCCCCAGAAGCCTAGTGAAATGAAGGGGTGTGCACCTCTCACTGGCCTCTGTTTACCCTCTGGCTAACTGAAAGGAGTTCTGGGCTCTCCAGGCAAATGTATCCATTTGGGAGAGAGCTAGAAATAGGAAGGCTCTTTCTGCAGGCTCGGTGGGGAAGAGTCAGAGAGCTACATGCCTGAGGCATCTTTCCTCCTCCTTCGCTCATTGTGTTCCCTAACTTCTAATTCTCTGCCAGGCCAGGCCCTGTTTCTTTTACTGCCAACCCTCCTGACCCCTCGTCTTCCACCTACTTCCTGCTCTATTATGCCTTCTCCTTTTTTGCTCTCTTCTATGGCCCATTGAAAAGGAATGCAGGCCTAGCTAAGCCTCATGAAGGAAATCTACCAACAAAAGATGCATTCCTCGCTTATGGGAGGTGCTGTGAGATGAGCAAGAAGGGCTGAAGGGGTGATTGGGTTGTTGAGTCGGGAAGCACCAGAGGCGTAGCCAGGATTGTCTAGCAAATGGGACCTGATGCTAATGTAGTTGGGCCCACTGCACTGCCAAAAATATCTGTAAATACCCACACAGCGCTGCTGAGTGGGCATTTACAGATTTTGGGTGGGCCTTGCCCCTCAGGCCCTACCCTGCCTACGCCTCTGCTCTCTCCCCCAGGGCAAAGAGTGGGAAAGGCTCGCTACAGCAAGAGTCTTTCAAATCTTTCATTTTTGAGAGCAGAGTGTTTACATTTAAAAATCTTGACCAAGCAGCAATACCAAAGCATACAGTAGTAGAGGACAGAAGACTGCCCTGCACATATCAGTACACCCCAATGACAAAGGCAAAGATTTAACTGACCTGCTTAGCGATCAGTGGCTGACACCTCACAATGAGTATCATCTCTCTGTGAAGCAAAACATCCTCTGAATTGAGGTGAAAGATAGATCTAATGTGCCAAAGGAAGGCAACATGGAAATTCAGTGTTCTGCCCTCAGAGGAAGGAGGGTCGACAGCCCAATGGGTTAATGCACCTACTGCAGCCTCCTATGTGTAGCCTGCAGGCGACACATTCAGTTGCTGGTGAGATGCTGATAAGGTTTGCTTGCTATGCAGGGGCAGGGGGTCACCTCACAGCGCCTCGAGAAGGTGTCCTGTTTGAGTCCCTGTGCAAATATCTTCTCAACCATGACCCGTAGGTTACGCTTTTCCCCTCGTTTTTTCCAGTCAGTTGGGGCCAGAGAGACAAGCTTTTCTATGGGCGTTGCCAAGGCCAGAGTGCAGAAAACAAAGGCACAATTGTTAGTAGGAATGCAGGTATTGAAGGGACATTAGCTGTTGGCTGATCGCACAGGGCAATTCATACCCAATTTCAAAAGAAAAAATAAATAAAAAATGCGTTGCAGATTCCAGACACTGGATTAGAACTCAGGTCTCCAGCATTCAAACCCCAAGCACTTACCACTTGAGCCACTGGTGGCTGTGCTTATGAGAGTTGCTTTTGGGCGTATATATCTTACTTCTGCATGCCCCTGTGAGCACACTCATTTGCATTGTGAAACATGTTCACTGAAGAAAATGAGGATAGAACATCTGGCCTTCAGCTCCCCCAAATATCAGCTAACTGCAGTGGCCTAGCTTGTGTTACAGCGCTGGGGGTCTGGGTTCGAGTCCTGCTTTCGGCACTTAAACGGAATAGTGGGGTAATCTCCTTGTACAGTTGCTTTGCAAACATAGCAGAGAAGTGGGACTGTGGAAGTGAGGGAGTGCAGGCTAAAGGTGGGGCATGCTAAAGGGAGAGGTAGGGGTGGATGCACGAATCCCTGTGGAGAGGAGGCGGGGCTGGCTGAGTGGGGGTAGGTCTAGAAGGGCGTGGCTTAGGTTCTGTGGTAAAGGAAGGGAGGAAGAAAGCATAGAGGAAGCCAGGAAGTGCAGGATATAAAGGAGGAGGCAGGTTAGGCTAAAGGGTAGTGCCGGATGTGGAAAAAAATGTTGGCCCATTGTGGGGGGTCCATTCCATACTCCACTGGGCACCCTTTTACTCCCCTCCTCAATGGCCCCTTTCCCCACATTAGGACCCTCCTTTACACACAACCCCCTCCACTATTCAGGGCCTATTCCCCCCTCACACCGTACCCAGGGCCCACTTTATCCTACATCCCCATGCTTCTCTCGTCCTTCCCCCCTCTCACCCAGCCCCCTCCTCTTCTCCACAGGGACCCCTTCATCCAGCCCTACCTTCCCTTTTTGCCTGCCCCGCCTCCTCCTTTATTTACTCTGCACTTCCTCTCCCCCACCTCCACAGTCCTGCTTCTCTGCTTTCTTCCAACCTCCCTTTACCAGGGAACTCATTACATAACCACCAAACCTTTTAGAAGGACTCTGGGTCCCCTCAACTGATTACCCAACTATACCGTTTCTGTGCCGAAAGCAGGACTCAAACCCAGGCCCCCAGCGCTGTAACGCAAGCACTTAACCTCTAGGCCACTGCAGTTAGCTTGTGTTTGGTGGAGCGCCAGGGGGGGTGGGGGGGTGGTCAGATGTTCTATCCTCCTTGGCTTCAGTGAACATGTTTCACAACTGAAATGGGTATGCTCACGGGGGCATGCAGGAGAAAGATATATATGCCCAAAAGCTAACCTCAAAAATACAGCCACCAGTGGCTCAGGTGCTAAGTGCTTGCTCTTAGAATGCTGGAGACCTGAGTTCTAATCCAATGTCTGCAATCTCCTGGGCATGTTTTTTTTTTAATTAAAAAAATATATTTTTTCATTGAAAATGGGTATGTATTGCCCTGCGCGATCAGCCAACAGCTAATGCCCCTTCAATACCTGCATTCCTACTAACAGTTGGGCCTTTGTTTTCTGCATTCTGGCCTAGGTAGCGCCCATGCAAAAGTTTGTCTCTCTGGCCCCAATTGACTGGAAAAAAACGAGGGGAAAAGGTGTAATCTACGGGTCATGGTTGATACAATAATTTCCCTGGGACTCAAACAGGACACCTTCTCGAGGTGCTATGAGGTGACCACCAGCCCCTGCATAGCAAACAAACCTGTATCAGCATGTCACCAGCAACTGAATGTGTCGCCTGCAGGCTACACATAGGAGGCTGCAGTAGGTGATTTAACCAATTGGGCTGTCGACCCTCCTTCCTCTGAGAGCAGGAAAGTGAATTTCCATGTTGCCTTCCTTTGGCACATTAGATCTATCTTTCAACCCAATTCAGAGGATGTTTTGCTTCACAGAGAAATGATAATCATTGTGAGGTGTCAGCCACTAATAGCTAAGCAGGTCAGTTAAATCTTTGACTTTGTCATTGGGGTGTACTGATGTGCGCAGGGCAGTCTTCTGTCCTGTGCTACTGTATGCTTTCGTATTGCTGCTTGTTCAAGATTCCTAAATGTAAACACTCTGCTCTCAAAAGTGAAAGATTTGAAAGACTCTTGATGCAACAAGCATTTCCCACTCTTTGCCCTGGGGGTGAGAGGGCTGCTTTCTGCCTTTAACACCCTCAATTTGGGAGTGGCTGGCTCCACCACTGAGAATGAGGGCCTAATCCTGGTCGGAAACGGACAGAGGTCTGCGCCCTGCGTCCTCCACGCGTCCCTAACGCTCCCAAACGCGACCACAGCCCTTTACGGGCACAGCCCTATGTCCGGTGCAGCCTCTATGGTGCAGCCACCCAGGTAGCTTAGGGTTAGGATATGTGCTCTTCAAGATAAGCCTGGCCAACCAGGCCCTGGAGAGTGTCACAGCATGCTCTGTAATTCCCTAGTGATGGTGGCCTTGGTGACGATGATTTTGCTGGAATACTGATGCCTTTTTTCCTCCCAGAAGCCCCAGAAGCCTAGTGAAATGAAGGGGTGTGCACCTCTCACTGGCCTCTGTTTACCCTCTGGCTAACTGAAAGGAGTTCTGGGCTCTCCAGGCAAATGTATCCATTTGGGAGAGAGCTAGAAATAGGAAGGCTCTTTCTGCAGGCTCGGTGGGGAAGAGTCAGAGAGCTACATGCCTGAGGCATCTTTCCTCCTCCTTCGCTCATTGTGTTCCCTAACTTCTAATTCTCTGCCAGGCCAGGCCCTGTTTCTTTTACTGCCAACCCTCCTGACCCCTCGTCTTCCACCTACTTCCTGCTCTATTATGCCTTCTCCTTTTTTGCTCTCTTCTATGGCCCATTGAAAAGGAATGCAGGCCTAGCTAAGCCTCATGAAGGAAATCTACCAACAAAAGATGCATTCCTCGCTTATGGGAGGTGCTGTGAGATGAGCAAGAAGGGCTGAAGGGGTGATTGGGTTGTTGAGTCGGGAAGCACCAGAGGCGTAGCCAGGATTGTCTAGCAAATGGGACCTGATGCTAATGTATTTGGGCCCACTGCACTGCCAAAAATATCTGTAAATACCCACACAGCGCTGCTGAGTGGGCATTTACAGATTTTGGGTGGGCCTTGCCCCTCATGCCCTACCCTGCCTACGCCTCTGCTCTCTCCCCCAGGGCAAAGAGTGGGAAAGGCTCGCTACAGCAAGAGTCTTTCAAATCTTTCATTTTTGAGAGCAGAGTGTTTACATTTAAAAATCTTGACCAGGCAGCAATACCAAAGCATACAGTAGTAGAGGACAGAAGACTGCCCTGCACATATCAGTACACCCCAATGACAAAGGCAAAGATTTAACTGACCTGCTTAGCGATCAGTGGCTGACACCTCACAATGAGTATCATCTCTCTGTGAAGCAAAACATCCTCTGAATTGGGGTGAAAGATAGATCTAATGTGCCAAAGGAAGGCAACATGGAAATTCAGTGTTCTGCCCTCAGAGGAAGGAGGGTCGACAGCCCAATGGGTTAATGCACCTACTGCAGCCTCCTATGTGTAGCCTGCAGGCGACACATTCAGTTGCTGGTGAGATGCTGATAAGGTTTGCTTGCTATGCAGGGGCAGGGGGTCACCTCACAGCGCCTCGAGAAGGTGTCCTGTTTGAGTCCCTGTGCAAATATCTTCTCAACCATGACCCGTAGGTTACGCTTTTCCCCTCGTTTTTTCCAGTCAGTTGGGGCCAGAGAGACAAGCTTTTCTATGGGCGTTGCCAAGGCCAGAGTGCAGAAAACAAAGGCACAATTGTTAGTAGGAATGCAGGTATTGAAGGGACATTAGCTGTTGGCTGATCGCACAGGGCAATTCATACCCATTTTCAAAAGAAAAAATAAATAAAAAATGCGTTGCAGATTCCAGACACTGGATTAGAACTCAGGTCTCCAGCATTCAAACCCCAAGCACTTACCACTTGAGCCACTGGTGGCTGTGCTTATGAGAGTTGCTTTTGGGCGTATATATCTTACTTCTGCATGCCCCTGTGAGCACACTCATTTGCATTGTGAAACATGTTCACTGAAGAAAATGAGGATAGAACATCTGGCCTTCAGCTCCCCCAAATATCAGCTAACTGCAGTGGCCTAGCTTGTGTTACAGCGCTGGGGGTCTGGGTTTGAGTCCTGCTTTCGGCACTTAAACGGAATAGTGGGGTAATCTCCTTGTACAGTTGCTTTGCAAACATAGCAGAGAAGTGGGACTGTGGAAGTGAGGGAGTGCAGGCTAAAGGTGGGGCATGCTAAAGGGAGAGGTAGGGGTGGATGCACGAATCCCTGTGGAGAGGAGGCGGGGCTGGCTGAGTGGGGGTAGGTCTAGAAGGGCGTGGCTTAGGTTCTGTGGTAAAGGAAGGGAGGAAGAAAGCATAGAGGAAGCCAGGAAGTGCAGGATATAAAGGAGGAGGCAGGTTAGGCTAAAGGGTAGTGCCGGATGTGGAAAAAAATGTTGGCCCATTGTGGGGGGTCCATTCCATACTCCACTGGGCACCCTTTTACTCCCCTCCTCAATGGCCCCTTTCCCCACATTAGGACCCTCCTTTACACACAACCCCCTCCACTATTCAGGGCCTATTCCCCCCTCACACCGTACCCAGGGCCCACTTTATCCTACATCCCCATGCTTCTCTCGTCCTTCCCCCCTCTCACCCAGCCCCCTCCTCTTCTCCACAGGGACCCCTTCATCCAGCCCTACCTTCCCTTTTTGCCTGCCCCGCCTCCTCCTTTATTTACTCTGCACTTCCTCTCCCCCACCTCCACAGTCCTGCTTCTCTGCTTTCTTCCAACCTCCCTTTACCAGGGAACTCATTACATAACCACCAAACCTTTTAGAAGGACTCTGGGTCCCCTCAACTGATTACCCAACTATACCGTTTCTGTGCCGAAAGCAGGACTCAAACCCAGGCCCCCAGCGCTGTAACGCAAGCACTTAACCTCTAGGCCACTGCAGTTAGCTTGTGTTTGGTGGAGCGCCAGGGCGGGTGGGGGGGTGGTCAGATGTTCTATCCTCCTTGGCTTCAGTGAACATGTTTCACAACTGAAATGGGTATGCTCACGGGGGCATGCAGGAGAAAGATATATATGCCCAAAAGCTAACCTCGAAAATACAGCCACCAGTGGCTCAGGTGCTAAGTGCTTGCTCTTAGAATGCTGGAGACCTGAGTTCTAATCCAATGTCTGCAATCTCCTGGGCATGTTTTTTTTTTAATTAAAAAAATATATTTTTTCATTGAAAATGGGTATGTATTGCCCTGCGCGATCAGCCAACAGCTAATGCCCCTTCAATACCTGCATTCCTACTAACAGTTGGGCCTTTGTTTTCTGCATTCTGGCCTAGGTAGCGCCCATGCAAAAGTTTGTCTCTCTGGCCCCAATTGACTGGAAAAAAACGAGGGGAAAAGGTGTAATCTACGGGTCATGGTTGATACAATAATTTCCCTGGGACTCAAACAGGACACCTTCTCGAGGTGCTATGAGGTGACCACCAGCCCCTGCATAGCAAACAAACCTGTATCAGCATGTCACCAGCAACTGAATGTGTCGCCTGCAGGCTACACATAGGAGGCTGCAGTAGGTGATTTAACCAATTGGGCTGTCGACCCTCCTTCCTCTGAGAGCAGGAAAGTGAATTTCCATGTTGCCTTCCTTTGGCACATTAGATCTATCTTTCAACCCAATTCAGAGGATGTTTTGCTTCACAGAGAAATGATAATCATTGTGAGGTGTCAGCCACTAATAGCTAAGCAGGTCAGTTAAATCTTTGACTTTGTCATTGGGGTGTACTGATGTGCGCAGGGCAGTCTTCTGTCCTGTGCTACTGTATGCTTTCGTATTGCTGCTTGTTCAAGATTCCTAAATGTAAACACTCTGCTCTCAAAAGTGAAAGATTTGAAAGACTCTTGATGCAACAAGCATTTCCCACTCTTTGCCCTGGGGGTGAGAGGGCTGCTTTCTGCCTTTAACACCCTCAATTTGGGAGTGGCTGGCTCCACCACTGAGAATGAGGGCCTAATCCTGGTCGGAAACGGACAGAGGTCTGCGCCCTGCGTCCTCCACGCGTCCCTAACGCTCCCAAACGCGACCACAGCCCTTTACGGGCACAGCCCTATGTCCGGTGCAGCCTCTATGGTGCAGCCACCCAGGTAGCTTAGGGTTAGGATATGTGCTCTTCAAGATAAGCCTGGCCAACCAGGCCCTGGAGAGTGTCACAGCATGCTCTGTAATTCCCTAGTGATGGTGGCCTTGGTGACGATGATTTTGCTGGAATACTGATGCCTTTTTTCCTCCCAGAAGCCCCAGAAGCCTAGTGAAATGAAGGGGTGTGCACCTCTCACTGGCCTCTGTTTACCCTCTGGCTAACTGAAAGGAGTTCTGGGCTCTCCAGGCAAATGTATCCATTTGGGAGAGAGCTAGAAATAGGAAGGCTCTTTCTGCAGGCTCGGTGGGGAAGAGTCAGAGAGCTACATGCCTGAGGCATCTTTCCTCCTCCTTCGCTCATTGTGTTCCCTAACTTCTAATTCTCTGCCAGGCCAGGCCCTGTTTCTTTTACTGCCAACCCTCCTGACCCCTCGTCTTCCACCTACTTCCTGCTCTATTATGCCTTCTCCTTTTTTGCTCTCTTCTATGGCCCATTGAAAAGGAATGCAGGCCTAGCTAAGCCTCATGAAGGAAATCTACCAACAAAAGATGCATTCCTCGCTTATGGGAGGTGCTGTGAGATGAGCAAGAAGGGCTGAAGGGGTGATTGGGTTGTTGAGTCGGGAAGCACCAGAGGCGTAGCCAGGATTGTCTAGCAAATGGGACCTGATGCTAATGTAGTTGGGCCCACTGCACTGCCAAAAATATCTGTAAATACCCACACAGCGCTGCTGAGTGGGCATTTACAGATTTTGGGTGGGCCTTGCCCCTCAGGCCCTACCCTGCCTACGCCTCTGCTCTCTCCCCCAGGGCAAAGAGTGGGAAAGGCTCGCTACAGCAAGAGTCTTTCAAATCTTTCATTTTTGAGAGCAGAGTGTTTACATTTAAAAATCTTGACCAAGCAGCAATACCAAAGCATACAGTAGTAGAGGACAGAAGACTGCCCTGCACATATCAGTACACCCCAATGACAAAGGCAAAGATTTAACTGACCTGCTTAGCGATCAGTGGCTGACACCTCACAATGAGTATCATCTCTCTGTGAAGCAAAACATCCTCTGAATTGAGGTGAAAGATAGATCTAATGTGCCAAAGGAAGGCAACATGGAAATTCAGTGTTCTGCCCTCAGAGGAAGGAGGGTCGACAGCCCAATGGGTTAATGCACCTACTGCAGCCTCCTATGTGTAGCCTGCAGGCGACACATTCAGTTGCTGGTGAGATGCTGATAAGGTTTGCTTGCTATGCAGGGGCAGGGGGTCACCTCACAGCGCCTCGAGAAGGTGTCCTGTTTGAGTCCCTGTGCAAATATCTTCTCAACCATGACCCGTAGGTTACGCTTTTCCCCTCGTTTTTTCCAGTCAGTTGGGGCCAGAGAGACAAGCTTTTCTATGGGCGTTGCCAAGGCCAGAGTGCAGAAAACAAAGGCACAATTGTTAGTAGGAATGCAGGTATTGAAGGGACATTAGCTGTTGGCTGATCGCACAGGGCAATTCATACCCAATTTCAAAAGAAAAAATAAATAAAAAATGCGTTGCAGATTCCAGACACTGGATTAGAACTCAGGTCTCCAGCATTCAAACCCCAAGCACTTACCACTTGAGCCACTGGTGGCTGTGCTTATGAGAGTTGCTTTTGGGCGTATATATCTTACTTCTGCATGCCCCTGTGAGCACACTCATTTGCATTGTGAAACATGTTCACTGAAGAAAATGAGGATAGAACATCTGGCCTTCAGCTCCCCCAAATATCAGCTAACTGCAGTGGCCTAGCTTGTGTTACAGCGCTGGGGGTCTGGGTTCGAGTCCTGCTTTCGGCACTTAAACGGAATAGTGGGGTAATCTCCTTGTACAGTTGCTTTGCAAACATAGCAGAGAAGTGGGACTGTGGAAGTGAGGGAGTGCAGGCTAAAGGTGGGGCATGCTAAAGGGAGAGGTAGGGGTGGATGCACGAATCCCTGTGGAGAGGAGGCGGGGCTGGCTGAGTGGGGGTAGGTCTAGAAGGGCGTGGCTTAGGTTCTGTGGTAAAGGAAGGGAGGAAGAAAGCATAGAGGAAGCCAGGAAGTGCAGGATATAAAGGAGGAGGCAGGTTAGGCTAAAGGGTAGTGCCGGATGTGGAAAAAAATGTTGGCCCATTGTGGGGGGTCCATTCCATACTCCACTGGGCACCCTTTTACTCCCCTCCTCAATGGCCCCTTTCCCCACATTAGGACCCTCCTTTACACACAACCCCCTCCACTATTCAGGGCCTATTCCCCCCTCACACCGTACCCAGGGCCCACTTTATCCTACATCCCCATGCTTCTCTCGTCCTTCCCCCCTCTCACCCAGCCCCCTCCTCTTCTCCACAGGGACCCCTTCATCCAGCCCTACCTTCCCTTTTTGCCTGCCCCGCCTCCTCCTTTATTTACTCTGCACTTCCTCTCCCCCACCTCCACAGTCCTGCTTCTCTGCTTTCTTCCAACCTCCCTTTACCAGGGAACTCATTACATAACCACCAAACCTTTTAGAAGGACTCTGGGTCCCCTCAACTGATTACCCAACTATACCGTTTCTGTGCCGAAAGCAGGACTCAAACCCAGGCCCCCAGCGCTGTAACGCAAGCACTTAACCTCTAGGCCACTGCAGTTAGCTTGTGTTTGGTGGAGCGCCAGGGGGGGTGGGGGGGTGGTCAGATGTTCTATCCTCCTTGGCTTCAGTGAACATGTTTCACAACTGAAATGGGTATGCTCACGGGGGCATGCAGGAGAAAGATATATATGCCCAAAAGCTAACCTCAAAAATACAGCCACCAGTGGCTCAGGTGCTAAGTGCTTGCTCTTAGAATGCTGGAGACCTGAGTTCTAATCCAATGTCTGCAATCTCCTGGGCATGTTTTTTTTTTAATTAAAAAAATATATTTTTTCATTGAAAATGGGTATGTATTGCCCTGCGCGATCAGCCAACAGCTAATGCCCCTTCAATACCTGCATTCCTACTAACAGTTGGGCCTTTGTTTTCTGCATTCTGGCCTAGGTAGCGCCCATGCAAAAGTTTGTCTCTCTGGCCCCAATTGACTGGAAAAAAACGAGGGGAAAAGGTGTAATCTACGGGTCATGGTTGATACAATAATTTCCCTGGGACTCAAACAGGACACCTTCTCGAGGTGCTATGAGGTGACCACCAGCCCCTGCATAGCAAACAAACCTGTATCAGCATGTCACCAGCAACTGAATGTGTCGCCTGCAGGCTACACATAGGAGGCTGCAGTAGGTGATTTAACCAATTGGGCTGTCGACCCTCCTTCCTCTGAGAGCAGGAAAGTGAATTTCCATGTTGCCTTCCTTTGGCACATTAGATCTATCTTTCAACCCAATTCAGAGGATGTTTTGCTTCACAGAGAAATGATAATCATTGTGAGGTGTCAGCCACTAATAGCTAAGCAGGTCAGTTAAATCTTTGACTTTGTCATTGGGGTGTACTGATGTGCGCAGGGCAGTCTTCTGTCCTGTGCTACTGTATGCTTTCGTATTGCTGCTTGTTCAAGATTCCTAAATGTAAACACTCTGCTCTCAAAAGTGAAAGATTTGAAAGACTCTTGATGCAACAAGCATTTCCCACTCTTTGCCCTGGGGGTGAGAGGGCTGCTTTCTGCCTTTAACACCCTCAATTTGGGAGTGGCTGGCTCCACCACTGAGAATGAGGGCCTAATCCTGGTCGGAAACGGACAGAGGTCTGCGCCCTGCGTCCTCCACGCGTCCCTAACGCTCCCAAACGCGACCACAGCCCTTTACGGGCACAGCCCTATGTCCGGTGCAGCCTCTATGGTGCAGCCACCCAGGTAGCTTAGGGTTAGGATATGTGCTCTTCAAGATAAGCCTGGCCAACCAGGCCCTGGAGAGTGTCACAGCATGCTCTGTAATTCCCTAGTGATGGTGGCCTTGGTGACGATGATTTTGCTGGAATACTGATGCCTTTTTTCCTCCCAGAAGCCCCAGAAGCCTAGTGAAATGAAGGGGTGTGCACCTCTCACTGGCCTCTGTTTACCCTCTGGCTAACTGAAAGGAGTTCTGGGCTCTCCAGGCAAATGTATCCATTTGGGAGAGAGCTAGAAATAGGAAGGCTCTTTCTGCAGGCTCGGTGGGGAAGAGTCAGAGAGCTACATGCCTGAGGCATCTTTCCTCCTCCTTCGCTCATTGTGTTCCCTAACTTCTAATTCTCTGCCAGGCCAGGCCCTGTTTCTTTTACTGCCAACCCTCCTGACCCCTCGTCTTCCACCTACTTCCTGCTCTATTATGCCTTCTCCTTTTTTGCTCTCTTCTATGGCCCATTGAAAAGGAATGCAGGACTAGCTAAGCCTCATGAAGGAAATCTACCAACAAAAGATGCATTCCTCGCTTATGGGAGGTGCTGTGAGATGAGCAAGAAGGGCTGAAGGGGTGATTGGGTTGTTGAGTCGGGAAGCACCAGAGGCGTAGCCAGGATTGTCTAGCAAATGGGACCTGATGCTAATGTAGTTGGGCCCACTGCACTGCCAAAAATATCTGTAAATACCCACACAGCGCTGCTGAGTGGGCATTTACAGATTTTGGGTGGGCCTTGCCCCTCAGGCCCTACCCTGCCTACGCCTCTGCTCTCTCCCCCAGGGCAAAGAGTGGGAAAGGCTCGCTACAGCAAGAGTCTTTCAAATCTTTCATTTTTGAGAGCAGAGTGTTTACATTTAAAAATCTTGACCAAGCAGCAATACCAAAGCATACAGTAGTAGAGGACAGAAGACTGCCCTGCACATATCAGTACACCCCAATGACAAAGGCAAAGATTTAACTGACCTGCTTAGCGATCAGTGGCTGACACCTCACAATGAGTATCATCTCTCTGTGAAGCAAAACATCCTCTGAATTGAGGTGAAAGATAGATCTAATGTGCCAAAGGAAGGCAACATGGAAATTCAGTGTTCTGCCCTCAGAGGAAGGAGGGTCGACAGCCCAATGGGTTAATGCACCTACTGCAGCCTCCTATGTGTAGCCTGCAGGCGACACATTCAGTTGCTGGTGAGATGCTGATAAGGTTTGCTTGCTATGCAGGCGCAGGGGGTCACCTCACAGCGCCTCGAGAAGGTGTCCTGTTTGAGTCCCTGTGCAAATATCTTCTCAACCATGACCCGTAGGTTACGCTTTTCCCCTCGTTTTTTCCAGTCAGTTGGGGCCAGAGAGACAAGCTTTTCTATGGGCGTTGCCAAGGCCAGAGTGCAGAAAACAAAGGCACAATTGTTAGTAGGAATGCAGGTATTGAAGGGACATTAGCTGTTGGCTGATCGCACAGGGCAATTCATACCCAATTTCAAAAGAAAAAATAAATAAAAAATGCGTTGCAGATTCCAGACACTGGATTAGAACTCAGGTCTCCAGCATTCAAACCCCAAGCACTTACCACTTGAGCCACTGGTGGCTGTGCTTATGAGAGCTGCTTTTGGGCGTATATATCTTACTTCTGCATGCCCCTGTGAGCACACTCATTTGCATTGTGAAACATGTTCACTGAAGAAAATGAGGATAGAACATCTGGCCTTCAGCTCCCCCAAATATCAGCTAACTGCAGTGGCCTAGCTTGTGTTACAGCGCTGGGGGTCTGGGTTCGAGTCCTGCTTTCGGCACTTAAACGGAATAGTGGGGTAATCTCCTTGTACAGTTGCTTTGCAAACATAGCAGAGAAGTGGGACTGTGGAAGTGAGGGAGTGCAGGCTAAAGGTGGGGCATGCTAAAGGGAGAGGTAGGGGTGGATGCACGAATCCCTGTGGAGAGGAGGCGGGGCTGGCTGAGTGGGGGTAGGTCTAGAAGGGCGTGGCTTAGGTTCTGTGGTAAAGGAAGGGAGGAAGAAAGCATAGAGGAAGCCAGGAAGTGCAGGATATAAAGGAGGAGGCAGGTTAGGCTAAAGGGTAGTGCCGGATGTGGAAAAAAATGTTGGCCCATTGTGGGGGGTCCATTCCATACTCCACTGGGCACCCTTTTACTCCCCTCCTCAATGGCCCCTTTCCCCACATTAGGACCCTCCTTTACACACAACCCCCTCCACTATTCAGGGCCTATTCCCCCCTCACACCGTACCCAGGGCCCACTTTATCCTACATCCCCATGCTTCTCTCGTCCTTCCCCCCTCTCACCCAGCCCCCTCCTCTTCTCCACAGGGACCCCTTCATCCAGCCCTACCTTCCCTTTTTGCCTGCCCCGCCTCCTCCTTTATTTACTCTGCACTTCCTCTCCCCCACCTCCACAGTCCTGCTTCTCTGCTTTCTTCCAACCTCCCTTTACCAGGGAACTCATTACATAACCACCAAACCTTTTAGAAGGACTCTGGGTCCCCTCAACTGATTACCCAACTATACCGTTTCTGTGCCGAAAGAAGGACTCAAACCCAGGCCCCCAGCGCTGTAACGCAAGCACTTAACCTCTAGGCCACTGCAGTTAGCTTGTGTTTGGTGGAGCGCCAGGGGGGGTGGGGGGGTGGTCAGATGTTCTATCCTCCTTGGCTTCAGTGAACATGTTTCACAACTGAAATGGGTATGCTCACGGGGGCATGCAGGAGAAAGATATATATGCCCAAAAGCTAACCTCAAAAATACAGCCACCAGTGGCTCAGGTGCTAAGTGCTTGCTCTTAGAATGCTGGAGACCTGAGTTCTAATCCAATGTCTGCAATCTCCTGGGCATGTTTTTTTTTTAATTAAAAAAATATATTTTTTCATTGAAAATGGGTATGTATTGCCCTGCGCGATCAGCCAACAGCTAATGCCCCTTCAATACCTGCATTCCTACTAACAGTTGGGCCTTTGTTTTCTGCATTCTGGCCTAGGTAGCGCCCATGCAAAAGTTTGTCTCTCTGGCCCCAATTGACTGGAAAAAAAAGAGGGGAAAAGGTGTAATCTACGGGTCATGGTTGATACAATAATTTCCCTGGGACTCAAACAGGACACCTTCTCGAGGTGCTATGAGGTGACCACCAGCCCCTGCATAGCAAACAAACCTGTATCAGCATGTCACCAGCAACTGAATGTGTCGCCTGCAGGCTACACATAGGAGGCTGCAGTAGGTGATTTAACCAATTGGGCTGTCGACCCTCCTTCCTCTGAGAGCAGGAAAGTGAATTTCCATGTTGCCTTCCTTTGGCACATTAGATCTATCTTTCAACCCAATTCAGAGGATGTTTTGCTTCACAGAGAAATGATAATCATTGTGAGGTGTCAGCCACTAATAGCTAAGCAGGTCAGTTAAATCTTTGACTTTGTCATTGGGGTGTACTGATGTGCGCAGGGCAGTCTTCTGTCCTGTGCTACTGTATGCTTTCGTATTGCTGCTTGTTCAAGATTCCTAAATGTAAACACTCTGCTCTCAAAAGTGAAAGATTTGAAAGACTCTTGATGCAACAAGCATTTCCCACTCTTTGCCCTGGGGGTGAGAGGGCTGCTTTCTGCCTTTAACACCCTCAATTTGGGAGTGGCTGGCTCCACCACTGAGAATGAGGGCCTAATCCTGGTCGGAAACGGACAGAGGTCTGCGCCCTGCGTCCTCCACGCGTCCCTAACGCTCCCAAACGCGACCACAGCCCTTTACGGGCACAGCCCTATGTCCGGTGCAGCCTCTATGGTGCAGCCACCCAGGTAGCTTAGGGTTAGGATATGTGCTCTTCAAGATAAGCCTGGCCAACCAGGCCCTGGAGAGTGTCACAGCATGCTCTGTAATTCCCTAGTGATGGTGGCCTTGGTGACGATGATTTTGCTGGAATACTGATGCCTTTTTTCCTCCCAGAAGCCCCAGAAGCCTAGTGAAATGAAGGGGTGTGCACCTCTCACTGGCCTCTGTTTACCCTCTGGCTAACTGAAAGGAGTTCTGGGCTCTCCAGGCAAATGTATCCATTTGGGAGAGAGCTAGAAATAGGAAGGCTCTTTCTGCAGGCTCGGTGGGGAAGAGTCAGAGAGCTACATGCCTGAGGCATCTTTCCTCCTCCTTCGCTCATTGTGTTCCCTAACTTCTAATTCTCTGCCAGGCCAGGCCCTGTTTCTTTTACTGCCAACCCTCCTGACCCCTCGTCTTCCACCTACTTCCTGCTCTATTATGCCTTCTCCTTTTTTGCTCTCTTCTATGGCCCATTGAAAAGGAATGCAGGCCTAGCTAAGCCTCATGAAGGAAATCTACCAACAAAAGATGCATTCCTCGCTTATGGGAGGTGCTGTGAGATGAGCAAGAAGGGCTGAAGGGGTGATTGGGTTGTTGAGTCGGGAAGCACCAGAGGCGTAGCCAGGATTGTCTAGCAAATGGGACCTGATGCTAATGTATTTGGGCCCACTGCACTGCCAAAAATATCTGTAAATACCCACACAGCGCTGCTGAGTGGGCATTTACAGATTTTGGGTGGGCCTTGCCCCTCATGCCCTACCCTGCCTACGCCTCTGCTCTCTCCCCCAGGGCAAAGAGTGGGAAAGGCTCGCTACAGCAAGAGTCTTTCAAATCTTTCATTTTTGAGAGCAGAGTGTTTACATTTAAAAATCTTGACCAGGCAGCAATACCAAAGCATACAGTAGTAGAGGACAGAAGACTGCCCTGCACATATCAGTACACTCCAATGACAAAGGCAAAGATTTAACTGACCTGCTTAGCGATCAGTGGCTGACACCTCACAATGAGTATCATCTCTCTGTGAAGCAAAACATCCTCTGAATTGGGGTGAAAGATAGATCTAATGTGCCAAAGGAAGGCAACATGGAAATTCAGTGTTCTGCCCTCAGAGGAAGGAGGGTCGACAGCCCAATGGGTTAATGCACCTACTGCAGCCTCCTATGTGTAGCCTGCAGGCGACACATTCAGTTGCTGGTGAGATGCTGATAAGGTTTGCTTGCTATGCAGGGGCAGGGGGTCACCTCACAGCGCCTCGAGAAGGTGTCCTGTTTGAGTCCCTGTGCAAATATCTTCTCAACCATGACCCGTAGGTTACGCTTTTCCCCTCGTTTTTTCCAGTCAGTTGGGGCCAGAGAGACAAGCTTTTCTATGGGCGTTGCCAAGGCCAGAGTGCAGAAAACAAAGGCACAATTGTTAGTAGGAATGCAGGTATTGAAGGGACATTAGCTGTTGGCTGATCGCACAGGGCAATTCATACCCATTTTCAAAAGAAAAAATAAATAAAAAATGCGTTGCAGATTCCAGACACTGGATTAGAACTCAGGTCTCCAACATTCAAACCCCAAGCACTTCCCACTTGAGCCACTGGTGGCTGTGCTTATGAGAGTTGCTTTTGGGCATATATATCTTACTTCTGCATGCCCCTGTGAGCACACTCATTTGCATTGTGAAACATGTTCACTGAAGAAAATGAGGATAGAACATCTGGCATTCAGCTCCCCCAAATATCAGCTAACTGCAGTGGCCTAGAGGTTAAGTGCTTGTGTTAGGCTAAAGGGTAGTGCCGGATGTGGAAAAAAATGTTGGCCCATTGTGGGGGGTCCATTCCATACTCCACTGGGCACCCTTTTACTCCCCTCCTCAATGGCCCCTTTCCCCACATTAGGACCCTCCTTTACACACAACCCCCTCCACTATTCAGGGCCCTATTCCCCCCCTCACACCGTACCCAGGGCCCACTTTATCCTACATCCCCATGCTTGTCTCGTCCTTCCCCCCCTCTCACCCGGCCCCTCCTCTTCTCCACAGGGACCCCTTCATCCAGCCCTACCTTCCCTTTTTGCCTGCCCCGCCTCCTCCTTTATTTTCTCTGCACTTCCTCTCCCCCACCTCCACAGTCCTGCTTCTCTGCTTTCTTCCAACCTCCCTTTACCAGGGAACTCATTACATAACCACCAAACCTTTTAGAAGGACTCTGGGTCCCCTCAACTGATTACCCAACTATACCGTTTCTGTGCCGAAAGCAGGACTCGAACCCAGGCCCCCAGCGCTGTAACGCAAGCACTTAACCTCTAGGCCACTGCAGTTAGCTTGTGTTTGGTGGAGCGCCAGGGGGGGTGGGGGTGGGGGGGAGTGGTCAGATGTTCTATCCTCCTTGGCTTCAGTGAACATGTTTCACAACTGAAATGGGTATGCTCACGGGGGCATGCAGGAGAAAGATATATATGCCCAAAAGCTAACCTCAAAAATACAGCCACCAGTGGCTCAGGTGCTAAGTGCTTGCTCTTAGAATGCTGGAGACCTGAGTTCTAATCCAATGTCTACAATCTCCTGGGCATGTTTTTTTTTTAATTAAAAAAATATATTTTTTCATTGAAAATGGGTATGTATTGCCCTGCGCAATCAGCCAACAGCTAATGCCCCTTCAATACCTGCATTCCTACTAACAGTTGGGCCTTTGTTTTCTGCATTCTGGCCTAGGTAGCGCCCATGCAAAAGTTTGTCTCTCTGGCCCCAATTGACTGGAAAAAAACGAGGGGAAAAGGTGTAATCTACGGGTCATGGTTGACACAATAATTTCCCTGGGACTCAAACAGGACACCTTCTCGAGGTGCTGTGAGGTGACCACCAGCCCCTGCATAGCAAACAAACCTGTATCAGCATGTCACCAGCAACTGAATGTGTCGCTTGCAGGCTACACATAGGAGGCTGCAGTAGGTGCATTAACCCATTGGGCTGTCGACCCTCCTTCCTCTGAGAGCAGGAAAGTGAATTTCCATGTTGCCTTCCTTTGGCACATTAGATCTATCTTTCAACCCAATTCAGAGGATGTTTTGCTTCACAGAGAAATGATAATCATTGTGAGGTGTCAGCCACTAATAGCTAAGCAGGTCAGTTAAATCTTTGACTTTGTCATTGGGGTGTACTGATGTGCGCAGGGCAGTCTTCTGTCCTGTGCTACTGTATGCTTTCGTATTGCTGCTTGTTCAAGATTCCTAAATGTAAACACTCTGCTCTCAAAAGTGAAAGATTTGAAAGACTCTTGATGCAACAAGCATTTCCCACTCTTTGCCCTGGGGGTGAGAGGGCTGCTTTCTGCCTTTAACACCCTCAATTTGGGAGTGGCTGGCTCCACCACTGAGAATGAGGGCCTAATCCTGGTCGGAAACGGACAGAGGTCTGCGCCCTGCGTCCTCCACGCGTCCCTAACGCTCCCAAACGCGACCACAGCCCTTTACGGGCACAGCCCTATGTCCGGTGCAGCCTCTATGGTGCAGCCACCCAGGTAGCTTAGGGTTAGGATATGTGCTCCTCAAGATAAGCCTGGCCAACCAGGCCCTGGAGAGTGTCACAGCATGCTCTGTAATTCCCTAGTGATGGTGGCCTTGGTGACGATGATTTTGCTGGAATACTGATGCCTTTTTTCCTCCCAGAAGCCCCAGAAGCCTAGTGAAATGAAGGGGTGTGCACCTCTCACTGGCCTCTGTTTACCCTCTGGCTAACTGAAAGGAGTTCTGGGCTCTCCAGGCAAATGTATCCATTTGGGAGAGAGCTAGAAATAGGAAGGCTCTTTCTGCAGGCTCGGTGGGGAAGAGTCAGAGAGCTACATGCCTGAGGCATCTTTCCTCCTCCTTCGCTCATTGTGTTCCCTAACTTCTAATTCTCTGCCAGGCCAGGCCCTGTTTCTTTTACTGCCAACCCTCCTGACCCCTCGTCTTCCACCTACTTCCTGCTCTATTATGCCTTCTCCTTTTTCGCTCTCTTCTATGGCCCATTGAAAAGGAATGCAGGCCTAGCTAAGCCTCATGAAGGAAATCTACCAACAAAAGATGCATTCCTCGCTTATGGGAGGTGCTGTGAGATGAGCAAGAAGGGCTGAAGGGGTGATTGGGTTGTTGAGTCGGGAAGCACCAGAGGCGTAGCCAGGATTGTCTAGCAAATGGGACCTGATGCTAATGTATTTGGGCCCACTGCACTGCCAAAAATATCTGTAAATACCCACACAGCGCTGCTGAGTGGGCATTTACAGATTTTGGGTGGGCCTTGCCCCTCATGCCCTACCCTGCCTACGCCTCTGCTCTCTCCCCCAGGGCAAAGAGTGGGAAAGGCTCGCTACAGCAAGAGTCTTTCAAATCTTTCATTTTTGAGAGCAGAGTGTTTACATTTAAAAATCTTGACCAGGCAGCAATACCAAAGCATACAGTAGTAGAGGACAGAAGACTGCCCTGCACATATCAGTACACCCCAATGACAAAGGCAAAGATTTAACTGACCTGCTTAGCGATCAGTGGCTGACACCTCACAATGAGTATCATCTCTCTGTGAAGCAAAACATCCTCTGAATTGGGGTGAAAGATAGATTTAATGTGCCAAAGGAAGGCAACATGGAAATTCAGTGTTCTGCCCTCAGAGGAAGGAGGGTCGACAGCCCAATGGGTTAATGCACCTACTGCAGCCTCCTATGTGTAGCCTGCAGGCGACACATTCAGTTGCTGGTGAGATGCTGATAAGGTTTGCTTGCTATGCAGGGGCAGGGGGTCACCTCACAGCGCCTCGAGAAGGTGTCCTGTTTGAGTCCCTGTGCAAATATCTTCTCAACCATGACCCGTAGGTTACGCTTTTCCCCTCGTTTTTTCCAGTCAGTTGGGGCCAGAGAGACAAGCTTTTCTATGGGCGTTGCCAAGGCCAGAGTGCAGAAAACAAAGGCACAATTGTTAGTAGGAATGCAGGTATTGAAGGGACATTAGCTGTTGGCTGATCGCACAGGGCAATTCATACCCATTTTCAAAAGAAAAAATAAATAAAAAATGCGTTGCAGATTCCAGACACTGGATTAGAACTCAGGTCTCCAGCATTCAAACCCCAAGCACTTACCACTTGAGCCACTGGTGGATGTGCTTATGAGAGTTGCTTTTGGGCGTATATATCTTACTTCTGCATGCCCCTGTGAGCACACTCATTTGCATTGTGAAACATGTTCACTGAAGAAAATGAGGATAGAACATCTGGCCTTCAGCTCCCCCAAATATCAGCTAACTGCAGTGGCCTAGAGGTTAAGTGCTTGTGTTACAGCGCTGGGGGTCTGGGTTCGAGTCCTGCTTTCGGCACTTAAACGGAATAGTGGGGTAATCTCCTTGTACAGTTGCTGTGCAAACATAGCAGAGAAGTGGGACTGTGGAAGTGAGGGAGTGCAGGCTAAAGGTGGGGCATGCTAAAGGGAGAGGTAGGGGTGGATGCACGAAACCCTGTGGAGAGGAGGCGGGGCTGGCTGAGTGGGGTAGGCCTAGAAGGGCGTGGCTTAGGTTCTGTGGTAAAGGAAGGGAGGAAGAAAGCATAGAGGAAGCCAGGAAGTGCAGGATATAAAGGAGGAGGCAGGTTAGGCTAAAGGGTAGTGCCGGATGTGGAAAAAAATGTTGGCCCATTGTGGGGGGTCCATTCCATACTCCACTGGGCACCCTTTTACTCCCCTCCTCAATGGCCCCTTTCCCCACATTAGGACCCTTCTTTACACACAACCCCCTCCACTATTCAGGGCCTATTCCCCCCTCACACCGTACCCAGGGCCCACTTTATCCTACATCCCCATGCTTCTCTCGTCCTTCCCCCCTCTCACCCAGCCCCCTCCTCTTCTCCACAGGGACCCCTTCATCCAGCCCTACCTTCCCTTTTTGCCTGCCCCGCCTCCTCCTTTATTTACTCTGCACTTCCTCTCCCCCACCTCCACAGTCCTGCTTCTCTGCTTTCTTCCAACCTCCCTTTACCAGGGAACTCATTACATAACCACCAAACCTTTTAGAAGGACTCTGGGTCCCCTCAACTGATTACCCAACTATACCGTTTCTGTGCCGAAAGCAGGACTCAAACCCAGGCCCCCAGCGCTGTAACGCAAGCACTTAACCTCTAGGCCACTGCAGCTAGCTTGTGTTTGGTGGAGCGCCAGGGGGGGTGGGGGGTGGTCAGATGTTCTATCCTCCTTGGCTTCAGTGAACATGTTTCACAACTGAAATGGGTATGCTCACGGGGGCATGCAGGAGAAAGATATATATGCCCAAAAGCTAACCTCAAAAATACAGCCACCAGTGGCTCAGGTGCTAAGTGCTTGCTCTTAGAATGCTGGAGACCTGAGTTCTAATCCAATGTCTGCAATCTCCTGGGCATGTTTTTTTTTTAATTAAAAAAATATATTTTTTCATTGAAAACGGGTATGTATTGCCCTGCGCGATCAGCCAACAGCTAATGCCCCTTCAATACCTGCATTCCTACTAACAGTTGGGCCTTTTATTTTCTGCATTCTGGCCTAGGTAGCGCCCATGCAAAGGTTTGTCTCTCTGGCCCCAATTGACTGGAAAAAAACCAGGGGAAAAGGTGTATTCTACGGGTCATGGTTGACACAATAATTTCCCTGGGACTCAAACAGGACACCTTCTCGAGGTGCTGTGAGGTGACCACCAGCCCCTGCATAGCAAACAAACCTGTATCAGCATGTCACCAGCAACTGAATGTGTCGCTTGCAGGCTACACATAGGAGGCTGCAGTAGGTGCATTAACCCATTGGGCTGTCGACCCTCCTTCCTCTGAGAGCAGGAAAGTGAATTTCCATGTTGCCTTCCTTTGGCACATTAGATCTATCTTTCAACCCAATTCAGAGGATGTTTTGCTTCACAGAGAAATGATAATCATTGTGAGGTGTCAGCCACTAATAGCTAAGCAGGTCAGTTAAATCTTTGACTTTGTCATTGGGGTGTACTGATGTGCGCAGGGCAGTCTTCTGTCCTGTGCTACTGTATGCTTTCGTATTGCTGCTTGTTCAAGATTCCTAAATGTAAACACTCTGCTCTCAAAAGTGAAAGATTTGAAAGACTCTTGATGCAACAAGCATTTCCCACTCTTTGCCCTGGGGGTGAGAGGGCTGCTTTCTGCCTTTAACACCCTCAATTTGGGAGTGGCTGGCTCCACCACTGAGAATGAGGGCCTAATCCTGGTCGGAAACGGACAGAGGTCTGCGCCCTGCGTCCTCCACGCGTCCCTAACGCTCCCAAACGCGACCACAGCCCTATGTCCGGTGCAGCCTCTATGGTGCAGCCACCCAGGTAGCTTAGGGTTAGGATATGTGCTCTTCAAGATAAGCCTGGCCAACCAGGCCCTGGAGAGTGTCACAGCATGCTCTGTAATTCCCTAGTGATGGTGGCCTTGGTGACGATGATTTTGCTGGAATACTGATGCCTTTTTTCCTCCCAGAAGCCCCAGAAGCCTAGTGAAATGAAGGGGTGTGCACCTCTCACTGGCCTCTGTTTACCCTCTGGCTAACTGAAAGGAGTTCTGGGCTCTCCAGGCAAATGTATCCATTTGGGAGAGAGCTAGAAATAGGAAGGCTCTTTCTGCAGGCTCGGTGGGGAAGAGTCAGAGAGCTACATGCCTGAGGCATCTTTCCTCCTCCTTCGCTCATTGTGTTCCCTAACTTCTAATTCTCTGCCAGGCCAGGCCCTGTTTCTTTTACTGCCAACCCTCCTGACCCCTCGTCTTCCACCTACTTCCTGCTCTATTATGCCTTCTCCTTTTTTGCTCTCTTCTATGGCCCATTGAAAAGGAATGCAGGCCTAGCTAACCCTCATGAAGGAAATCTACCAACAAAAGATGCATTCCTCGCTTATGGGAGGTGCTGTGAGATGAGCAAGAAGGGCTGAAGGGGTGATTGGGTTGTTGAGTCGGGAAGCACCAGAGGCGTAGCCAGGATTGTCTAGCAAATGGGACCTGATGCTAATGTAGTTGGGCCCACTGCACTGCCAAAAATATCTGTAAATACCCACACAGCGCTGCTGAGTGGGCATTTACAGATTTTGGGTGGGCCTTGCCCCTCAGGCCCTACCCTGCCTACGCCTCTGCTCTCTCCCCCAGGGCAAAGAGTGGGAAAGGCTCGCTACAGCAAGAGTCTTTCAAATCTTTCATTTTTGAGAGCAGAGTATTTACATTTAAAAATCTTGACCAAGCAGCAATACCAAAGCATACAGTAGTAGAGGACAGAAAACTGCCCTGCACATATCAGTACACCCCAATGACAAAGGCAAAGATTTAACTGACCTGCTTAGCGATCAGTGGCTGACACCTCACAATGAGTATCATCTCTCTGTGAAGCAAAACATCCTCTGAATTGGGGTGAAAGATAGATCTAATGTGCCAAAGGAAGGCAACATGGACATTCAGTGTTCTGCCCTCAGAGGAAGGAGGGTCGACAGCCCAATGGGTTAATGCACCTACTGCAGCCTCCTATGTGTAGCCTGCAGGCGACACATTCAGTTGCTGGTGAGATGCTGATAAGGTTTGCTTGCTATGCAGGGGCAGGGGGTCACCTCACAGCGCCTCGAGAAGGTGTCCTGTTTGAGTCCCTGTGCAAATATCTTCTCAACCATGACCCGTAGGTTACGCTTTTCCCCTCGTTTTTTCCAGTCAGTTGGGGCCAGAGAGACAAGCTTTTCTATGGGCGTTGCCAAGGCCAGAGTGCAGAAAACAAAGGCACAATTGTTAGTAGGAATGCAGGTATTGAAGGGACATTAGCTGTTGGCTGATCGCACAGGGCAATTCATACCCATTTTCAAAAGAAAAAATAAATAAAAAATGCGTTGTAGATTCCAGACACTGGATTAGAACTCAGGTCTCCAGCATTCAAACCCCAAGCACTTACCACTTGAGCCACTGGTGGCTGTGCTTATGAGAGTTGCTTTTGGGCGTATATATCTTACTTCTGCATGCCCCTGTGAGCACACTCATTTGCATTGTGAAACATGTTCACTGAAGAAAATGAGGATAGAACATCTGGCCTTCAGCTCCCCCAAATATCAGCTAACTGCAGTGGCCTAGAGGTTAAGTGCTTGTGTTACAGCGCTGGGGGTGTGGGTTCGAGTCCTGCTTTCGGCACTTAAACGGAATAGTGGGGTAATCTCCTTGTACAGTTGCTGTGCAAACATAGCAGAGAAGTGGGACTGTGGAAGTGAGGGAGTGCAGGCTAAAGGTGGGGCATGCTAAAGGGAGAGGTAGGGGTGGATGCACGAATCCCTGTGGAGAGGAGGCGGGGCTGGCTGAGTGGGGGTAGGTCTAGAAGGGCGTGGCTTAGGTTCTGTGGTAAAGGAAGGGAGGAAGAAAGCATAGAGGAAGCCAGGAAGTGCAGGATATAAAGGAGGAGGCAGGTTAGGCTAAAGGGTAGTGCCGGATGTGGAAAAAAATGTTGGCCCATTGTGGGGGGTCCATTCCATACTCCACTGGGCACCCTTTTACTCCCCTCCTCAATGGCCCCTTTCCCCACATTAGGACCCTCCTTTACACACAACCCCCTCCACTATTCAGGGCCTATTCCCCCCTCACACCGTACCCAGGGCCCACTTTATCCTACATCCCCATGCTTCTCTCGTCCTTCCCCCCTCTCACCCAGCCCCCTCCTCTTCTCCACAGGGACCCCTTCATCCAGCCCTACCTTCCCTTTTTGCCTGCCCCGCCTCCTCCTTTATTTACTCTGCACTTCCTCTCCCCCACCTCCACAGTCCTGCTTCTCTGCTTTCTTCCAACCTCCCTTTACCAGGGAACTCATTACATAACCACCAAACCTTTTAGAAGGACTCTGGGTCCCCTCAACTGATTACCCAACTATACCGTTTCTGTGCCGAAAGCAGGACTCAAACCCAGGCCCCCAGCGCTGTAACGCAAGCACTTAACCTCTAGGCCACTGCAGCTAGCTTGTGTTTGGTGGAGCGCCAGGGGGGGTGGGGGGTGGTCAGATGTTCTATCCTCCTTGGCTTCAGTGAACATGTTTCACAAATGAAATGGGTATGCTCACGGGGGCATGCAGGAGAAAGATATATATGCCCAAAAGCTAACCTCAAAAATACAGCCACCAGTGGCTCAGGTGCTAAGTGCTTGCTCTTAGAATGCTGGAGACCTGAGTTCTAATCCAATGTCTGCAATCTCCTGGGCATGTTTTTTTTTTAATTAAAAAAATATATTTTTTCATTGAAAACGGGTATGTATTGCCCTGCGCGATCAGCCAACAGCTAATGCCCCTTCAATACCTGCATTCCTACTAACAGTTGGGCCTTTGTTTTCTGCATTCTGGCCTAGGTAGCACCCATGCAAAGGTTTGTCTCTCTGGCCCCAATTGACTGGAAAAAAACCAGGGGAAAAGGTGTATTCTACGGGTCATGGTTGACACAATAATTTCCCTGGGACTCAAACAGGACACCTTCTCGAGGTGCTGTGAGGTGACCACCAGCCCCTGCATAGCAAACAAACCTGTATCAGCATGTCACCAGCAACTGAATGTGTCGCTTGCAGGCTACACATAGGAGGCTGCAGTAGGTGCATTAACCCATTGGGCTGTCGACCCTCCTTCCTCTGAGAGCAGGAAAGTGAATTTCCATGTTGCCTTCCTTTGGCACATTAGATCTATCTTTCAACCCAATTCAGAGGATGTTTTGCTTCACAGAGAAATGATAATCATTGTGAGGTGTCAGCCACTAATAGCTAAGCAGGTCAGTTAAATCTTTGACTTTGTCATTGGGGTGTACTGATGTGCGCAGGGCAGTCTTCTGTCCTGTGCTACTGTATGCTTTCGTATTGCTGCTTGTTCAAGATTCCTAAATGTAAACACTCTGCTCTCAAAAGTGAAAGATTTGAAAGACTCTTGATGCAACAAGCATTTCCCACTCTTTGCCCTGGGGGTGAGAGGGCTGCTTTCTGCCTTTAACACCCTCAATTTGGGAGTGGCTGGCTCCACCACTGAGAATGAGGGCCTAATCCTGGTCGGAAACGGACAGAGGTCTGCGCCCTGCGTCCTCCACGCGTCCCTAACGCTCCCAAACGCGACCACAGCCCTATGTCCGGTGCAGCCTCTATGGTGCAGCCACCCAGGTAGCTTAGGGTTAGGATATGTGCTCTTCAAGATAAGCCTGGCCAACCAGGCCCTGGAGAGTGTCACAGCATGCTCTGTAATTCCCTAGTGATGGTGGCCTTGGTGACGATGATTTTGCTGGAATACTGATGCCTTTTTTCCTCCCAGAAGCCCCAGAAGCCTAGTGAAATGAAGGGGTGTGCACCTCTCACTGGCCTCTGTTTACCCTCTGGCTAACTGAAAGGAGTTCTGGGCTCTCCAGGCAAATGTATCCATTTGGGAGAGAGCTAGAAATAGGAAGGCTCTTTCTGCAGGCTCGGTGGGGAAGAGTCAGAGAGCTACATGCCTGAGGCATCTTTCCCCCTCCTTCGCTCATTGCGTTCCCTAACTTCTAATTCTCTGCCAGGCCAGGCCCTGTTTCTTTTACTGCCAACCCTCCTGACCCCTCGTCTTCCACCTACTTCCTGCTCTATTATGCCTTCTCCTTTTTTGCTCTCTTCTATGGCCCATTGAAAAGGAATGCAGGCCTAGCTAAGCCTCATGAAGGAAATCTACCAACAAAAGATGCATTCCTCGCTTATGGGAGGTGCTGTGAGATGAGCAAGAAGGGCTGAAGGGGTGATTGGGTTGTTGAGTCGGGAAGCACCAAAGGCGTAGCCAGGATTGTCTAGCAAATGGGACCTGATGCTAATGTAGTTGGGCCCACTGCACTGCCAAAAATATCTGTAAATACCCACACAGCGCTGCTGAGTGGGCATTTACAGATTTTGGGTGGGCCTTGCCCCTCAGGCCCTACCCTGCCTACGCCTCTGCTCTCTCCCCCAGGGCAAAGAGTGGGAAAGGCTCGCTACAGCAAGAGTCTTTCAAATCTTTCATTTTTGAGAGCAGAGTGTTTACATTTAAAAATCTTGACCAAGCAGCAATACCAAAGCATACAGTAGTAGAGGACAGAAAACTGCCCTGCACATATCAGTACACCCCAATGACAAAGGCAAAGATTTAACTGACCTGCTTAGCGATCAGTGGCTGACACCTCACAATGAGTATCATCTCTCTGTGAAGCAAAACATCCTCTGAATTGGGGTGAAAGATAGATCTAATGTGCCAAAGGAAGGCAACATGGACATTCAGTGTTCTGCCCTCAGAGGAAGGAGGGTCGACAGCCCAATGGGTTAATGCACCTACTGCAGCCTCCTATGTGTAGCCTGCAGGCGACACATTCAGTTGCTGGTGAGATGCTGATAAGGTTTGCTTGCTATGCAGGGGCAGGGGGTCACCTCACAGCGCCTCGAGAAGGTGTCCTGTTTGAGTCCCTGTGCAAATATCTTCTCAACCATGACCCGTAGGTTACGCTTTTCCCCTCGTTTTTTCCAGTCAGTTGGGGCCAGAGAGACAAGCTTTTCTATGGGCGTTGCCAAGGCCAGAGTGCAGAAAACAAAGGCACAATTGTTAGTAGGAATGCAGGTATTGAAGGGACATTAGCTGTTGGCTGATCGCACAGGGCAATTCATACCCATTTTCAAAAGAAAAAATAAATAAAAAATGCGTTGCAGATTCCAGACACTGGATTAGAACTCAGGTCTCCAGCACTCAAACCCCAAGCACTTACCACTTGAGCCACTGGTGGCTGTGCTTATGAGAGATGCTTTTGGGCGTATATATCTTACTTCTGCATGCCCCTGTCAGCACACTCATTTGCATTGTGAAACATGTTCACTGAAGAAAATGAGGATAGAACATCTGGCCTTCAGCTCCCCCAAATATCAGCTAACTGCAGTGGCCTAGAGGTTAAGTGCTTGTGTTACAGCGCTGGGGGTCTGGGTTCGAGTCCTGCTTTCGGCACTTAAACGGAATAGTGGGGTAATCTCCTTGTACAGTTGCTGTGCAAACATAGCAGAGAAGTGGGACTGTGGAAGTGAGGGAGTGCAGGCTAAAGGTGGGGCATGCTAAAGGGAGAGGTAGGGGTGGATGCACGAATCCCTGTGGAGAGGAGGCGGGGCTGGCTGAGTGGGGTAGGTCTAGAAGGGCGTGGCTTAGGTTCTGTGGTAAAGGAAGGGAGGAAGAAAGCATAGAGGAAGTGCAGGATATAAAGGAGGAGGCAGGTTAGGCTAAAGGGTAGTGCCGGATGTGGAAAAAAATGTTGGCCCATTGTGGGGGGTCCATTCCATACTCCACTGGGCACCCTTTTACTCCCCTCCTCAATGGCCCCTTTCCCCACATTAGGACCCTCCTTTACACACAACCCCCTCCACTATTCAGGGCCTATTCCCCCCTCACACCGTACCCAGGGCCCACTTTATCCTACATCCCCATGCTTCTCTCGTCCTTCCCCCCTCTCACCCAGCCCCCTCCTCTTCTCCACAGGGACCCCTTCATCCAGCCCTACCTTCCCTTTTTGCCTGCCCCGCCTCCTCCTTTATTTACTCTGCACTTCCTCTCCCCCACCTCCACAGTCCTGCTTCTCTGCTTTCTTCCAACCTCCCTTTACCAGGGAACTCATTACATAACCACCAAACCTTTTAGAAGGACTCTGGGTCCCCTCAACTGATTACCCAACTATACCGTTTCTGTGCCGAAAGCAGGACTCAAACCCAGGCCCCCAGCGCTGTAACGCAAGCACTTAACCTCTAGGCCACTGCAGTTAGCTTGTGTTTGGTGGAGCGCCAGGGGGGGTGGGGGGGTGGTCAGATGTTCTATCCTCCTTGGCTTCAGTGAACATGTTTCACAACTGAAATGGGTATGCTCACGGGGGCATGCAGGAGAAAGATATATATGCCCAAAAGCTAACCTCAAAAATACAGCCACCAGTGGCTCCGGTGCTAAGTGCTTGCTATTAGAATGCTGGAGACCTGAGTTCTAATCCAATGTCTGCAATCTCCTGGGCATGTTTTTTTTTTAATTAAAAAAATATATTTTTTCATTGAAAATGGGTATGTATTGCCCTGCGCGATCAGCCAACAGCTAATGCCTCTTCAATACCTGCATTCCTACTAACAGTTGGGCCTTTGTTTTCTGCATTCTGGCCTAGGTAGCGCCCATGCAAAAGTTTGTCTCTCTGGCCCCAATTGACTGGAAAAAAACCAGGGGAAAAGGTATAATCTACGGGTCATGGTTGACACAATAATTTCCCTGGGACTCAAACAGGACACCTTCTCGAGGTGCTGTGAGGTGACCACCAGTCCCTGCATAGCAAACAAACCTGTATCAGCATGTCACCAGCAACTGAATGTGTCGCTTGCAGGCTACACATAGGAGGCTGCAGTAGGTGCATTAACCCATTGGGCTGTCGACCCTCCTTCCTCTGAGAGCAGGAAAGTGAATTTCCATGTTGCCTTCCTTTGGCACATTAGATCTATCTTTCAACCCAATTCAGAGGATGTTTTGCTTCACAGAGAAATGATAATCATTGTGAGGTGTCAGCCACTAATAGCTAAGCAGGTCAGTTAAATCTTTGACTTTGTCATTGGGGTGTACTGATGTGCGCAGGGCAGTCTTCTGTCCTGTGCTACTGTATGCTTTCGTATTGCTGCGTGTTCAAGATTCCTAAATGTAAACACTCTGCTCTCAAAAGTGAAAGATTTGAAAGACTCTTGATGCAACAAGCATTTCCCACTCTTTGCCCTGGGGGTGAGAGGGCTGCTTTCTGCCTTTAACACCCTCAATTTGGGAGTGGCTGGCTCCACCACTGAGAATGAGGGCCTAATCCTGGTCGGAAACGGACAGAGGTCTGCGCCCTGCGTCCTCCACGCGTCCCTAACGCGACCACAGCCCTTTACGGGCACAGCCCTATGTCCGGTGCAGCCTCTATGGTGCAGCCACCCAGGTAGCTTAGGGTTAGGATATGTGCTCTTCAAGATAAGCCTGGCCAACCAGGCCCTGGAGAGTGTCACAGCATGCTCTGTAATTCCCTAGTGATGGTGGCCTTGGTGACGATGATTTTGCTGGAATACTGATGCCTTTTTTCCTCCCAGAAGCCCCAGAAGCCTAGTGAAATGAAGGGGTGTGCACCTCTCACTGGCCTCTGTTTACCCTCTGGCTAACTGAAAGGAGTTCTGGGCTCTCCAGGCAAATGTATCCATTTGGGAGAGAGCTAGAAATAGGAAGGCTCTTTCTGCAGGCTCGGTGGGGAAGAGTCAGAGAGCTACATGCCTGAGGCATCTTTCCTCCTCCTTCGCTCATTGTGTTCCCTAACTTCTAATTCTCTGCCAGGCCAGACCCTGTTTCTTTTACTGCCAACCCTCCTGACCCCTCGTCTTCCACCTACTTCCTGCTCTATTATGCCTTCTCCTTTTTTGCTCTCTTCTATGGCCCATTGAAAAGGAATGCAGGCCTAGCTAAGCCTCATGAAGGAAATCTACCAACAAAAGATGCATTCCTCGCTTATGGGAGGTGCTGTGAGATGAGCAAGAAGGGCTGAAGGGGTGATTGGGTTGTTGAGTCGGGAAGCACCAGAGGCGTAGCCAGGATTGTCTAGCAAATGGGACCTGATGCTAATGTAGTTGGGCCCACTGCACTGCCAAAAATATCTGTAAATACCCACACAGCGCTGTAGTAGAGGACAGAAGACTGCCCTGCACATATCAGTACACCCCAATGACAAAGGCAAAGATTTAACTGACCTGCTTAGCGATCAGTGGCTGACACCTCACAATGAGTATCATCTCTCTGTGAAGCAAAACATCCTCTGAATTGGGGTGAAAGATAGATCTAATGTGCCAAAGGAAGGCAACATGGACATTCAGTGTTCTGCCCTCAGAGGAAGGAGGGTCGACAGCCCAATGGGTTAATGCACCTACTGCAGCCTCCTATGTGTAGCCTGCAGGCGACACATTCAGTTGCTGGTGAGATGCTGATAAGGTTTGCTTGCTATGCAGGGGCAGGAGGTCACCTCACAGCGCCTCGAGAAGGTGTCCTGTTTGAGTCCCTGTGCAAATATCTTCTCAACCATGACCCGTAGGTTACGCTTTTCCCCTCGTTTTTTCCAGTCAGTTGGGGCCAGAGAGACAAGCTTTTCTATGGGCGTTGCCAAGACCAGAGTGCAGAAAACAAAGGCACAATTGTTAGTAGGAATGCAGGTATTGAAGGGACATTAGCTGTTGGCTGATCGCACAGGGCAATTCATACCCATTTTCAAAAGAAAAAATAAATAAAAAATGGGTTGCAGATTCCAGACACTGGATTAGAACTCAGGTCTCCAGCATTCAAACCCCAAGCACTTACCACTTGAGCCACTGGTGGCTGTGCTTATGAGAGTTGCTTTTGGGCGTATATATCTTACTTCTGCATGCCCCTGTCAGCACACTCATTTGCATTGTGAAACATGTTCACTGAAGAAAATGAGGATAGAACATCTGGCCTTCAGCTCCCCCAAATATCAGCTAACTGCAGTGGCCTAGAGGTTAAGTGCTTGTGTTACAGCGCTGGGGGTCTGGGTTCGAGTCCTGCTTTCGGCACTTAAACAGAATAGTGGGGTAATCTCCTTGTACAGTTGCTGTGCAAACATAGCAGAGAAGTGGGACTGTGGAAGTGAGGGAGTTCAGGCTAAAGGTGGGGCATGCTAAAGGGAGAGGTAGGGGTGGATGCACGAATCCCTGTGGAGAGGAGGCGGGGCTGGCTGAGTGGGGGTAGGTCTAGAAGGGTGTGGCTTAGGTTCCCTGGTAAAGGAAGGGAGGAAGAAAGCATAGAGGAAGCCGGGAAGTGCAGGATATAAAGGAGGAGGCAGGTTAGGCTAAAGGGTAGTGCCGGATGTGGAAAAAAATGTTGGCCCATTGTGGGGGTTCCATTCCATACTCCACTGGGCACCCTTTTACTCCCCTCCTCAATGGCCCCTTTCCCCACATTAGGACCCTCCTTTACACACAACCCCCTCCACTATTCAGGGCCTATTCCCCCCTCACACCGTACCCAGGGCCCACTTTATCCTACATCCCCATGCTTCTCTCGTCCTTCCCCCCCTCTCACCCGGCCCCCTCCTCTTCTCCACAGGGACCCCTTCATCCAGCCCTACCTTCCCTTTTTGCCTGCCCCGCCTCCTCCTTTATTTACTCTGCACTTCCTCTCCCCCACCTCCACAGTCCTGCTTCTCTGCTTTCTTCCAACCTCCCTTTACCAGGGAACTCATTACATAACCACCAAACCTTTTAGAAGGACTCTGGATCCCCTCAACTGATTACCCAACTATACCGTTTCTGTGCCGAAAGCAGGACTCAAACCCAGGCCCCCAGCGCTGTAACGCAAGCACTTAACCTCTAGGCCACTGCAGTTAGCTTGTGTTTGGTGGAGCGCCAGGGGGGGTGGGCCTTTGGTCAGATGTTCTATCCTCCTTGGCTTCAGTGAACATGTTTCACAACTGAAATGGGTATGCTCACGGGGGCATGCAGGAGAAAGATATATATGCCCAAAAGCTAACCTCAAAAATACAGCCACCAGTGGCTCAGGTGCTAAGTGCTTGCTCTTAGAATGCTGGAGACCTGAGTTCTAATCCAATGTCTGCAATCTGCTGGGCATGTTTTTTTTTTAATTAAAAAAATATATTTTTTCATTGAAAATGGGTATGTATTGCCCTGCGCGATCAGCCAACAGCTAATGCCCCTTCAATACCTGCATTCCTACTAACAGTTGGGCCTTTGTTTTCTGCATTCTGGCCTAGGTAGCGCCCATGCAAAAGTTTGTCTCTCTGGCCCCAATTGACTGGAAAAAAACGAGGGGAAAAGGTGTAATCTACGGGTCATGGTTGATACAATAATTTCCCTGGGACTCAAACAGGACACCTTCTCGAGGTGCTGTGAGGTGACCACCAGCCCCTGCATAGCAAACAAACCTGTATCAGCATGTCACCAGCAACTGAATGTGTCGCCTGCAGGCTACACATAGGAGGCTGCAGTAGGTGATTTAACCAATTGGGCTGTCGACCCTCCTTCCTCTGAGAGCAGGAAAGTGAATTTCCATGTTGCCTTCCTTTGGCACATTAGATCTATCTTTCAACCCAATTCAGAGGATGTTTTGCTTCACAAAGAAATGATAATCATTGTGAGGTGTCAGCCACTAATAGCTAAGCAGGTCAGTTAAATCTTTGACTTTGTCATTGGGGTGTACTGATATGCGCAGGGCAGTCTTCTGTCCTGTGCTACTGTATGCTTTCGTATTGCTGCTTGTTCAAGATTCCTAAATGTAAACACTCTGCTCTCAAAAGTGAAAGATTTGAAAGACGCTTGATGCAACAAGCATTTCCCACTCTTTGCCCTGGGGGTGAGAGGGCTGCTTTCTGCCTTTAACACCCTCAATTTGGGAGTGGCTGGCTCCACCACTGAGAATGAGGGCCTAATCCTGGTCGGAAACGGACAGAGGTCTGCGCCCTGCGTCCTCCACACGTCCCTAACGCTCCCAAACGCGACCACAGCCCTTTACGGGCACAGCCCTATGTCCGGTGCAGCCTCTATGGTGCAGCCACCCAGGTAGCTTAGGGTTAGGATATGTGCTCTTCAAGATAAGCCTGGCCAACCAGGCCCTGGAGAGTGTCACAGCATGCTCTGTAATTCCCTAGTGATGGTGGCCTTGGTGACGATGATTTTGCTGGAATACTGATGCCTTTTTTCCTCCCAGAAGCCCCAGAAGCCTAGTGAAATGAAGGGGTGTGCACCTCTCACTGGCCTCTGTTTACCCTCTGGCTAACTGAAAGGAGTTCTGGGCTCTCCAGGCAAATGTATCCATTTGGGAGAGAGCTAGAAATAGGAAGGCTCTTTCTGCAGGCTCGGTGGGGAAGAGTCAGAGAGCTACATGCCTGAGGCATCTTTCCTCCTCCTTCGCTCATTGTGTTCCCTAACTTCTAATTCTCTGCCAGGCCAGGCCCTGTTTCTTTTACTGCCAACCCCCCTCACCCCTCATCTTCCACCTACTTCCTGCTCTATTATGCCTTCTCCTTTTTTGCTTTCTTCTATGGCCCATTGAAAAGGAATGCAGGCCTAGCTAAGCCTCATGAAGGAAATCTACCAACAAAAGATGCATTCCTCGCTTATGGGAGGTGCTGTGAGACGAGCAAAGAAGGGCTGAAGGGGTGATTGGGTTGTTGAGTCGGGAAGCACCAGAGGCGTAGCCAGGATTGTCTAGCAAATGGGACCTGATGCTAATGTAGTTGGGCCCACTGCACTGACAGAAATATCTGTAAATGCCCACACAGCGCTGCTGAGTGGGCATTTACAGATTTTGGGTGGGCCTTGCCCCTCAGGCCCTACCCTGCCTACGCCTCTGCTCTCTCCCCCAGGGCAAAGAGTGGGAAAGGCTCGCTACAGCAAGAGTCTTTCAAATCTTTCATTTTTGAGAGCAGAGTGTTTACATTTAAAAATCTTGAACAAGCAGCAATACCAAAGCATGCAGTAGTAGAGGACAGAAGACTGCCCTGCACATATCAGTACACCCCAATGACAAAGGCAAAGATTTAACTGACCTGCTTAGCGATCAGTGGCTGACACCTCATAATGAGTATCATCTCTCTGTGAAGCAAAACATCCTCTGAATTGGGGTGAAAGATAGATCTAATGTGCCAAAGGAAAGCAACATGGAAATTCAGTGTTCTGCCCTCAGAGGAAGGAGGGTCGACAGCCCAATGGGTTACTGCACCTACTGCAGCCTCCTATGTGTAGCCTGCAGGCGACACATTCAGTTGCTGGTGAGATGCTGATAAGGTTTGCTTGCTATGCAGGGGCAGGGGGTCACCTCACGGCGCCTCGAGAAGGTGTCCTGTTTGAGTCCATGTGCAAATATCTTCTCAACCATGACCCGTAGGTTACGCTTTTCCCCTCGTTTTTTCCAGTCAGTTGGGGCCAGAGAGACAAGCTTTTCTATGGGCGTTGCCAAGGCCAGAGTGCAGAAAACAAAGGCACAATTGTTAGTAGGAATGCAGGTATTGAAGGGACATTAGCTGTTGGCTGATCGCACAGGGCAATTCATACCCATTTTCAAAAGAAAAAATAAATAAAAAATGCGTTGCAGATTCCAGACACTGGATTAGAACTCAGGTCTCCAGCATTCAAACCCCAAGCACTTACCACTTGAGCCACTGGTGGCTGTGCTTATGAGAGTTGCTTTTGGGCGTATATATGTTACTTCTGCATGCCCTTGTGAGCACACTCATTTGCATTGTGAAACATGTTCACTGAAGAAAATGAGGATAGAACATCTGGCCTTCAGCTCCCCCAAATATCAGCTAACTGCAGTGGCCTAGAGGTTAAGTGCTTGTGTTACAGCGCTGGGGGTTTGGGTTCGAGTCCTGCTTTCGGCACTTAAACAGAATAGTGGGGTAATCTCCTTGTACAGTTGCTGTGCAAACATAGCAGAGAAGTGGGACTGTGGAAGTGAGAGTGCAGGCTAAAGGTGGGGCATGCTAAAGGGAGAGGTAGGGGTGGATGCACGAATCCCTGTGGAGAGGAGGCGGGGCTGGCTGAGTGGGGGTAGGTCTAGAAGGGCGTGGCTTAGGTTCCCTGGTAAAGGAAGGGAGGAAGAAAGCATAGAGGAAGCCAGGAAGTGCAGGATATAAAGGAGGAGGCAGGTTAGGCTAAAGGGTAGTGCCGGATGTGGAAAAAAATGTTGGCCCATTGTGGGGGATCCATTCCATACTCCACTGGGCACCCTTTTACTCCCCTCCTCAATGGCCCCTTTCCCCACATTAGGACCCTCCTTTACACACAACCCCCTCCACTATTCAGGGCCCTATTCCCCCCTCACACCGTACCCAGGGCCCACTTTATCCTACATCCCCATGCTTCTCTCGTCCTTCCCCCCTCTCACCCAGCCCCCTCCTCTTCTCCACAGGGACCCCTTCATCCAGCCCTACCTTCCCTTTTTGCCTGCCCCGCCTCCTCCTTTATTTACTCTGCACTTCCTCTCCCCCACCTCCACAGTCCTGCTTCTCTGCTTTCTTCCAACCTCCCTTTACCAGGGAACTCATTACATAACCACCAAACCTTTTAGAAGGACTCTGGGTCCCCTCAACTGATTACCCAACTATACCGTTTCTGTGCCGAAAGCAGGACTCAAACCCAGGCCCCCAGCGCTGTAACGCAAGCACTTAACCTCTAGGCCACTGCAGTTAGCTTGTGTTTGGTGGAGCGCCAGGGGGGGTGGGGGGGTGGTCAGATGTTCTATCCTCCTTGGCTTCAGTGAACATGTTTCACAACTGAAATGGGTATGCTCACGGGGGCATGCAGGAGAAAGATATATATGCCCAAAAGCTAACCTCAAAAATACAGCCACCAGTGGCTCAGGTGCTAAGTGCTTGCTCTTAGAATGCTGGAGACCTGAGTTCTAATCCAATGTCTGCAATCTCCTGGGCATGTTTTTTTTTTAATTAAAAAAATATATTTTTTCATTGAAAATGGGTATGTATTGCCCTGCGCGATCAGCCAACAGCTAATGCCCCTTCAATACCTGCATTCCTACTAACAGTTGGGCCTTTGTTTTCTGCATTCTGGCCTAGGTAGCGCCCATGCAAAAGTTTGTCTCTCTGGCCCAAATTGACTGGAAAAAAACGAGGGGAAAAGGTGTAATCTACGGGTCATGGTTGACACAATAATTTCCCTGGGACTCAAACAGGACACCTTCTCGAGGTGCTGTGAGGTGACCACCAGCCCCTGCATAGCAAACAAACCTGTATCAGCATGTCACCAGCAACTGAATGTGTCGCTTGCAGGCTACTCATAGGAGGCTGCAGTAGGTGCATTAACCCATTGGGCTGTCGACCCTCCTTCCTCTGAGAGCAGGAAAGTGAATTTCCATGTTGCCTTCCTTTGGCACATTAGATCTATCTTTCAAACCAATTCAGAGGATGTTTTGCTTCACAGAGAAATGATAATCATAAGCACAGCCACCAGTGGCTCAAGTGGTTAGTGCTTGGGGTTTGAATGCCGGAGACCTGAGTTCTAATCCAGTGTCTGGAATCTGCAACGCATTTTTTATTTATTTTTTCTTTTGAAAATGGGTATGAATTGCCCTGTGCGATCAGCCAACAGCTAATGTCCCTTCAATACCTGCATTCCTACTAACAATTGGGGTTACTGCACCTACTGCAGCCTCCTATGTGTAGCCTGCAGGCGACACATTCAGTTGCTGGTGAGATGCTGATAAGGTTTGCTTGCTATGCAGGGGCAGGGGGTCACCTCACGGCGCCTCGAGAAGGTGTCCTGTTTGAGTCCCTGTGCAAATATCTTCTCAACCATGACCCGTAGGTTACGCTTTTCCCCTCGTTTTTTCCAGTCAGTTGGGGCCAGAGAGACAAGCTTTTCTATGGGCGTTGCCAAGGCCAGAGTGCAGAAAACAAAGGCACAATTGTTAGTAGGAATGCAGGTATTGAAGGGACATTAGCTGTTGGCTGATCGCACAGGGCAATTCATACCCATTTTCAAAAGAAAAAATAAATAAAAAATGCGTTGCAGATTCCAGACACTGGATTAGAACTCAGGTCTCCAACATTCAAACCCCAAGCACTTACCACTTGAGCCACTGGTGGCTGTGCTTATGAGAGTTGCTTTTGGGCGTATATATGTTACTTCTGCATGCCCCTGTGAGCACACTCATTTGCATTGTGAAACATGTTCACTGAAGAAAATGAGGATAGAACATCTGGCCTTCAGCTCCCCCAAATATCAGCTAACTGCAGTGGCCTAGAGGTTAAGTGCTTGTGTTACAGTGCTGGGGGTCTGGGTTCGAGTCCTGCTTTCGGCACTTAAACAGAATAGTGGGGTAATCTCCTTGTACGGTTGCTGTGCAAACATAGCAGAGAAGTGGGACTGTGGAAGTGAGGGAGTGCAGGCTAAAGGTGGGGCATGCTAAAGGGAGAGGTAGGGGTGGATGCACGAATCCCTGTGGAGAGGAGGCGGGGCTGGCTGAGTGGGGGTAGGCCTAGAAGGGCATGGCGTAGGTTCCCTGGTAAAGGAAGGGAGAGAGGAAGCCAGGAAGTGCAGGATATAAAGGAGGAGGCAGGTTAGGTTAAAGGGTAGTGCCAGATGTGGAAAAAAATGTTGGCCCATTGTGGGGGGTCCATTCCATACTCCACTGGGCACCCTTTTACTCCCCTCCTCAATTAGGACCCTCCTTTACACACAACCCCCTCCACTATTCAGGGCCCTATTCCCCCCCTCACACCGTACCCAGGGCCCACTTTATCCTACATCCCCATGCTTCTCTCGTCCTTCCCCCCCTCTCACCCGGCCCCCTCCTCTTCTCCACAGGGACCCCTTCATCCAGCCCTACCTTCCCTTTTTGCCTGCCCCGCCTCCTCCTTTATTTACTCTGCACTTCCTCTCCCCCACCTCCACAGTCCTGCTTCTCTGCTTTCTTCCAACCTCCCTTTACCAGGGAACTCATTACATAACCACCAAACCTTTTAGAAGGACTCTGGGTCCCCTCAACTGATTACCCAACTATACCGTTTCTGTGCCGAAAGCAGGACTCGAACCCAGGCCCCCAGCGCTGTAACGCAAGCACTTAACCTCTAGGCCACTGCAGTTAGCTTGTGTTTGGTGGAGCGCCAGGGGGGGTGGTCAGATGTTCTATCCTCCTTGGCTTCAGTGAACATGTTTCACAACTGAAATGGGTATGCTCACGGGGGCATGCAGGAGAAAGATATATATGCCCAAAAGCTAACCTCAAAAATACAGCCACCAGTGGCTCAGGTGCTAAGTGCTTGCTCTTAGAATGCTGAAGACCTGAGTTCTAATCCAATGTCTGCAATCTCCTGGGCATGTTTTTTTTTTAATTAAAAAAATATATTTTTTCATTGAAAATGGGTATGTATTGCCCTGCGCGATCAGCCAACAGCTAATGCCCCTTCAATACCTGCATTCCTACTACCAGTTGGGCCTTTGTTTTCTGCATTCTGGCCTAGGTAGCGCCCATGCAAAAGTTTGTCTCTCTGGCCCCAATTGACTGGAAAAAAACGAGGGGAAAAGGTGTAATCTACGGGTCATGGTTGATACAATAATTTCCCTGGGACTCAAACAGGTCACCTTCTCGAGGTGCTGTGAGGTGACCACCAGCCCCTGCATAGCAAACAAACCTGTATCAGCATGTCACCAGCAACTGAATGTGTCGCCTGCAGGCTACACATAGGAGGCTGCAGTAGGTGATTTAACCAATTGGGCTGTCGACCCTCCTTCCTCTGAGAGCAGGAAAGTGAATTTCCATGTTGCCTTCCTTTGGCACATTAGATCTATCTTTCAACCCAATTCAGAGGATGTTTTGCTTCACAGAGAAATGATAATCATTGTGAGGTGTCAGCCACTAATAGCTAAGCAGGTCAGTTAAATCTTTGACTTTGTCATTGGGGTGTACTGATATGCGCAGGGCAGTCTTCTGTCCTGTGCTACTGTATGCTTTCGTATTGCTGCTTGTTCAAGATTCCTAAATGTAAACACTCTGCTCTCAAAAGTGAAAGATTTGAAAGACGCTTGATGCAACAAGCATTTCCCACTCTTTGCCCTGGGGGTGAGAGGGCTGCTTTCTGCCTTTAACACCCTCAATTTGGGAGTGGCTGGCTCCACCACTGAGAATGAGGGCCTAATCCTGGTCGGAAACGGACAGAGGTCTGCGCCCTGCATCCTCCACGCGTCCCTAATGCTCCCAAACGCGACCACAGCCCTTTACGGGCGTAGCCCTATGTCCGGTGCAGCCTCTATGGTGCAGCCACCCAGGTAGCTTAGGGTTAGGATATGTGCTCTTCAAGATAAGCCTGGCCAACCAGGCCCTGGAGAGTGTCACAGCATGCTCTGTAATTCCCTAGTGATGGTGGCCTTGGTGACGATGATTTTGCTGGAATACTGATGCCTTTTTTCCTCCCAGAAGCCCCAGAAGCCTAGTGAAATGAAGGGGTGTGCACCTCTCACTGGCCTCTGTTTACCCTCTGGCTAACTGAAAGGAGTTCTGGGCTCTCCAGGCAAATGTATCCATTTGGGAGAGAGCTAGAAATAGGAAGGCTCTTTCTGCAGGCTCGGTGGGGAAGAGTCAGAGAGCTACATGCCTGAGGCATCTTTCCTCCTTCTTCGCTCATTGTGTTCCCTAACTTCTAATTCTCTGCCAGGCCAGGCCCTGTTTCTTTTACTGCCAACCCCCCTCACCCCTCATCTTCCACCTACTTCCTGCTCTATTATGCCTTCTCCTTTTTTGCTTTCTTCTATGGCCCATTGAAAAGGAATGCAGGCCTAGCTAAGCCTCATGAAGGAAATCTACCAACAAAAGATGCATTCCTCGCTTATGGGAGGTGCTGTGAGACGAGCAAGAAGGGCTGAAGGGGTGATTGGGTTGTTGAGTCGGGAAGCACCAGAGGCGTAGCCAGGATTGTCTAGCAAATGGGACCTGATGCTAATGTAGTTGGGCCCACTGCACTGACAGAAATATCTGTAAATGCCCACACAGCGCTGCTGAGTGGGCATTTACAGATTTTGGGTGGGCCTTGCCCCTCAGGCCCTACCCTGCCTACGCCTCTGCTCTCTCCCCCAGGGCAAAGAGTGGGAAAGGCTCGCTACAGCAAGAGTCTTTCAAATCTTTCATTTTTGAGAGCAGAGTGTTTACATTTAAAAATCTTGAACAAGCAGCAATACCAAAGCATGCAGTAGTAGAGGACAGAAGACTGCCCTGCACATATCAGTACACCCCAATGACAAAGGCAAAGATTTAACTGACCTGCTTAGCGATCAGTGGCTGACACCTCACAATGAGTATCATCTCTCTGTGAAGCAAAACATCCTCTGAATTGGGGTGAAAGATAGATCTAATGTGCCAAAGGAAGGCAACATGGAAATTCAGTGTTCTGCCCTCAGAGGAAGGAGGGTTGACAGCCCAATGGGTTACTGCACCTACTGCAGCCTCCTATGTGTAGCCTGCAGGCGACACATTCAGTTGCTGGTGAGATGCTGATAAGGTTTGCTTGCTATGCAGGGGCAGGGGGTCACCTCACGGCGCCTCGAGAAGGTGTCCTGTTTGAGTCCCTGTGCAAATATCTTCTCAACCATGACCCGTAGGTTACGCTTTTCCCCTCGTTTTTTCCAGTCAGTTGGGGCCAGAGAGACAAGCTTTTCTATGGGCGTTGCCAAGGCCAGAGTGCAGAAAACAAAGGCACAATTGTTAGTAGGAATGCAGGTATTGAAGGGACATTAGCTGTTGGCTGATCGCACAGGGCAATTCATACCCATTTTCAAAAGAAAAAATAAATAAAAAATGCGTTGCAGATTCCAGACACTGGATTAGAACTCAGGTCTCCAGCATTCAAACCCCAAGCACTTACCACTTGAGCCACTGGTGGCTGTGCTTATGAGAGTTGCTTTTGGGCGTATATATGTTACTTCTGCATGCCCTTGTGAGCACACTCATTTGCATTGTGAAACATGTTCACTGAAGAAAATGAGGATAGAACATCTGGCCTTCAGCTCCCCCAAATATCAGCTAACTGCAGTGGCCTAGAGGTTAAGTGCTTGTGTTACAGCTCTGGGGGTTTGGGTTCGAGTCCTGCTTTCGGCACTTAAACAGAATAGTGGGGTAATCTCCTTGTACAGTTGCTGTGCAAACATAGCAGAGAAGTGGGACTGTGGAAGTGAGAGTGCAGGCTAAAGGTGGGGCATGCTAAAGGGAGAGGTAGGGGTGGATGCACGAATCCCTGTGGAGAGGAGGCGGGGCTGGCTGAGTGGGGGTAGGTCTAGAAGGGCGTGGCTTAGGTTCCCTGGTAAAGGAAGGGAGGAAGAAAGCATAGAGGAAGCCAGGAAGTGCAGGATATAAAGGAGGAGGCAGGTTAGGCTAAAGGGTAGTGCCGGATGTGGAAAAAAATGTTGGCCCATTGTGGGGGATCCATTCCATACTCCACTGGGCACCCTTTTACTCCCCTCCTCAATGGCCCCTTTCCCCACATTAGGACCCTCCTTTACACACAACCCCCTCCACTATTCAGGGCCCTATTCCCCCCTCACACCGTACCCAGGGCCCACTTTATCCTACATCCCCATGCTTCTCTCGTCCTTCCCCCCTCTCACCCAGCCCCCTCCTCTTCTCCACAGGGACCCCTTCATCCAGCCCTACCTTCCCTTTTTGCCTGCCCCGCCTCCTCCTTTATTTACTCTGCACTTCCTCTCCCCCACCTCCACAGTCCTGCTTCTCTGCTTTCTTCCAACCTCCCTTTACCAGGGAACTCATTACATAACCACCAAACCTTTTAGAAGGACTCTGGGTCCCCTCAACTGATTACCCAACTATACCGTTTCTGTGCCGAAAGCAGGACTCAAACCCAGGCCCCCAGCGCTGTAACGCAAGCACTTAACCTCTAGGCCACTGCAGTTAGCTTGTGTTTGGTGGAGCGCCAGGGGGGGTGGGGGGGTGGTCAGATGTTCTATCCTCCTTGGCTTCAGTGAACATGTTTCACAACTGAAATGGGTATGCTCACGGGGGCATGCAGGAGAAAGATATATATGCCCAAAAGCTAACCTCAAAAATACAGCCACCAGTGGCTCAGGTGCTAAGTGCTTGCTCTTAGAATGCTGGAGACCTGAGTTCTAATCCAATGTCTGCAATCTCCTGGGCATGTTTTTTTTTTAATTAAAAAAATATATTTTTTCATTGAAAATGGGTATGTATTGCCCTGCGCGATCAGCCAACAGCTAATGCCCCTTCAATACCTGCATTCCTACTAACAGTTGGGCCTTTGTTTTCTGCATTCTGGCCTAGGTAGCGCCCATGCAAAAGTTTGTCTCTCTGGCCCCAATTGACTGGAAAAAAACGAGGGGAAAAGGTGTAATCTACGGGTCATGGTTGACACAATAATTTCCCTGGGACTCAAACAGGACACCTTCTCGAGGTGCTGTGAGGTGACCACCAGCCCCTGCATAGCAAACAAACCTGTATCAGCATGTCACCAGCAACTGAATGTGTCGCTTGCAGGCTACACATAGGAGGCTGCAGTAGGTGCATTAACCCATTGGGCTGTCGACCCTCCTTCCTCTGAGAGCAGGAAAGTGAATTTCCATGTTGCCTTCCTTAGGCACATTAGATCTATCTTTCAACCCAATTCAGAGGATGTTTTGCTTCACAGAGAAATGATAATCATTGTGAGGTGTCAGCCACTAATAGCTAAGCAGGTCAGTTAAATCTTTGACTTTGTCATTGGGGTGTACTGATGTGCGCAGGGCAGTCTTCTGTCCTGTGCTACTGTATGCTTTCGTATTGCTGCTTGTTCAAGATTCCTAAATGTAAACACTCTGCTCTCAAAAGTGAAAGATTTGAAAGACTCTTGATGCAACAAGCATTTCCCACTCTTTGCCCTGGGGGTGAGAGGGCTGCTTTCTGCCTTTAACACCCTCAATTTGGGAGTGGCTGGCTCCACCACTGAGAATGAGGGCCTAATCCTGGTCGGAAACGGACAGAGGTCTGCGCCCTGCGTCCTCCACGCGTCCCTAACGCTCCCAAACGCGACCACAGCCCTTTACGGGCACAGCCCTATGTCCGGTGCAGCCTCTATGGTGCAGCCACTCAGGTAGCTTAGGGTTAGGATATGTGCTCTTCAAGATAAGCCTGGCCAACCAGGCCCTGGAGAGTGTCACAGCATGCTCTGTAATTCCCTAGTGATGGTGGCCTTGGTGACGATGATTTTGCTGGAATACTGATGCCTTTTTTCCTCCCAGATGCCCCAGAAGCCTAGTGAAATGAAGGGGTGTGCACCTCTCACTGGCCTCTGTGTACCCTCTGGCTAACTGAAAGGAGTTCTGGGCTCTCCAGGCAAATGTATCCATTTGGGAGAGAGCTAGAAATAGGAAGGCTCTTTCTGCAGGCTCGGTGGGGAAGAGTCAGAGAGCTACATGCCTGAGGCATCTTTCCTCCTCCTTCGCTCATTGTGTTCCCTAACTTCTAATTCTCTGCCAGGCCAGGCCCTGTTTCTTTTACTGCCAACCCCCCTGACCCCTCGTCTTCCACCTACTTCCTGCTCTATTATGCCTTCTCCTTTTTTGCTCTCTTCTATGGCCCATTGAAAAGGAATGCAGGCCTAGCTAAGCCTCATGAAGGAAATCTACCAACAAAAGATGCATTCCGCGCTTATGGGAGGTGCTGTGAGATGAGCAAGAAGGGCTGAAGGGGTGATTGGGTTGTTGAGTCGGGAAGCACCAGAGGCGTAGCCAGGATTGTCTAGCAAATGGGACCTGATGCTAATGTAGTTGGGCCCACTGCACTGCCAAAAATATCTGTAAATACCCACACAGCGCTGCTGAGTGGGCATTTACAGATTTTGGGTGGGCCTTGCCCCTCAGGCCCTACCCTGCCTACGCCTCTGCTCTCTCCCCCAGGGCAAAGAGTGGGAAAGGCTCGCTACAGCAAGAGTCTTTCAAATCTTTCATTTTTGAGAGCAGAGTGTTTACATTTAAAAATCTTGACCAAGCAGCAATACCAAAGCATACAGTAGTAGAGGACAGAAGACTGCCCTGCACATATCAGTACACCCCAATGACAAAGGCAAAGATTTAACTGACCTGCTTAGCGATCAGTGGCTGACACCTCACAATGAGTATCATCTCTCTGTGAAGCAAAACATCCTCTGAATTGGGGTGAAAGTTAGATCTAATGTGCCAAAGGAAGGCAACATGGAAATTCAGTGTTCTGCCCTCAGAGGAAGGAGGGTCGACAGCCCAATGGGTTACTGCACCTACTGCAGCCTCCTATGTGTAGCCTGCAGGCGACACATTCAGTTGCTGGTGAGATGCTGATAAGGTTTGCTTGCTATGCAGGGGCAGGGGGTCACCTCACGGCGCCTCGAGAAGGTGTCCGTTTTGAGTCCCTGTGCAAATATCTTCTCAACCATGACCCGTAGGTTACGCTTTTCTCCTCGTTTTTTCCAGTCAGTTGGGGCCAGAGAGACAAGCTTTTCTATGGGCGTTGCCAAGGCCAGAGTGCAGAAAACAAAGGCACAATTGTTAGTAGGAATGCAGGTATTGAAGGGACATTAGCTGTTGGCTGATCGCACAGGGCAATTCATACCCATTTTCAAAAGAAAAAATAAATAAAATATGCATTGCAGATTCCAGACACTGGATTAGAACTCAGGTCTTCAGCATTCAAACCCCAAGCACTTACCACTTGAGCCACTGGTGGCTGTGCTTATGAGAGTTGTTTTTGGGCGTATATATGTTACTTCTGCATGCCCCTGTGAGCACACTCATTTGCATTGTGAAACATGTTCACTGAAGAAAATGAGGATAGAACATCTGGCCTTCAGCTCCCCCAAATATCAGCTAACTGCAGTGGCCTAGAGGTTAAGTGCTTGTGTTACAGCGCTGGGGGTCTGGGTTTGAGTCCTGCTTTCGGCACTTAAACAGAATAGTGGGGTAATCTCCTTGTACAGTTGCTGTGCAAACATAGCAGAGAAGTGGGACTGAGGGAGTGCAGGCTAAAGGTGGGGCATGCTAAAGGGAGAGGTAGGGGTGGATGCACGAATCCCTGTGGAGAGGAGGCGGGGCTGGCTGAGTGGGGGTAGGTCTAGAAGGGTGTGGCTTAGGTTCCCTGGTAAAGGAAGGGAGGAAGAAAGCATAGAGGAAGCCGGGAAGTGCAGGATATAAAGGAGGAGGCAGGTTAGGCTAAAGGGTAGTGCCGGATGTGGAAAAAAATGTTGGCCCATTGTGGGGGGTCCATTCCATACTCCACTGGAGCACCCTTTTACTCCCCTCCTCAATGGCCCCTTTCCTCACATTAGGACCCTCCTTTACACACAACCCCCTCCACTATTCAGGGCCCTATTCCCCCCTCACACCGTACCCAGGGCCCACTTTATCCTACATCCCCATGCTTCTCTCGTCCTTCCCCCCTCTCACCCAGCCCCCTCCTCTTCTCCACAGGGACCCCTTCATCCAGCCCTACCTTCCCTTTTTGCCTGCCCCGCCTCCTCCTTTATTTACTCTGCACTTCCTCTCCCCCACCTCCACAGTCCTGCTTCTCTGCTTTCTTCCAACCTCCCTTTACCAGGGAACTCATTACATAACCACCAAACCTTTTAGAAGGACTCTGGGTCCCCTCAACTGATTACCCAACTATACCGTTTCTGTGCCGAAAGCAGGACTCAAACCCAGGCCCCCAGCGCTGTAACGCAAGCACTTAACCTCTAGGCCACTGCAGTTAGCTTGTGTTTGGTGGAGCGCCAGGGGGGGTGGGGGGGTGGTCAGATGTTCTATCCTCCTTGGCTTCAGTGAACATGTTTCACAACTGAAATGGGTATGCTCACGGGGGCATGCAGGAGAAAGATATATATGCCCAAAAGCTAACCTCAAAAATACAGCCACCAGTGGCTCAGGTGCTAAGTGCTTGCTCTTAGAATGCTGGAGACCTGAGTTCTAATCCAATGTCTGCAATCTCCTGGGCATGTTTTTTTTTTAATTAAAAAAATATATTTTTTCATTGAAAATGGGTATGTATTGCCCTGCGCGATCAGCCAACAGCTAATGCCCCTTCAATACCTGCATTCCTACTAACAGTTGGGCCTTTGTTTTCTGCATTCTGGCCTAGGTAGCGCCCATGCAAAAGTTTGTCTCTCTGGCCCAAATTGACTGGAAAAAAACGAGGGGAAAAGGTGTAATCTACGGGTCATGGTTGACACAATAATTTCCCTGGGACTCAAACAGGACACCTTCTCGAGGTGCTGTGAGGTGAACACCAGCCCCTGCATAGCAAACAAACCTGTATCAGCATGTCACCAGCAACTGAATGTGTCGCTTGCAGGCTACTCATAGGAGGCTGCAGTAGGTGATTTAACCAATTGGGCTGTCGACCCTCCTTCCTCTGAGAGCAGGAAAGTGAATTTCCATGTTGCCTTCCTTTGGCACATTAGATCTATCTTTCAAACCAATTCAGAGGATGTTTTGCTTCACAGAGAAATGATAATCATTGTGAGGTGTCAGCCACTAATAGCTAAGCAGGTCAGTTAAATCTTTGACTTTGTCATTGGGGTGTACTGATATGCGCAGGGCAGTCTTCTGTCCTGTGCTACTGTATGCTTTCGTATTGCTGCTTGTTCAAGATTCCTAAATGTAAACACTCTGCTCTCAAAAGTGAAAGATTTGAAAGACGCTTGATGCAACAAGCATTTCCCACTCTTTGCCCTGGGGGTGAGAGGGCTGCTTTCTGCCTTTAACACCCTCAATTTGGGAGTGGCTGGCTCCACCACTGAGAATGAGGGCCTAATCCTGGTCGGAAACGGACAGAGGTCTGCGCCCTGCATCCTCCACGCGTCCCTAACGCTCCCAAACGCGACCACAGCCCTTTACGGGCACAGCCCTATGTCCGGTGCAGCCTCTATGGTGCAGCCACCCAGGTAGCTTAGGGTTAGGATATGTGCTCTTCAAGATAAGCCTGGCCAACCAGGCCCTGGAGAGTGTCACAGCATGCTCTGTAATTCCCTAGTGATGGTGGCCTTGGTGACCATGATTTTGCTGGAATACTGATGCCTTTTTTCCTCCCAGAAGCCCCAGAAGCCTAGTGAAATGAAGGGGTGTGCACCTCTCACTGGCCTCTGTTTACCCTCTGGCTAACTGAAAGGAGTTCTGGGCTCTCCAGGCAAATGTATCCATTTGGGAGAGAGCTAGAAATAGGAAGGCTCTTTCTGCAGGCTCGGTGGGGAAGAGTCAGAGAGCTACATGCCTGAGGCATCTTTCCTCCTTCTTCGCTCATTGTGTTCCCTAACTTCTAATTCTCTGCCAGGCCAGGCCCTGTTTCTTTTACTGCCAACCCCCCTCACCCCTCATCTTCCACCTACTTCCTGCTCTATTATGCCTTCTCCTTTTTTGCTTTCTTCTATGGCCCATTGAAAAGGAATGCAGGCCTAGCTAAGCCTCATGAAGGAAATCTACCAACAAAAGATGCATTCCTCGCTTATGGGAGGTGCTGTGAGACGAGCAAGAAGGGCTGAAGGGGTGATTGGGTTGTTGAGTCGGGAAGCACCAGAGGCGTAGCCAGGATTGTCTAGCAAATGGGACCTGATGCTAATGTAGTTGGGCCCACTGCACTGACAGAAATATCTGTAAATGCCCACACAGCGCTGCTGAGTGGGCATTTACAGATTTTGGGTGGGCCTTGCCCCTCAGGCCCTACCCTGCCTACGCCTCTGCTCTCTCCCCCAGGGCAAAGAGTGGGAAAGGCTCGCTACAGCAAGAGTCTTTCAAATCTTTCATTTTTGAGAGCAGAGTGTTTACATTTAAAAATCTTGAACAAGCAGCAATACCAAAGCATGCAGTAGTAGAGGACAGAAGACTGCCCTGCACATATCAGTACACCCCAATGACAAAGGCAAAGATTTAACTGACCTGCTTAGCGATCAGTGGCTGACACCTCACAATGAGTATCATCTCTCTGTGAAGCAAAACATCCTCTGAATTGGGGTGAAAGATAGATCTAATGTGCCAAAGGAAGGCAACATGGAAATTCAGTGTTCTGCCCTCAGAGGAAGGAGGGTCGACAGCCCAATGGGTTACTGCACCTACTGCAGCCTCCTATGTGTAGCCTGCAGGCGACACATTCAGTTGCTGGTGAGATGCTGATAAGGTTTGCTTGCTATGCAGGGGCAGGGGGTCACCTCACGGCGCCTCGAGAAGGTGTCCTGTTTGAGTCCCTGTGCAAATATCTTCTCAACCATGACCCGTAGGTTACGCTTTTCCCCTCGTTTTTTCCAGTCAGTTGGGGCCAGAGAGACAAGCTTTTCTATGGGCGTTGCCAAGGCCAGAGTGCAGAAAACAAAGGCACAATTGTTAGTAGGAATGCAGGTATTGAAGGGACATTAGCTGTTGGCTGATCGCACAGGGCAATTCATACCCATTTTCAAAAGAAAAAATAAATAAAAAATGCATTGCAGATTCCAGACACTGGATTAGAACTCAGGTCTCCAGCATTCAAACCCCAAGCACTTACCACTTGAGCCACTGGTGGCTGTGCTTATGAGAGTTGCTTTTGGGCGTATATATGTTACTTCTGCATGCCCTTGTGAGCACACTCATTTGCATTGTGAAACATGTTCACTGAAGAAAATGAGGATAGAACATCTGGCCTTCAGCTCCCCCAAATATCAGCTAACTGCAGTGGCCTAGAGGTTAAGTGCTTGTGTTACAGCGCTGGGGGGTTGGGTTCGAGTCCTGCTTTCGGCACTTAAACAGAATAGTGGGGTAATCTCCTTGTACAGTTGCTGTGCAAACATAGCAGAGAAGTGGGACTGTGGAAGTGAGAGTGCAGGCTAAAGGTGGGGCATGCTAAAGGGAGAGGTAGGGGTGGATGCACGAATCCCTGTGGAGAGGAGGCGGGGCTGGCTGAGTGGGGGTAGGTCTAGAAGGGCGTGGCTTAGGTTCCCTGGTAAAGGAAGGGAGGAAGAAAGCATAGAGGAAGCCAGGAAGTGCAGGATATAAAGGAGGAGGCAGGTTAGGCTAAAGGGTAGTGCCGGATGTGGAAAAAAATGTTGGCCCATTGTGGGGGATCCATTCCATACTCCACTGGGCACCCTTTTACTCCCCTCCTCAATGGCCCCTTTCCCCACATTAGGACCCTCCTTTACACACAACCCCCTCCACTATTCAGGGCCCTATTCCCCCCTCACACCGTACCCAGGGCCCACTTTATCCTACATCCCCATGCTTCTCTCGTCCTTCCCCCCTCTCACCCAGCCCCCTCCTCTTCTCCACAGGGACCCCTTCATCCAGCCCTACCTTCCCTTTTTGCCTGCCCCGCCTCCTCCTTTATTTACTCTGCACTTCCTCTCCCCCACCTCCACAGTCCTGCTTCTCTGCTTTCTTCCAACCTCCCTTTACCAGGGAACTCATTACATAACCACCAAACCTTTTAGAAGGACTCTGGGTCCCCTCAACTGATTACCCAACTATACCGTTTCTGTGCCGAAAGCAGGACTCAAACCCAGGCCCCCAGCGCTGTAACGCAAGCACTTAACCTCTAGGCCACTGCAGTTAGCTTGTGTTTGGTGGAGCGCCAGGGGGGGTGGGGGGGTGGTCAGATGTTCTATCCTCCTTGGCTTCAGTGAACATGTTTCACAACTGAAATGGGTATGCTCATGGGGGCATGCAGGTGAAAGATATATATGCCCAAAAGCTAACCTCAAAAATACAGCCACCAGTGGCTCAGGTGCTAAGTGCTTGCTCTTAGAATGCTGGAGACCTGAGTTCTAATCCAATGTCTGCAATCTCCTGGGCATGTTTTTTTTTTAATTAAAAAAATATATTTTTTCATTGAAAATGGGTATGTATTGCCCTGCGCGATCAGCCAACAGCTAATGCCCCTTCAATACCTGCATTCCTACTAACAGTTGGGCCTTTGTTTTCTGCATTCTGGCCTAGGTAGCGCCCATGCAAAAGTTTGTCTCTCTGGCCCCAATTGACTGGAAAAAAACGAGGGGAAAAGGTGTAATCTACGGGTCATGGTTGACACAATAATTTCCCTGGGACTCAAACAGGACACCTTCTCGAGGTGCTGTGAGGTGACCACCAGCCCCTGCATAGCAAACAAACCTGTATAAGCATGTCACCAGCAACTGAATGTGTCGCTTGCAGGCTACACATAGGAGGCTGCAGTAGGTGCATTAACCCATTGGGCTGTCGACCCTCCTTCCTCTGAGAGCAGGAAAGTGAATTTCCATGTTGCCTTCCTTAGGCACATTAGATCTATCTTTCAACCCAATTCAGAGGATGTTTTGCTTCACAGAGAAATGATAATCATTGTGAGGTGTCAGCCACTAATAGCTAAGCAGGTCAGTTAAATCTTTGACTTTGTCATTGGGGTGTACTGATGTGCGCAGGGCAGTCTTCTGTCCTGTGCTACTGTATGCTTTCGTATTGCTGCTTGTTCAAGATTCCTAAATGTAAACACTCTGCTCTCAAAAGTGAAAGATTTGAAAGACTCTTGATGCAACAAGCATTTCCCACTCTTTGCCCTGGGGGTGAGAGGGCTGCTTTCTGCCTTTAACACCCTCAATTTGGGAGTGGCTGGCTCCACCACTGAGAATGAGGGCCTAATCCTGGTCGGAAACGGACAGAGGTCTGCGCCCTGCGTCCTCCACGCGTCCCTAACGCTCCCAAACGCGACCACAGCCCTTTACGGGCACAGCCCTATGTCCGGTGCAGCCTCTATGGTGCAGCCACTCAGGTAGCTTAGGGTTAGGATATGTGCTCTTCAAGATAAGCCTGGCCAACCAGGCCCTGGAGAGTGTCACAGCATGCTCTGTAATTCCCTAGTGATGGTGGCCTTGGTGACGATGATTTTGCTGGAATACTGATGCCTTTTTTCCTCCCAGATGCCCCAGAAGCCTAGTGAAATGAAGGGGTGTGCACCTCTCACTGGCCTCTGTGTACCCTCTGGCTAACTGAAAGGAGTTCTGGGCTCTCCAGGCAAATGTATCCATTTGGGAGAGAGCTAGAAATAGGAAGGCTCTTTCTGCAGGCTCGGTGGGGAAGAGTCAGAGAGCTACATGCCTGAGGCATCTTTCCTCCTCCTTCGCTCATTGTGTTCCCTAACTTCTAATTCTCTGCCAGGCCAGGCCCTGTTTCTTTTACTGCCAACCCCCCTGACCCCTCGTCTTCCACCTACTTCCTGCTCTATTATGCCTTCTCCTTTTTTGCTCTCTTCTATGGCCCATTGAAAAGGAATGCAGGCCTAGCTAAGCCTCATGAAGGAAATCTACCAACAAAAGATGCATTCCTCGCTTATGGGAGGTGCTGTGAGATGAGCAAGAAGGGCTGAAGGGGTGATTGGGTTGTTGAGTCGGGAAGCACCAGAGGCGTAGCCAGGATTGTCTAGCAAATGGGACCTGATGCTAATGTAGTTGGGCCCACTGCACTGCCAGAAATATCTGTAAATACCCACACAGCGCTGCTGAGTGGGCAATTACAGATTTTGGGTGGGCCTTGCCCCTCAGGCCCTACCCTGCCTACGCCTCTGCTCTCTCCCCCAGGGCAAAGAGTGGGAAAGGCTCGCTACAGCAAGAGTCTTTCAAATCTTTCATTTTTGAGAGCAGAGTGTTTACATTTAAAAATCTTGACCAAGCAGCAATACCAAAGCATACAGTAGTAGAGGACAGAAGACTGCCCTGCACATATCAGTACACCCCAATGACAAAGGCAAAGATTTAACTGACCTGCTTAGCGATCAGTGGCTGACACCTCACAAGGAGTATCATCTCTCTGTGAAGCAAAACATCCTCTGAATTGGGGTGAAAGATAGATCTAATGTGCCAAAGGAAGGCAACATGGAAATTCAGTGTTCTGCCCTCAGAGGAAGGAGGGTCGACAGCCCAATGGGTTAATGCACCTACTGCAGCCTCCTATGTGTAGCCTGCAGGCGACACATTCAGTTGCTGGTGAGATGCTGATAAGGTTTGCTTGCTATGCAGGGGCAGGGGGTCACCTCACAGCGCCTCGAGAAGGTGTCCTGTTTGAGTCCCTGTGCAAATATCTTCTCAACCATGACCCTAGGTTACGCTTTTCCCCTCGTTTTTTCCAGTCAGTTGGGGCCAGAGAGACAAGCTTTTCTATGGGCGTTGCCAAGGCCAGAGTGCAGAAAACAAAGGCACAATTGTTAGTAGGAATGCAGGTATTGAAGGGACATTAGCTGTTGGCTGATCGCACAGGGCAATTCATACCCATTTTCAAAAGAAAAAATAAATAAAAAATGCGTTGCAGATTCCAGACACTGGATTAGAACTCAGGTCTCCAGCATTCAAACCCCAAGCACTTACCACTTGAGCCACTGGTGGCTGTGCTTATGAGAGTTGCTTTTGGGCATATATATCTTACTTCTGCTGGCCCCTGTGAGCACACTCATTTGCATTGTGAAACATGTTCACTGAAGAAAATGAGGATAGAACATCTGGCCTTCAGCTCCCCCAAATATCAGCTAACTGCAGTGGCCTAGAGGTTAAGTGCTTGTGTTACAGCACTGGGGGTCTGGGTTCGAGTCGCTGGGGGTCTGGGTTCGAGTCCTGCTTTCGGCACTTAAACGTAATAGTGGGGTAATCTCCTTGTACAGTTGCTGTGCAAACATAGCAGAGAAGTGGGACTGAGGGAGTGCAGGCTAAAGGTGGGGCATGCTAAAGGGAGAGGTAGAGGTGGATGCACGAATCCCTGTGGAGAGGAGGCGGGGCTGGCTGAGTGGGGGTAGGTCTAGAAGGGCATGGCGTAGGTTCCCTGGTAAAGGAAGGGAGGAAGAAAGCATAGAGGAAGCCAGGAAGTGCAGGATATAAAGGAGGAGGCAGGTTAGGCTAAAGGGTAGTGCCGGATGTGGAAAAAAAATGTTGGCCCATTGTGGGGGGTCCATTCCATACTCCACTGGGCACCCTTTTACTCCCCTCCTCAATGGCCCCTTTCCCCAATTAGGACCCTCCTTTACACACAACCCCCTCCACTATTCAGGGCCCTATTCCCCCCCCTCACACCGTACCCAGGGCCCACTTTATCCTACATCCCCATGCTTCTCTTGTCCTTCCCCCCTCTCACCCAGCCCCCTCCTCTTCTCCACAGGGACCTCTTCATCCAGCCCTACCTTCCCTTTTTGCCTGCCCCGCCTCCTCCTTTATTTACTCTGCACTTCCTGTCCCCCACCTCCACAGTCCTGCTTCTCTGCTTTCTTCCACCCTCCCTTTACCAGGGAACTCATTACATAACCACCAAACCTTTTAGAAGGACTCTGGGTCCCCTCAACTGATTACCCAACTATTCCGTTTCTGTGCCGAAAGCAGGACTCGAACCCAGGCCCCCAGCGCTGTAACGCAAGCACTTAACCTCTAGGCCACTGCAGTTAGCTTGTGTTTGGTGGAGCGCCAGGGGGGCTGGGGGGGTCAGATGTTCTATCCTCCTTGGCTTCAGTGAACATGTTTCACAACTGAAATGGGTATGCTCACGGGGGCATGCAGGAGAAAGATATATATGCCCAAAAGCTAACCTCAAAAATACAGCCACCAGTGGTTCAGGTGCTAAGTGCTTGCTCTTAGAATGCTGGAGACCTGAGTTCTAATCCAATGTCTGCAATCTCCTAGGCATGTTTTTTTAAATTAAAAAAATATATTTTTTCATTGAAAATGGGTATGTATTGCCCTGCGCGATCAGCCAACAGCTAATGCCCCTTCAATACCTGCATTCCTACTAACAGTTGGGCCTTTGTTTTCTGCATTCTGGCCTAGGTAGCGCCCATGCAAAAGTTTGTCTCTCTGGCCCCAATTGACTGGAAAAAAACGAGGGGAAAAGGTGTAATCTACGGGTCATGGTTGATACAATAATTTCCCTGGGACTCAAACAGGACACCTTCTCGAGGTGCTGTGAGGTGACCACCGGCCCCTGCATAGCAAACAAACCTGTATCAGCATGTCACCAGCAACTGAATGTGTCGCCTGCAGGCTACACATAGGAGGCTGCAGTAGGTGCATTAACCCATTGGGCTGTCGACCCTCCTTCCTCTGAGAGCAGGAAAGTGAATTTCCATGTTGCCTTCCTTTGGCAATTTGATCTATCTTTCAACCCAATTCAGAGGATGTTTTGCTTCACAGAGAAATGATAATCATTGTGAGGTGTCAGCCACTAATAGCTAAGCAGGTCAGTTAAATCTTTGACTTTATCATTGGGGTGTACTGATATGCGCAGGGCAGTCTTCTGTCCTGTGCTACTGTATGCTTTCGTATTGCTGCTTGTTCAAGATTCCTAAATGTAAACACTCTGCTCTCAAAAGTGAAAGATTTGAAAGACTCTTGATGCAACAAGCATTTCCCACTCTTTGCCCTGGGGGTGAGAGGGCTGCTTTCTGCCTTTAACACCCTCAATTTGGGAGTGGCTGGCTCCACCACTGAGAATGAGGGCCTAATCCTGGTCGGAAACAGGCAGAGGTCTGCGCCCTGCGTCTGCCACGCTCCCAAACGCGACCACAGTCCTTACGGGCACAGCCCTATGTCCGGTGCAACCTCTATGGTGCCTCTAGGAAGGCAACATGGAAATTCAGTTTCCTGCTCTCAGAGGAAGGAGGGTCGACAGCCCAATGGGTTAATGCACCTACTGGGCCTCCTATGTGTAGCCTGCAGGCGACACATTCAGTTGCTGGTGACATGCTGATACAGGTTTGCTTGCTATGCAGGGGCTGGTGGTCACCTCACAGCATCTCGAGAAGGTGTCCTGTTTGTGTCCCAGGGCAATTATTGTATCAACCATGACCCGTAGATTACACATTTTCCCCTCGTCAATGGTTTCGGCCACTGTTTGGCAGAAGTCTGTGGTCGACGTTTTTTGGGGATTCCAACAGATGGTGATTATTGCGACATGTGTCGATACCCAGGACTCCGCGGCGTTGGAAAAGTAATTCCAATGTATAAGGACAGCCAAAACCCTGTACGATCTTGTAATCCTTTTGATGATCTTCAGGTCCTGACCTGTCTGAACTGCGATGAGTAGGCCTGAAGACGGGCGACCCACCAGGCCTTTCACAGCTGGTGAGGTCTCAATTTCAAAGCCGTCCATTTACGGTTTTTCAAGAAGCCAAGTCTCTTGGAGACAGAGAATATCGAATTGTCCTAGGTCCTCGCTGTTGGGATCGGTTAAATGGGCATGGCCTCTGGTGTTCTATGATGCTAGGGTCAGTGCCTTTTGCAGATAAAGTTTGTTTACTGTCTTTGGTGATTGCTATCTTTTGCGATTTGGAATCAGGGCCCCTTTTAAACATTTCCAAGGGCCTCCTGACGTCAATTCTTTCCTTTCACCAACAGGTGTGTCGCTAGGTCTCTTTGTCGGCGATACCTGTCTAAAATTTCTGTAACTGTCGGTTCTGATTTGGCATGGAGAACGTTCTCTGAGACTTTGTCTTCTTCGATATCCATGTTGCCTGTCGTTGCTTGAATGGCCAGGTCTTGATCTGGTCCCTTCTTTAGGATCTCGAGAGTGAAATACCTCCATTGTGTCAGTCGAGTATTTACGATGATTCTTATCTGTTGTCTCCTCAAAGTGGGCCTTCAGCTCTGCTCTTCGGGAGGTGTGATAGTCTGTTGATCTGGGTTCATGTTTCCTCGTGTTCATGATGTGTTCACTTTTTTTTGCGTGGTACCTGGGCTTTTTATTTCAGGTAGTAGAAAGCCAGCTAGTTTTAGCTCTCTACCAGCCTACCGGGTCAAGTCTTGGATTGCAGTTGCTCTGATGTGTGGATAAGCTTTGGCCTTGTTTTCTCTGTGATACGGCTCGATCAGCTTAAAGTATTCAGTTTTTAGCTTTTTTAAGGCAGTTGTACTTGCTGCTATTTTCAGGACTGATTTTCAGTTCAGAACCATGTATTTGTCTTTACTTGAGGCCTGTTCTAGTTTGAAGAGTCAAGTTTTGTTCTCCATAGCTAGCCTCTGTTTATTCTGAGGGTCTGTTTACGGTTTGATGATGCGTAGTCAGACTAGGATAGCGTGTTTCCTTAGTGGTGCTTCTGGTAATGGTTCTGATGATGTTGGTGGTGCTGTTGTGGGCGTGAACTTTTTGTGTTAACGAAGCTCATGGTCAGTTTGCTGCTGGAGAGTTCCAGTTGTTGGCTGACATGAAGCAGAGGTCAGGGTCGTTGTCTTATGAGAGCCTTTAGGGGTCTTCTGATCTTCTTTTGTCACGACACTGTCCTCTGAGTGTGGATGCGGGATATTATCAACTGACTCCCGTTCTAGATGCTGAGACAGATTTGTTATGATGCTTGAATCCAAGAATTCGCTCATGGTTTTGAGCGCTTTGGTAAGGTCAATTGACAAGGCTGCTTTGCTCATTGATGGGCTAAGACCAGTGGCCGTTGTGGTAGATTGAACATCGAGAATTTTAGGGTCGATTATGGGTCGTGTTAGGAATGGTTTCACGTTTTCTGTTTGTTCTTTCTCTGATAAATTTAGGGCTTTCTTTCCAGTTCCCAACCCATGAGAGGGCTCCGGCGGCCTGTGTTGATGATTAGTTTGTCTTCAGTTGTGTTTGATTATTTTTGAAACAAGTTTTGGTTTATTATTGAATATTGGTGCAGTTTCCTCATTGCATTTACTCTTAGTCGTCTGTGTTGATTTTTGCTTGAACGGTCCGACTGCTGCGTCTTTTTGTCCGGGCGGGTCCGGGTCGGTTTCAGGCTCCACCTCGTTCATGTCCCACTTTCTTTGTGATATGTCATATTTCAAGTTTATAGCTGTTATAAATCCTTCTAGGAATGTTAGCTTAGACTGAATGAGTGCTAGCGTTGCTGTGTTATCTCTGGAGGTGTCGCTTATGAACTCATAAAGTTTGCAGAAGGGGCCCATTGCGATTGTTATGGCTGACATGACTGTTGTCATGTCTCGTCTGTTATTAGGGGAGTCTTTTTGCGTATCTGATGGAAGTTCGCTGAGCCTTCTGTTTTTCAATGGTGTAGCTGTACGCTCTGCACATTGTGGGTTTGTGACTGATTGCCGGATCCGGTCTGAGCTAAGGCCAACCTCAGCTGACTGATACGACCTGGGTGAGGAATTCCAGTGGCCAGTGTCATCGTGTCCTCGAGGAAGCGAGTCTATTATAGATTCTGGGAGAGTTGGTGGAGGGTTTAAGCTTGGGAGGTGGATTTTTGCCCAAGGTTGCAGACTCGTTGCTCTTTTTTGCGGGTAGACTTTTGGATGGAGTAGCTCAAGAATCTCCGGCATGTCCTGTGGCTGTACCAGAGAATCTATTACTGGTGTTTGGTTAGTGTTGTCTGTTGTTATCAGTTCAGGTTGAGTGGTTGTCCCTGCATCAGTGGTATTTGCCTGCCTATTTGGCTGTCGGATTACTTCGCCCACCACGGTGTCCGTTCGTTTATCTGGCATTGCTAGTGTTTTTCTAAGTTTGGACAGTGGAGGGGTTTCTTCTAGGGCTTCCAAAATTTCCGCGTCTGAGGGCTCGGTGTCAGTGGGTAGTTTCCGCTTACCTTGTGTTTTGAAGGAGTTAAACAAGGCGTTGGAGAGCAGAGGGGTCGGTAAGGTGTTTTTCCCAGTACCTCGTTTTTTGCTGATGGTTTGGCTGTCAGTGCTTCGATTCACTGAAGTCTCTTTTGTCTTGGTTCCATCTTTTTTTGTGTGGTTACATTTTCTTTAGTGCCGTGTGTAGGAGGCACTTGGGATTTGCCCCTTCCTCTTTTTTTGTATGGAATTCTTTTTCTATTTGCAGGAAGTATGGGGTTTGATTTAATGATGTCAGCCGGAATAGGTTCTTGAGTAAGGTCCAAATCTGAGTCAGCTGGTCCACTCTGATTTGTTTGCCCCATATTTGATTCTTGGGCAAGTGGTTGGTTCTTTTCGCCCAGTAGCTCTTGTGTCAACCTCAGGGTCTCGACTGGAATCTGGACAGTCGGAGTAGAGACCACGCCATTGGGAGTCAGTAAGGATACTGGAGGCTCTGATGTTTTTCTGGCGACTGGGCCTTTTCTGAGTCGTTGGTTTTAGAGAAGGCATCCTCTGCAGACGCATGTACAATGGCCATTGTACTGGACCTGGCAGGTGTTGCCCTATGCGGCTGCTGTAGTTCAGGGTTATCAGGCCGACTGTTGTGTTGCCCAGGGATCAAGTCCGGCGTGGGCAGTCGTGCCACTGGGGGACTTTCAATCGTCATAGCCAGCGGGATGGGCGGCTGCATGCCACAGCTCTCAATACCTCTGCCGCTGGGCGAATCCGGTTGGAGAGCCGGGTCGCTCCCCTCTACCTGGGCCGCTGCCCCAAGACCCCATGGGAGGGGTCCTCCGACCCACTCGCTAGTAGGTGACTCGCCAAGGCGGTAAGGGGGCGGTCGGCACAGGCGGTCGTAGCGGAGAGCGCCCGCTCCAGCGATGTTTGTGCTCCTCCCACCGAGCCCGGCATGGGAAGCCACGTTGGAGACGTCGAGGCCGGGCGCAGCGGAGCAGGTGGTCCGCTACCTATCGACGGTGAGGACCTTGAGTTCTTCTCTGAAGTAGGTGGAAGTTTTTGTGCCGTTACTCCCATTTTAAAGGGCTCCAGCAAAGGTTTAGGATGCGGGAGGGTCAGATATTCTGTCCACTGCAAGTGTGGAAATTGGTGCACACAGGTTGCTAGGTTGTTTTGGAGTCATGTTTTTTTTTTTAACGTGGCTCCTGAGGCAACGTTGCTCAGGGTCTTCCTCCATTTTCCACGGGCAACGGGCACAGGCCTGGGTCGCGTTATTGGGCTGATTGTGAGCTCTGGTGTTGTCACCCCCACCCTGGCCCTATTGGGGTTGAGGCAGTGTACATTTCCGTGTAGATATGTACATGGAAGTGTGTGTGAAGACGGGTGTTTTCAAATACATTCAAGATGTTCACAGAGTTCAATGAAACACACACAGCACTATCTAGGACACTTTCCCCTACCTCAATGTCTCAATGTCTGGATGGTCAGGATAAGAACCAGAGGCCCCCAACCCCCTGCCGACTGATGCAGACTGAAACTCAGCGCGTGCTCTGTGCTCTCGGGGTCTTTTTAAAGGGAGTTGGCCCTACTTTCCTTAAAGGCACAATTCACAAGGAAATGTAAACAAAACAAAGAACGCCGAGTCTGACTGCAGCTCCTCTCGCTGTGAACTGTGATGCAGACTGGAAACTCCGCGCCAGGGCATATGATAAACCTGCATCACCACTGGGAGGGGAGACAGTTTCTCATCCTGTGTGAGAGAATTGATTTTACTTTCTTTCGCCCCATTGGGATTGCCTTGTATAGAAATACGTTTGTTAACAATCTTTCCTGACTTCTGCACAGCCCTCCTTACACTGCCAAATCCCGTAATATGATGCAAAGGAGTAATCCCTGGCACCTCGCCAGGGACCAAGAACTGTAAGATCACAGACAAAGTTCCCAAGGGAATGCCTGTTGTGTGCTGGTGGGGGGGGGGGGGAAACGGCCTGGGGCCCCTCGCACGCACTCTCATACATGCGCCGGCATTCATGCAGGAACACACGCCGGAGACGTGTTAATGCTCCGGTCCCCGACGCGAACTGCCGTGGGCACCGCCTTTATTTTAAACGCGCATGCGCGAACCTCGCTGAGGCTCGCGCATGCGTACAACAGTGTACGCCGTACACAACATCCCTCCTTTTCCCCCCAAACAACAAATAATGGACAACTCGCGAACCAACGTGGTTCTATTCAAAACTTTCACTGTCAGGGTGTCACTGTTCATGGTGCCGGGTCCATGATAAAGTCTTGGAACCTCTGCGGGGGCCTTCGCCCTACTCGGCTCGGGTACCCGCGTTCCTCGCCATCGGGGATCTCGGGTGTTTCCGACCTCTCTGGGGGTCCGTCATTTTCCAGCGGCGCTTCAGTAGTTTGATCAGGGCCTTGACGGGGTGCTTCCTCACATGTCGTTGGCCCTATGTGCTTGAAGAATGAGACATTTCTCGTTACGGTGCCCCGGGCGTTGGCAGTGGTGATCATTGACCCTTTTACGTGCGTCACCCCCAGTGGTTGTGTCTCGTATGTCATCGACAGCTTTCCTTCGGGTCTCCTATTGCGGACCAGCACAGTGTCTCCCACTGCGATCTCTCTCTCAGGTAGTCTTCGCCGTGCTGTCTCATGCTCATTCTGATCCGCTCTCTCTGCTTCCACCTGGGTATTGTCGATCACTCCCGGGCGTCTCCCTTCGGCTTCAGGAATCAGTCCTCTTGGTATTCGCTTGAAAAGCGCCTCGGCGGGGGCAATTCCAGTGGATCGATGCAGAGTGGTGCGGTACTCACGGAGAAACTCAAATAGATTATGCCGTAGGTCTTCCCCTCCGTTTACCGATATGCGAAACACTTTATTCAGCGTCCGCATGAAGCACTCTACTTCACCATTTGCTCTCGGCCAGAGCGGCGTGACTTTTCGATGCCTTATTTCCCTTTCTTCACAATATCGAGCAAATTGCTGTCCTCGGAAGGGTGCACCATTGTCCGAGCATATCTCAAAGGGGAAACAGTGTGTGGCGAATATTTTGTCCATCGCCAGGGTGGTGTGGTCACTAGCTGTGGATTCGACCAGCTCCACCTCCGGATATCGTGACCACTGGTCGGTAACCACTAGGAAGTATAGTCCTCTGCCTGTGGAACCGAAATCCGCGTGTACCGTCCCCCATGGTATATTGCTCCTTTCCATGGTCTGAATGGGCGGCCCTCTCTCCGCCGGGCTTGTGGCTTGGCAGGGGATGCAGGTCCTCACAAACTCCGCCACTCTATGTTCCAGATCGGGAAACCAGACTTTAAGCCTGAGGCGCGCTTTCATCTTGGCCATCCCCTGATGTCCTTTGTGGGCCAGTTGAAGGACTTTCATCACCAATGACCTGGGGATCACGATCTGGTGTCCTCTCAGCAACAGCCCGTCTGTTGTTACCGATAACTCGTTTCGAGCCTTCCAGAGTATTTGTAGATCTCTTTGTACCTCCACGTTCCTTCGAGCATTGTTCAAAAGGATCTCCCGCCACTCTCCCGTGGCCACTGCACTCTTCACTCTCAGAAATGCTTCGTCAGAGTTGGATTCGTCGGCAATTTCCTGTCTTGACAGAGCGAGGGGCAGTGCGGATTCGATGACCATGTGAATGACATCCACACAGTCCGCTACTTCCGCCAAGTCCCTGGAGCGTCCTGAGCCTGGGTGGCGGGAGAGATAGTCTGCTGGGTTATGTGTTCCTGGGCGATACAGTAACCTGACGCCGTACTCCATTAACGACAGCATCCACCTTTCTAGTCGAGGGGGTGGCTTGGATGAGGTGCCTGACAAAATGGGTATTAGAGGCTTGTGGTCGGTTACGACTACAACGGGTTTACCCAGGATGTATATTCTGAAATGTTTGCACCCCCACAGAATGGCAAGGGCCTCTCGTTCAATCTGGGAGTATCTCCTTTCTGTGTCGGTGAGAGCCTTGCTGGCATATGCAATGGGTCGCATGGCCCCTTGTCCGTCTGCTTGCATGAGGACTGCCCCCAGCCCCACCGGGCTGGCATCAACCACAATTTCCGATTCACGGCCAGGGTTGAAATAGGCCATGGTTTCTTGTTCAGACAAGGCCTCCTTGATGGCTGTGAAGGCCCTTTGCTCCTTTTCCGTCCATGACCACGCTACCTCATTTCTTGTGAGCGCTCTTAGGGGTTCTGACAAAAAAGCCAAGTCTCTAATAAAACGTCCACAATAATTAACCATCCCCAGGAAACTTCGTATTTCTGCCGGTGATGTTGGCGGGGAGGCTTCCTTGATATCTTTCACCTTCTCAGGATCCGGGGAGATGCCACCGGCATGGAATATGAACCCAAAGAATTCCAATTTGTCCTTCAAGAACTCGCACTTTTCTTTGTACAAAGTCAGCCCAACGCTGCGTAACCTTTCAAAAGTGCTCTCCAATCGCTTGAGGTGTTCAGCTTCAGACCTGGCAAAGACTAAGATGTCATCCGACATATTGATGACCCCTTTTAGTCCGGACAGGGCTCCTCTGATGGCATTTTGGAAAACCTCTGCCGCAGATGAGATCCCAAAGCTTAATCTTTTATACTGGTATAACCCCTCATGAGTCGTAAATGTCGTAATGTATCTCGACTTGGGGTGGAGCTCCAACTGGTGGTAACATGATCTTAAATCCAGTTTCGAAAAAACTTTTGCTCCCTGGAGTTCCCCAACAATGTCATCTAGGGTGGGTGTGAGATGACATTCTCTTTTGATCGCGACATTAGGTAACCTCATATCTACACAGATACATACTGCCCCGGGCTGTTTGGGCTTTGGGGCCACCACAATTGGAGAGACCCAGGGAGTGGGCCCTTCTACCCTTTCGATAATGTCACGATCCACCAGTAGCTGTAGCTCTTCCTCCACTTGTGCCCTCAAGTGAAAGGGAATGCGGCGATGTTTGAGCGCAGTCGGTCTCACAGACCCATCAATGTGTAGCCGTATGGGTTCGGCTTTCAGTTTTCCAATGCCCTTGAAGAGGCTCTCAAATCGTTGTAACAGTCAAGATCAGTGTGGTACACTGCAAAAGTGAAATGTACAATGTTCAGCGCCTCTGACGCCGCACAGCTTAGAAGGGAGTGCGGGCTTACGCTGGTGACAAAGAACCTCGCTTTAATGGTATTTTGTCCATGGGTCACCGGGGCCACAAACACACCTTGGATGGGCAGGGGTGCATCTCCCCCAAATGCATATATTTGTGCTTTGGACGCTGACAGGTCTGGTGGGCTTGGGAGTGCATTGTAGTGCTTGGTTGCCAAGACACAGACCGACGCACCAGTGTCTATGAGGACAGGAGTGGGAATTTCACCAATGTTGACGGTACATGTGGGTTGTCGCCTTGTGCCAGGACCCTTCACAATGCTGGAAACGAAGAAAATTTCTTCCTCCTCCTCTTCCTCTTCAGCGATATTTAGGTCATGCATGTCCTGATCAATAGACGATATGCCTCTTACTCTGCGAGTACCACCTCTTCCAACTCTCTCCGGCCCGCTCGACGCTGCTACAGGTGCGGAGGCTCTGCATACTCTTGCATAGTGCACTGGCGTGCCACACCGGCCACAAACCCTCGACTTCGCTGGGCATTCGCCACCGTGCGGGAGGTCATACCCACAGTAAGAGCACGATGAAGTGGTACCTGATGTTGAAGGGCCATCTGCTCTCTTTGGAGTCCATCTCGCTCTCCCAGGGGCGGATCGTCCTACCGCAAATGCCTCATCTTCTTTCCTGGAATGTGTGGCAGCATCCATCCTTGCCCCTCTGGCCTCCGCCAGTTCATACGCTCTCCCCATGTCCAAAATCTGCTGGAGAGTCAGTCCAGGCTCTCTCAGAACCTGTCTTCTCAGTTTGCCTGAGCTTCACCCTTGCAGTAGCTGGTTGCGAACCATTTCCTCCTCGTTCGCCCATCTGCAGGAGCTTGCTAGGTGTCTCAGGCGGGCACAAAACTTGTCCAACGACTCATCATCCAGTTGTTTTTCGGCACCCATGACAAATCTGTCGAAATCAAAATTTGCCATGGGAAGAAAATGGTCCCGGAGTGCTTGCTTGACTGCATCATACGTTACTACAGGGATGTTGAGAGAGTCATATATCTTGTGGACCTCAGTCCCTGCCGAGTATATCATAATGGCAATCTTCGCCTCATCATCTCTTTCCCCCGAGGCTCTGAAAAACATTTCCAGTTTCTTGACCCACAAAAGCCACTTGGGGCCCAGTTTGGATGGGGGCCCTGTGGTATCAAATTCGGGCATGGGGGCTAGAATGCTGTGCGTTCTGCGTGGTATCGGGGCAACAGCACCCTCTTCATTGGCTCCTCACCCATTACGGCAACCCGTATTCACAATTGCTGCCACCAAGTGATGAGGTGGTGTGGCTTCGACGTGTAATATGGCCAGAGAGTTCACAATTCCTCTTCTTTCTTCAATTAGTGCCACAGCCTTGCACCAGCTGGGCTGTGGAGAGTCCAAAAATTGGCAGGAAAAATTGCAGCTGGCAGATGGCACACGAGCACCCTCACGGGCCGCAACCACTGCAACTGCGTATGAGAATGAGAAAAAAAAAAACAAGATGGCCGCCGGCCTTTCAAGCGGGTCCGTAATCACGGAGCAATGTTCCGTCTCTCCGACGCTGTCGGAGCAGAGAACGACTCTGATCCCACTTCGTCGCCAGTGTTGTGTGCTGGTGTGGGGGGGGAAACGGCCTGGGGCCCCTCGCACGCACTCTCATACATGCGCCGGCATTCATACAGGAACACACGCCGGAGACGTGTTGATGCTCCGGTCCCCGGCGTGAACTGCCGTGGGCACCGCCTTTATTTTAAACGCGCATGCGCGTACCTCGCTGAGGCTCGCGCATGCGTACAACAGTGTATGCCGTACACAACAATGCCCATAATCATCACTGAATTATTGAAATGCTTTACAAAAAGGAAATACACATTAATCTAAACAAATTAAGCACAATAGGAAAAGGTATTTAGGGAAACTATTTAATTTATTTCATACCAAATCTTAAACAATTGATAATAATGCAATTAATACCATCCTTTGTTGTAGACTCGACAAGGTACTCATTTTTATCAGTGAAAAATACTTAAATGGTTTCTTGTTAAATACAGGTTAACTGATCATCAACATGTTTTAAAACATCCTAGTATCACAAAGAAACATTGCTTAAAAACAAAACCTTTTGAAATCCCTTGACAAAAGCAATAGCATGTGTGGAAAGAATATGTGGAAAAGAAAGCTTAAGACCAGCAGCACAGGTCCTATTTGTGTGTCATTACTGATTGATTGTGCCTAGAAAGATAAAGTACCAGCACAATGCCATAGAAGCACGTCACTGCAGTATTTGTCTGGGTTGTTTTTGGTGCACATGTTTAGAGGTGACTTGCCTAGTATTACGGTGCTGGACTGTCATGTTGGGCGAGACAAGGCTGATATGCAAATCAGTTTTTATCCACTGGTACGTCACAGTGAGCTGAAACATTATTGTAGACCTTCCTGAGTGGATAGTGTCCGTAGAGAACATGCTTTGGCAAATGTTTCTATGACTGCTTGAGTAATATTATTATTGGGCCATCCCCACATTGGCTGACTGGCAGGTCCGTGCATTCACACTTTTCCCTTACTTACCTTACTATTCAACCCCTCACCTAAGCCTCTTAAAGCGACAACGTCTAGTAGAATGATTGACAAAAATAATCATTTAAAATAGCATTGTATAGTACTGCAAATGTTATTTGTTGCTGTATCCCAACTCGCTATCCCTAGATCTGTGTTCAACTTGAAGTGTCACTCCGCTTTATCAGGTCTGCCAAATATGTGCCTTGTTAACGCTGTTCAATTTTAGCCCCTCTAAATCCATTCTACATGTGTGTTCCAAGCATACATTATTACACATGTAAAAAGGGCCTTGCTAGTTTGTTGATTTACAAGTATCCAGGTCTGAAACACACATCAACTAGAAAGTAGATCAATGAAAATGTGACCACCTTGAAAGATATATAGTATTCATACTTCACCATGTGCTTCTCCACTACAGATGGTGCACTAAGTGGCAGGTCATTGACTTGTTGGCTGAAGGATTTTCAGAAGAGGAACTGGATGAACACCAGCCAGAAATCTGCATCAGTGATTGGTAAGTCATTGTTTACACATAGCTCCCCTCATTATGTACCAGAGCAGGGCCTATGGGAATTTAAACTCTTCTATAAAACACTATTCATCCTGTTGCACTAGGGCCATATGTAGTTCTATCACTGTTAACTGTGTTTTGGGATATTGCGCACTTTCAGCACAAGCACATTTCTCAGCAGGCCACGTTGGTCGCAGCAGTGGCCTGTCGTTATTGCTGTATGGACATTTCTCATAATCATGCAAGAGCTTGGTGGAGCAGTGGAAGATAAGGAGTGTGATTTGAGTGGAGGAAGTTGGAGTTTTGTAATGGGTGGAGAGCATGGGAACAGAAAAGGAGTGGGAGTACATGGGGCTAGGGCTTGGGAGGGAGGGGGCCTAGCATCAGATTGAGGTTGCAGGGGTGTTCCCGCACAATTGAAGAGAAGGGAATACGGAAGTGTGGAGAGGAGGGAACAATGCGCAGGGCCTCAGGGTTGTCCACCGCACAATAGAAGAGTCGGGGCACAGTAGAAAATTCCCTGCAACACCAAAACTAGATGCGGAAACCGGGTCTATGCAAAACAGCTCTGCTAGCAATTTTCATAGAATCTGCTTGTGTGCCATGGTTCTGATTTAGCAGAGAAAAAGACAGGAAAATAATTTCACTGGAAGCAACCTTTGGGAGTGCAGCAGTGAGTGCAGTCAGCTGCACAAACCTTTTTGCGAGGGTTTGTAGTGGTGGACACGCTGACGTCAACATCTGCTCCCAGCAAGGAGCGCAGAGCGGTAGTGTGGCGATGAGTGCAGTCAGCTGCAGTCTGTTGTTGGCTGTGGTTGACAGGTTCAGTTACCTTATTTGCTTTGATAGTTAAGTGAGTGAAGACCTGTCTGTTTGCTGATAATGTATAGTTATGAAGGAAAGCTACTTCCTCTTCCCAAACGCCCAAGTCCTGGGAAGGATACAACCCTGTTATAACTGTGGATCCAGATATCTCAGAGAGCAGTTTGGTTTCAGCGTCTAGGCAGGCCACGGATTTAGAGGCAACCCTGGAGCCTCCCTGGCGATACAGACCGAAACGCCTATTGGTGGCCTGTTCCTAGAACAAGCAATTAGCGGAATGGCCCTGTGAACAATAATAAAATTATCACCTTTTTTCTTAAAAGTGCAGTTAAGAGGCCCCAGGATAATGGTAATCAAACCTTCAACCTCCATGCAGACAGAGGCCCTGTTTTCTAATGATATTTCTGACGGATAATTGCTCAGTAACTGTTTGGAAGATCTGTGTCTATCTCCAGATTCAAACACTCATCCTGTTGGTGCTCCCCCAGTTTCTCGTAATAATTTGTCTCCCACGCAGTCTCTGGTAATGTTTCAATGCCCACCTGTTGATAGCCACTCATCGCTATTGTCTTCCCATTCCCCCCCCATCAACTCATGGAGGGCTGTAGGTCTCAGCCCCTCCTTGGTGCTACTACAACATCAGCCCTACATTTTGTTTTGAACTCTTTAGTCTGACTATATGAATACGTTAATACCAATATGAATGATCAAAAAAACCGTCTTGACTACAATGAGTTCAAAATTCATTCTCATTTTCCCCTAGCATAATGTGCAATCAGGCCTGTCTTTCCCATTGGAACCTTCTACGCTGCCCTCATGCTTATGTGTGACTAATTCTTGCTCTAACACTGATCCTGTTGAAGTCAGAGATAGGGGCTCAAACATCCCATGGCCCAAAAAAAGACTCTAAGAATTTGAAATCCTCCACATTCAATAATAATTGTGGGTCAAGAAAATGTTTGCACAACATCCAGCTTCCCCCTGCGGCCAATGGGAGACTTCCTGCCATAAAACACAAGAAAGGTAATCATAAGAAGATCTCTGACAAAGGCTCAAAGCGTTTTATCATAAATGTAGCTGGCATGGGTAAAGAGGGTGCGTGGGAGATTTTTGAAGAGCCTAATGACCGCAATGGCGTTACCCCGGACAAGGTCATGGATCTTTTATGTAATGTTTCTAAGTACTCCATGAAGAGAGTGTAACTGAGATTATTAGGGGTTTGGATTCCTTGTATATTACAAAGATTCCCCCAGTTACTCTTGCAAAGTGTAATCTGGATCTTTCATGGTCGTCCCAAAAGAGACATTTACTTATCTGCCACCTCCAATCCTAGGAAGGAAATGTTTGCGGTGGTTAGATTTAATAAATCTATGCGATACTGCCTTTTTAATGCTGGAATAAAATAGACTCTGTAGGCATCTGTAAAGAGGGGTTTGTCTCAAGCGGAGTCATCTAGGCCTAATCCTTCACAGTTCTCCTAATTGTTTGCTTTTAGAGGGAATTCCTGTATCGTTTGAGAAAATCATACTTAATACATTGACCATTTTACCATTGTTTAGTTCTGTTCCTTGTCTTCTTAGGTCTTTAGTATTCAGAAACATTGACTAAGTTGAGTTCTTAAATAATCTAACAACCGATTGCGTTATTTTACATACCCGTTCAAGGATTATTGTTGAAACTCTCTCGCTATTCCCTTCTAAAATTACCTTCCTTGGGATATGATTTGACTGAAAAACCTAGGAACATCGATGTTGTAAATCGCATCATGGCAGGTTAAGTCAACCCTCAAGTGTTCTTCCTATTCAGATCATCTGTCATAATAGAGGTTCCCACTATAGAAAGATAGTGTATGAGGGTACCAGGGCTTCTACATTCTGTAATAATGTGGAGTATTGGTCCTTGCTGTCTAAAACCCTCCAACTGGAATGTTCTGAGAAAGGAACAGTGAAGCCGTATCTTTAGTCCATACCCTATTAAAGACCTTTCTTGGAAAACCAGTTTTTTTTCCCACACCTATTTCAAACCGATAATATGTCTTTAATTTGTATTATTCAGGAAATCTGGCTTATAAAAAACCCTTTTAGATGGTTATCCTCTATTTTTAAACCCAGCCAAGAGAGGGTGCTTGGGTTGCCCCTTTGGGGGCCTACTGGTGGGTGTGCGAAACAGTCTTGGGATTACTGCAACTAGTTAGTTGGAACCAAACCCTTTTTTACAGGCAGTCGAACTAACGTGTGATGGGCAGAGCGTCCCTGGTTTTAAATTGTCCTTTTTAATTAACGTCTACTGGAACCCAGGGGCATTTCCCAGGAATCTCTGTTTGAAGCTATTGGGGATGTTTTGGACAACTGTTTGTTGGTGCACAACTCTAACAGTGTACTGATTTGTGGTGATTTTTACTCTTTTTGCCTTGACTTGACCGAAACTCATCAGTTTCCTGTTAATGATACAGTTACTGCCTTAGGCAGATGGAGGGTATGGATGTCTTTGATGCAAACCTGTTTTTTTATAAACTTATTGGAAACCTCAACTGGGACATCCCGGCCCATTGCACCTGCTCCTGTGGTAGCTCAAGGGTCACCTTAGACTATACGTTTGTAACTGCCGCCATTTTTCAAAAATGTGACACATTCAAAGTTCTTAAGACAAGAGTAATCGTCTTACATTATATATGGAATTACAACCCTTGGGTGGGGTAAGTGCAGTGTGTTGTGTGCTAGGCATTTGGAGATTAATTCCTGGGCCAACAGGTTGAAATGGAATGCCAGAACGACCCTGATGTTCAATTCACACTTGGAAAGGTCATTTTGGGATCTGTCCAATGCTGAAATGGAGTTCACGTTTACATCTCACAAATATGTTGGGGGTATTGGTAGAACTTTATAATCAATTTCAACTTTCCTCTGGAATTAAGTATGTCTGAAAAACATGTGTTTGCTAGGGAAAAAAAGAGAATTACGCTCAGGCCTTAGAGCTCTTGGTCCCATTACTTCCTTTCTTATTAAACAGAAAAGTAATACATTGAAATGTATCTTTTAAAAATTGGGTACAACATTGTAAGAGTCATCTTATGCAAAAGGACTCTAATAACATGTTGGTTGTTCTTAATATCCAAGTCAATTTACAAATTAACCATATTTCTGAATCTAACAGGGTCAAACATTTCAAAGCCGTTTATTCTATGGGAAATGCTCTCTCATATGTTGTGACTCATTCAGTGGAGGCCTAGTGGTTACTGCCATTTGATACTGAGGACATACATAATCTGATTTTTCAAATTAACTGATCCCGTGGCCCTGTTCCTGATGGCCTATCCAATGCAACTCAAAAAGGCAACCCTCCCCTTTGGGTGTCCATTTTATCTGCTCTTTCTAGACATATTTTGGGTACTAGTACTATCCCTGTCTCTTGGAAAACCTCACACATTATTCCCATCTATAAAAAGGGGAATAGAACCAACCCAAGTTATTATCGCCCAATCGCATTACTGGATGTCCCAACTGGATAGCTAGTCAAATGATCTAGGTTTTA